>NC_140991.1:319472171-320028838 GCF_052327205.1 Somniosus microcephalus | reverse complement strand
CTCCTCACTCCACCCCCATCTCCTCACTCCACCCCCCTCTCCTCGCCCCCCCCCTCTCCTCGCCCCCCCTCTCCTCGCTCCCCCCCTCCCGGGCTCGGCCACTGAGCAGCTGATATTCCCGATGCCCCGACTGATGAGCTACATTGAGATGCCGGATAGTTGTCGGTATTTTGCCGGTTTTGTGCAGATTATGAGCCCAATTCTCAGCTATTCTCGGGCTGCGGTCCTTAAGCCTGCAATTCCCTGCACGGTGTCTATTTTGCCCCAATTTCCAGCCTTACTCCTATTTTCCGACCATGTATTCTACAGAAGCTGTCATTCCAGACCCCGCTCCTGTTGAGGAGGGTGCAGACTGTAGAAAGCGGCCCTGAATGTCCAGCAGGCGCCTCCTCAGCAATGCGGCTCGGAGGGAGACTCAACGGGAGAAATGTCCTGAGCCCCTCCCGGGAACCTCCGCCTGTCCCGGGACAGAGGTAGCGCGGTGGGGAACAAGCTTCCTGCCTCTTGATCCTCCCTGCTTCCTTGCAACAACGTACCTCGGCTTCGCTTTCTAGCCATGAAAACAGATGTACCAGGTTGTGAATTAATTTATTTTAATTAAAACAAAAACAACAATCATGTTTGATATGAAATTTTCCACTGTCGTTTTCAAAGCATATTTACTATCATCAATCACTCCTGTTGATTGATGGAAGACTGGCCCTGTGCCTGTTGTACACGAAATATATAATGAAATTACAATTGCACCAGCTGGTTAGAACTAAGTAACTTTTGTTTAATACTTTAGCAAATTGTGAATGCAATTATCTGGAATGTCAATCCATGACTAATCTGCTTGATAATTATGGTTGCATCTTAGCTGCAAATGTAATAAGATAATTGGATATTTCTTCCCCTGAAAGTACTGGAAATGTCTGTTCCCTTGATTCAAGTTTATAGCGTCTGTTAATCTAAATCCACAACATATCAATTTTGGAGAAGATGGCCATCTTTTATACTTTAGCGAAATGTTCGTTTTACTTCATTTTTTTAAAATGCCATTCATAATTGAAACATCTAACAATCTGTTTAGGAGAATTCTGAGACTTTTACAAGGCTTTGGGATACAGGCAAATCAAATCTGCACGAAAAAATGATACCAGCCAAAAAACAATTAACAACTTGAGTTAAAAGAAGTAAAGAATAGACTTGGATTTCTACAGCGTCTGTCACAACCACCAGACGTCCCAAAGCGCTTTACAGCCAATGAAACGCTTTTTGAAGTGTAGTCACTGTTGTAATGTAGGAAACATGGCGGGCAATTTGTGCACAGCAAGATCCCACAAACAGCAATGTGATAATGACCAGATAATCTGTTTTAGTGATGTTGATTGAGGGATAAATATTGGCCCCAGGACACTGGGGAGAACTAACCCACCCCCTGCTCCTCTTCAAAATAGTGCCATGGGATCTTTTATGTCCATCTGAGAGGGAAGACAGGGCCTTGGTTTATGTCTCATCCGAAAGACGGCACTTCCAACAGTGTGGTGCTCCCTCAGTACCGCCCCCCCGACAGTGCAGTGCTCCCTCAGTACCGCCCCTCCGACAGTGCAGTGCTCCCTCAGTACTGCCCCTCCGACAGTGCGGCGCTCCCGCAGTACTGACCCTCTGACAGTGCGGCGCTCCCTCAGTACTGCCCCTCCGACAGTGCGGTGCTCCCTCAGTACGGCGCTCCCTCAGTACTGCCCCTCCGACAGTGCGGCGCTCCCTCAGTACTGCCCCTCCGACAGTGCAGCACTCCCTCAGTACTGCCCCTCCGACAGTGTAGCGCTCCCTCAGTACTTCCCCTCTGACAGTGCGGCGCTCCCTCAGTACTGCCCCTCCGACAGTGCGGTGCTCCCTCAGTACTGCCCCTCCGACAGTGCGGTGCTCCCTCAGTACTGCCCCTCCGACAGTGCAGCGCTCCCTCAGTACTGCCCCTCCGATAGTGCGGCGCTCCCTCAGCACTGCCCCTCCGACAGTGCGGCGCTCCCTCAGTACTGCCCCTCCGACAGTGCAGCACTCCCTCAGTACTGCCCCTCCGACAGTGCAGCGCTCCCTCAGTACTGCCCCTCCGACAGTGCAGCACTCCCTCAGTACTGCCCCTCCGACAGTGCAGCGCTCCCTCAGTACTGCCCCTCCGACAGTGCGGCGCTCCCTCAGTACTGCCCCTCCGACAGTGCAGCACTCCCTCAGTACTGCCCCTCCGACAGTGCAGCGCTCCCTCAGTACTGCCCCTCCGACAGTGCCGACTCTCTGCAACAGCACTTCAGCTAGTCCCACTCCTCCGCCCTTTCCCCTGCAAATTTTTTCCCAGCAGGTACTTATCCAACTTTTTGAAAGCCATGATTGAATCTGCCTCCACCGCCCTCTCAGGCAGTGCATTCCAGATCCTAACCACTCGCTGCGTGAAAACGTTTTTCCTCATCGCGCCTTTGGTTCTTTTGTCAATCACCTTAAATCTGTGTCCTCTGGTTCTCGACCCTTCCGCCAGTGGGAACAGTTTCTCTTGATCTACACTGTATTCTTCAGTGTATTCAATTTGAAATAACCCTTTTTCAAAAAAAAATATTACTACCAAGTGTTTGCATATTATTAACAAAGGATTTGGGTTTGGAATGCGCTGCCTGATAGGGCAGTGGAGACAGATTCAATAGTAGCCTTCAAAAGGGAATTGAATAAATACTTGAAGGAGAAACAAATTGCAGGGGTGTGGGTAAAGAGCGGGGGAGTGGGACTGACTGGATCGCTCTTCGAAAGAGCCGGCGCTGACCAGTGTTCCCTTTAAAAAATTTTAGGGTGCGCGGCCGTTCAAATTCCCGCACGTGCATGTTTTTTTCTATTTAAATGCCGGTGCGCCGGAGCTCCAGACAGCGGCCGCACAGCTTAACGGGAACTTTGGCGCAGACTCGATGGGCCGAATGGCCTCCTCCTCTGCTGCACTATTCTATGATTCTTCAAAGATATTTGCAAAGGCCCATTTTTCCCTTGGCTATGATCCACAATATACATTGTAACACGGCTGCTCTACCATTGTAAGTCTTCAGGAAAATTGACATCTCTCGGCTTTAAAAGCACAAGTCTAATATTTCTCGTGGTAACATTAAAACAAGCTGTGAATCTCGGTTCCATGGCTATTGTCAATAGACAAAACCCATCAGGTATTGGATCTCCAAACTGATTGATGTCGCACATTTCCGCCTGCTGAGAACAAGAGTCTAGAGATGATTCGTGTGGTGAAAGGTGTTAGAAGTTACCGCATTGTTTCTCTCAAAATATAGCTCTATTTGTAAAATACTTGGTCAATTCTTCCAGCATGTTCTCCCTCCTACAAGATTCTCCATTTACCACTCCACCTCTGACTGCAAGGTTGAGGAGTGATCTACTTCACCTTAAGATTTAGATGCTGAGAGGTTGTTTCCCCCTGGCTGGAGAGTCTAGAACCAGGGGTCACAGTCTCAGGATAAGGAGTCGGCCATTTAAGACTGAGATGAGGAGGAATTTCTTCACTCAGAGGGCGGTGAATCTTTGGAATTCTCTGCCCCAGAGGGCTGCGGATGCTGAGTCGTTGAGTATATTCAAGGCTGAGATCGATAGATTTTTGGACACTAGGGGAATCGAGGGATATGGGGATCGGGCGGGAAAGTGGAGTTGAGGTCGAAGATCAGCCATGATCTTATTGAATGGCGGAGCAGGCTCGAGGGGACGAATGGCCGACTCCTGTTCCTAATTCTTTTATATTCTTCCCTCCTCGTCTCTCACACTCTTTTCAACTTTGGAGTCCTGAACGATGGATTTTGGTCTTTTCACCTCGGGTTCTCAATAGAAAAGATACTGTTACTCACTGTAATGCTCACTGTAATTGGGAGAGTTATTAAGTGCACCGATAGATTCTCCCATCTCGATTCCACTTCTTCACATTAGGAAATTATCCTTTCCCCGCCACTATGCCTGCTGTGGTTAAGATTGTGAACTCACTGTACAGGACCGCTTGGGTGAGAGTCTGAATCCTATCGCAGTGACACGGGGTCTTGGCATTCTCACTGGCTGTGTCACCAGTGTGTATTTTGTACATCAGACTATTTTTTTAAAGCGGGTATTTTACATCTTACATATTTGGAACAGAGGAGGCTGAGGGGAGATTTAATTGAGGTGTATAAAATTTTGAGGGGCCTGGATAGAGTGGATAGGAAGGACCTATTTCCCTTAGCAGAGAGGTCAATAACCAGGGGGCAGAGATTTAAAGTAATTGGTCGAAGGATTAGAGGGGAGTTGAGGAGAACATTTTTCACCCAGAGGGTGGTGGGGGTCTGGAACTCACTGCCTGAAAGGGTGGGAGAGGCAGAAACCCTCATCACATTTAAAAAGTACTTGGATATACACTTGAAGTGCCGGAACCTGCAGGGCTACGGACCAAGAGCTGGAAAGTGGGATTAGGCTGGAGAGCTCTTTGTCGGCCGGCACAGACACGATGGGCCGAATGGCCTCCTTCTGTGTCGTAAATGTCTATGATTCTATATATAGACCCTGTACATAAGATGAGAGATGCCAGTGTTGTGACATGAAATATTTCATTGTTGCTGTGTTGTCTTCGACAAACACGCCAAGGCAAGATCCAGCAGAGTTAGACGCCGGATTTAAGAAACACCGCACTTGCTGCCCTCATCACTTCTGAGTGGAATTATCAATTTGAGCCGAGTTGTGAGCAGTTTTATGCAGTAAATCCAGCATTAACTGCTGACTGGGATGAGACCAATGTTCCCTTTCATTTTTTTTTTAGGTGCGCGGCCCATTCAAACTTCTGCGCTCTTGGGTTTTTTCAATTGACCGGCCTGCGCGGGACCTCCGGAGCGCTGCGCAGCCACGCAGCTTAAAGGGACCGTTGGGCGAGACTCCCACAATGATTTCAGGCAATAACTTTCCTACTACCCAATAGATTGTTTGTTTGATCCCTTTGGTAGGAGATGGGCTCACCCACTGTCCCATCACACTTCCCCCGCCTCTTTCAATCTCTGATTGCCTCTGTAATAACTGAATGAATTTCAGATTAAGTACAATATACTGCAGACCTAATTTCACCTTTGTCTTTCTCAGGGCCTTTGGATAGAGGTGCCCTCGTGGGAACCAAATTGCAGAACCTGGACCCCTCACACAGGATAACCGACAGGGATTACATGGGGTGGATGGACTTCGGCCGACGCAGTGCTGAAGAATATGAATATGCATCGTAAAAAATAATTATAACACAGACACGCTCCTAATTCTGTACAAAAGAAAAAATTTAATTTGGTGTCTTAAAAATTTGTGTTTTGAATTCTATTTATTATGGTAATAATGTGAATTTGTTTGTAAGATTGTATGCTGCAATATACAGAGGCAGGATTTTGCAGCATTGTCGCTGGGTGAGTCCAGTTTCTTATTAATACTAATGAAACAAGATTGAAATAATTCAACATCTCATCTGTCAACGTTCAGTACAGCACAATAAAAGAAGCAAAGAAGAAACTCTGCTTAAAGTTTTTATATTCTATAACAAAGAAAATTGATACAAAGAATGATTTTTCTTCCTCAAAGGTGAGGTATTATTGGTAATGGAGGCCGCCAAGCACTTTCAGGTCAGGTGTAGTACAGATTCAGAGTAAAGGTCCTCTACTCTCAGACTCAGAACACACCAAACTGTACCATTGTGGTCTCAGAGTGTAAGTTCTGAGCAGGAGGCTCAGGAGTTGTGAATGAAGCTGAACACTACAGAACCATTACTGAACACACTAACCCCTGACCTTATGGCAGAGGGAAGGTCATTGATGAAGCAGCTGAAGATGGTTGGGCCTAGGACGCTGTCCTGAGGAACAACTTCACCACATGGACGGCAGCGGTTCAAGAAGGAGGCTCACCACCACCTTCTCGAGGGCAATTAGGGATGGGCAATAAATGCTGGCCTTGCCAGCGACGTCCACATCCCAGGAACAATTTTTTTTTAAACTGCAATGATGTCATGGGGCTGAAATGATCGCCCTCCAACAACAACAACAACAACTATCTTCCATTGCCCTCAGTTTTGTTAGAGTTTATTGGTGACATATTTGATTGAATTCTGCCTTGATGTAGAAGGCAGCCACTCTCACCTCTTCTCTGGCACTCAGCACTTGTGTTCATGTAATGATCAGGCTGTGATGAGAGTTGGAGTCGAATGGTTCGAGCAGAACTAGTATTGGTGAGCAGGTGTCGCTCGATGGCACTATCGCTGGCTTCTTCCCTCGCTTTGCTGTTGATTGGGAGGAAGCGGACACGGCGGTAATTGACCGGGTTAGGTTTCTTCTGCTTTTTCGTGGAAAGGACATACTGGGCAACCAGTGGCCAGTGACATAGCTGCACTGGAATAGTTTGGCGAGTAGGGTGGTGAGTTCTGGTGTACAGGTCATTGGGGTTACAGCCGGGATGGTGTCAAAACCCAGAGCTTTCTCTGTGTACAGTCCATCCGCCTACTCTTTAATGTCATATGGAGTAAGCCAAATTGATTGAACTTTGGCATCCGTTGTAGGGATTACAGTTTATAATTTGAAAGGGGGTGCAGGAACAGAGAGGCCTGGGGATTCACGTACACAAGTCTTTGAAGGTGGCAGGGCAGGTTGAGAAAGCTGTTAAAAAGCACACGCAATCCTGGGCTTCATAAATAGGGGCATCGAGTACAAAAGCAAGGAAGTGATGCTAAACCTTTATAAACACTGGTTCGGCCCCAGCTGGAGTCTTGTGATCAATTCTGGGCACCGCGCTTTAGGAAGGACGTCAAGGTCTTGGAGAGGGTGCAGAGGAGATTGACCAGAATGGTTGTAGGGATGAGGGACTTCAGTGATGTGGAGAGACTGGAGAAGCTGGGGTTGTTCTCCTTAGAGTAGAGAAGGTGAAGAGGAGATCTGATAGAGGTGTTCAAAATCATGAAGGGTTTTGATAGAGTCGAGAGGGAGAAACTGTTTGCAGTGGCAGGAGGGTCGGTAACCAGAGGACACAGATTTACGGTAATTGGCAAAAGAACCAAAGGGGAGATGAGGAGAATGTTTTTACAGCGAGTTGTTGTGACCTGGAACGCGCTGCCTGAAAGGGTGGTGGAAGCAGATTCAATAGTAACTTTCAAAAGGGAATTGGAGAAATTTGCAGGGCTACGGGGAAAGAGCAGGTGAGTTGGACTAATTGGATTTCTCTTTAAAAAAGAGCCAGTACAGACTCGATGGGGTGAACAGCCTCCTTCTGTGCTGCGAGATTCTCTGATCGTATTGTTCCTCTACCTCAATATTACCAACAGATTCAGTTCTAAATGTTTCTTCCTGCTGTATGTTATTGCCATCGGGCATTACTGAACACAATCTAACCACCTCTGGTGGCAACAACAGACCTGCAGTTGATGCAGAGCCTCCATGGATTACAGGTGAATATTTTGTGGTCCATCAGACCCGTACAATGATGAATGTGAGCACGTTAGGTTCACATAGTTAAGTACAGATGAGAAAGCCATTCAGAGAAGCATCGCTTGTTGCACCAGTATGACATTTTTCCATTTTCCCATACGAGCTATCCTGTAGCTTCCGCAAGTGAGATTGCAAATTGAGTACGAGTGGTGAATTAGGGGTGGTTTTGTCGTGTGGGCCTATGACCACAAGATTGTGGAGACTGCCTAAACTCATTTACATAAGACCACGGGAGCCGACAGAGAGAGAGGAGGCTTTCACCCCATCCGTCTGGGTTACCTTCAAGCCCATGTCCCAGAGTTGAAAGTCCCGTGTCTAACCTATCGCACCACCTTCACCCAATCTGCGGGCTATGCATGCCATGTTCTCTGTCCATTTATTCAAATGGCTGACCAAATTCTCCAAACATGTTTTGTCTTCCCCACCCTGCGTCCGTGCTGCCCTCTCGTTCCCTACCACACCATCCAGGTCTTCCCAACAAAACGTCATAAAATACCATTGGGACCCTTTCCAGAAAAAAGTTCCATCTTATTTCCCTTCTTACTACTTATCAATTTATATCCACTGATATTTGAATCCTTTCCCATTGTGACAACTTTGTCAGACTTCTCTCACTCCATTCCCAACTGTGAAGGGTCCATGCTCAATACAAGACTTTTAATTGGAGAAAACCGAAAGCAGATTGAGCGATTGGTTTGTCAACAAGTTCTGACCAATGGACACAGATAAATGATCAGCGAACGGCATTGCCAGCATTTTCCGTTTTTATTTTAGATTTCGAATATTTGCAGGCTTTCGTCTTTTTATTTTGTTAGTCAATTGTTTTGGTAAATTAGGAGCACGGGAACAGGAGGAAGCCATTCAGCCCCTCGAGCCTGTTCTGCCATTCAATAAGATCATGGCTGATCTGTGACCTAACTCCATTTACCCGCCTTTGCCCCAAATCCCTTAATACCTTTGGTTAACAAAAAGCTATCAATCTCCAAATTAAAATTAACAATTGATCTAGCATCAATTGCTGTTTGCGGAAGAGAGTTCCAAACTTCTACCACCCTTTGTGTGTAGAAGTGTTTCCTAATTTCACTCCTGAAAGGTCTGGCTCTAATTTTTAAACTCTGCCCCCTCGTCCTAGACTCCCCAACCAGCGGAAATAGTTTCTCCCTATAGCATAGTTTCTCTCTATTCAATTGCTCGGGAAATTGAGGAACAGCCAGATTATTTAGTTTATAGGAACCAACAAGTGAGACACAAATTTCTAAAAGATATAAATCTGTGACGCAGCGAGGTTAGATCTTGGCCATAAGCAAGAGACGAATGGTATAATGAGGCCATTACAGACAAGTCAAAATGAAGTTACAGCGAACCCAAGGGCCTTGCGGAAATAAAATCCAGAGTGAGAAAGAGAGAAAGTCAGAAAAAATCATCAAATTAAAGTGAGAGACAGATGTGCAATCATCACAATAAAACTCCTGGGAGAAGCTTCAAAGCACAAAATTAGGTTTTCAGATGCTTTATTGATCAGTGTGACAAGACACAATCTGCACAGCCTGTAGCTCCGCCAGAGTATCTCCATTATCCAACGCCAAGGAACGTTACAGGATGATGGTTAGTCAAGAAAGGGATATCCTCTCATTAAATACCTCATGTCAGTGTGTATTTTAATCAATACATCAGTGTCAGCCCTGGCTCAGTGGGTAGCTCTCTCTAGGTGGGAGGGGCTAGGAGTGAGCAGGTGCTGCTGGTTGCCTGATTACTGCAGGGAGTTGGAGTGAGTTTGTAAAAAGTTGGTGGTGGGGTTTTTTTCAGGTTTTAGGGCCTTTTCGGACCTTAAACAGCAGCCAGATGCTGCCGAGGGGCCCGGAGTGCTGGCCCCGGAGTGCTGGCCCCTCAGAGGACAATGCTCCCAGGATGAATTTAATCAGGGGAGAAAATGTTGGGGGAAGGGAGAAAAAAAGGCCCAAAGATTTGGGCCGGGACCCCAGGAGGTTTGGAAAAGAAAACACGGTGGTGGTTCAGTGCGAGGATAAGGAGATACGAGCTTGGGATATTATCCAAGCAGTTCATGAGGACTGTGGCGAGGGAAGCTGCTTTGCCTGCCGACCAAAGCCGAATGTTGGGTTCGAGGTGACGGTCAGTGGCCGAGAGGAGGTGGAAAGACTTTTTCTAAGTTTGAAGGTTGGAGGTAAGTTCTTGGAGGTATCTCTGCTCTATTCTGAAGAGGTGGTGGTCTCATTCTTAAACCTGCCAGTTTATATTGAGGACGATGTGCTAATAAAAATGTTGGAGTTGTGGGACAATAAAATTTGCTCGGAAATAAAGGAGGTACTCTCCAGAAACACGGGTAACAGGTGGAACCCATTATGTAAAGGTGCGGTTCCCAGAGAGGGTGAAGTCATTACCGTACAGCATGGAATTCGAGACAATGGAAGGAGTGCAGTACTTCCAGGTATTGCATGATAACCAAGTGAAGGTTTGTTATTATTGTCTTGGACACAACCATCTTGTGAGAAGCTGTCCAGACTTGTACTGTTATAACTGCGGCGAGTCTGGACACATCGCTCAGAGCTGCAAGGTGGAGAGCTGTGGGGTGTGTCACAAAGGCCCCACCCACTGTGAGTGTGAGGCAGGAGGAAGCCCCTTGAGTGATGAGGAGATGGGAGAAGGAGCAGGAGCAGGAGGTGTGAGTGGAGCGGCTGGAGGAGCGGAGCAGGCGGAGGACACAGCAGATGAATGGAAGGAGAAAAGAGCGCAGGAAGAGGCAGAAAATTGTGGAGCAGAGAACAGGATGGAGCTGGTGGAAAACACACCAAGTACAGTGGAAAAGGACAAAGACAGTGGAGGACAGCGCGGGTCGAGGGCAGAGTGGAGCCATAATGTGGTTCAGCTCTCCTTAAAGAATCTGGTGTCTGCGGGGGGAGAGGAGGCGGGAGCGGGGTGCGGTGTTGGTGTAAGTACTCCAAAGAAAGACGGGGAGTCGGACATTTCAGGGAGCAGGAGGGGGCAAGACAAGGAGAGGGTGCAAGAGGCAGGAGCCTTAAAGGGGCAGCAGGATGGGAGCGGGGAGATAAAGAGGCCAGAAGGGAGCAAGATAGATGCAGATGGGCCATTGTCCCAGAGAGAGAAGAAACGGGGAGCAAGGGTCAGCGGTGGAGATGAGGCCGAAGGGATTGGCACTGTTGGAGAAACCGTGATAGCAGGAAGACTCTCTAATGGAGATTATGGGCTGAATTTTGCCAGCGCTCAGAGGGCAGGTTCGGAGGTGGATCCGCTGTCAAAATAACAAAGATTGACAACAGGTAGGGAACCCGCTGTCAACCCGTCTCCATGCGAGTCTCCCAGGTGTCAGGTCTGTCGGTGCTGAACAGACACGACACCAAGCTGCAGGGAGGCAAATCACATCATTAAATGGGTTGTTAACATCCAATTAATTGTTATTTTAAGCTTACATTTCAATTTTACATACTCCCCAAAGGGTTACCCGCTGCTCGGGGAACACGTCCGCTCAGCATGTCGTGAGTGGATTCAACATTGAATTATCTCATGACCTGACAGCTGCTAAAGTTGTATAAAAGATCCCATGTTACAGCTGTTCACTTTCAAAGCTCAGAAACTGTTGGTTGCTGCATTTGGAAGACTTATTGAGCTTTCTGCAGGTTGCAAGTGTTTGGAGCAAACTCTCTATCCAGTGCCACCTCATTGGAACAACCCCTCTGACCATTGACAGATCGCTTCTGTCATCTCAACCTCACCTGCCATCTATTCCATCATCATCGTTGCCCCGAAACTATCTCACCTTGGTCCTCAGAATCCCACCACGATCAGCCTCAACACCAGCAGCACCAACATTAACCTTCTCCGCAATCACCTGATGCTGCACAGGACACAGGGCATCAGCACCCGACCACATTGCTGCCCGGGACGCCAGGGATGGCCTCACCATGGCAAGATTTACTTCACTTGACGCTGTACACTCTGGCTGCCACATGATGCGCCAGGTTGACACCACCCCACACCAACACCATAAAGCATCCCTACAATGCCCAAGCCATTCCTTTCACACTCAATACCATTGTGGGGGTACCATTATGTCTCACCATTCACTGCAACTCACTAAGGCACTTCCAAAGGTCCACACAAATCTGTCCAAGAACGTAAAGTGTTGAAAATAAAGGTTTCAATGTTTGACAGCACATTAACAGAAACTTCATATGAACATTGGCTAAAACACCCAAGTGCCTAAACTTGTGTGTTGTTAGTTGGTATGATTGCACTAGGATGAGGGTGAGTGTGAGGGGTGGCTAGTGAGATGGGGAAGTGATAATATAGACAGAGAGGGATGGGTGGAGGTGCAAGGTAGTTGGTCTGAGTAAGGAGGTGCAGGAGTCGGGTAGGGAAGGCAGAGTGATGGGGATGTGATGAGTGGCACAGCAGGATGAGGTTGAGCGTGGCTTTGCAGTAACGTTTCGTGATCTACTGAGATAATTGAAAGGTTTGCACCACTGCAGCCTGGTCCTCCTGATGACATCCTTGCTTGAGCTCTCCTGGGCAATGTGCAACCAGGCTGCGTTGCTCTCCTGGGGAGGTCTCTTCCGCCCATGGGAAGGGAAGAGAACCTCCCTGCGTGCTGTGACTCCCTCCATAAGCACCGCGACACCGACCCCAGCCGCCCCGGTCGGTGGAATCGCAGCCTAATTATCTGATGGGGAGCAGGGATGGGAGGTTACAGAAGAGCTCGAGAGTGAGGAGGCAGAGGGGGACAGAGACATGGAAATGGGGGTTGGGGTGGCATCGTGTGGAAAGGGAAAGGTTAGTGAGGGGCAGAAGGAGGGAGAAGGGGCAGCTCCTGGGCCCAAACCTAATGTAAGGAAGAGGCTGAAACTGCAGGGAAGGTTCAAACAGGAGGTGAAAAAGAGCCGGAGGCTGCAGGAGAAAGCAACAGCTGGCCGAAAAGTTGTGAAGGAGCATGAGAGGAGGGAAGGGCCGGAGATTAAATGGTGGGGGGATGATCAGGCACACTTCCCTTATTCGGAGCCATGATTACTGATCAATTTTTAAACTACAATAGATTAGTATATGTTATGGGAGACAAATTCAACTGCAGGTTTTGATGTTAATATGTGGTGGAGGAATGGCTGTGCAGAGCGGCGGAATGGATATGTGTGAAAAAATGTAATGATCACGGTGTTGTAAATGTTTTTAATGTTCAATAAATAATATATGAAAAAAGGTGGGTAGCACCCTTGCCTCGGAGGGGCAGTACTGAGGGGGTACTGCACTGTCGGAGGGGCAGTACTGAGGGGGCAATGCACTGTCGGAGGGGCAGTACTGAGGGAGGCTGCACGGTCGGAGGGGCAGTACTGAGGGAGCGCCACACTGTCGGAGGGGCAGTACTGAGGGGGTGCTGCACTGTCGGAGGGGTAGTACTGAGGGAGTGCTGCACTGTCGGAGAGGCAGTACTGAGGGAGCGCCGTAGGGCTGCAGAAGTTTACCAAGATAGGGAGGGGCAAGGCCATGGAGGGATTTAAACTTGTGTGAGAATTCTGATTTGGAGCTGTTGGGAAACCAGGTCCCATGTAGTGGAGATGCCGGTGTTGGACTGGGGTGGACAAATGTGAGAAGTCACACAACACCAGGTTATAGCCCAACAGCTTTATTTGAAATCACAAGCTTTCGGAGCGCTGCTCCTTCGTCCGACTGGGAGGGAACACTCCTGCCTGGCAATTGTTGTGCGGTGTCCGTTCATTCATTGTTGCAGTGTCTGCATGGTCTCGCCGATGTACCATGCTCCGTGGCATCCTTTCCTGGACCACCAGGTATATGGTACATACTCATGTGACTCGGCCAACGTTGTCTACCTCATACGTTGCAGGAAAGGATGCCCCGGAGCATGGTACATCGGCGAGACCATGCAGACACTGCGACAACGGATGAACGGACACCGCACAACAATCGCCAGGCAGGAGTGTTCCCTCCCAGTTGGGGAACACTTCAGCAGTCAAGGACATTCAGCCTCCAATCTTCGGGTAAGCATTCTCCAAGGCGGCCTTCGAGACACACGACAACGCAAAATCGTCGAGCAGAAACTGATAGCCAAGTTCCGCACTCATGAGGACAGCCTCAACCGGGATCTTGGGTTCATGTCACGCTACATGTAACCCCACCTGACGTAGAGTCATCCAGACTCAAGTTGTCGTTGGCTTGTTCTCTCTACACAGATGCGGCTGGACCTGCTGTGATTTCCAGCAAAAAAAATCTTTTTTTTTATTGTTCTTTGTTTGTTTTTTTGTTTTTCATACAGACCCCAGCATCTGCAACATTTGACCCCTGGTGACCCCACCTCATTGTTCTTTGATGTAATGTTTTCCTGACTGACCTATTGGGACACCATCCACACCTTTGATTGCTGTGATTATCTCTCTGCCGAGGTGGGATAAAGGGCAGTTAGAAAGATTACCTGTAATCATCTGGCAGTGTTCTCTGACTATATATGCTGTGCCTATATGCATCTCTTCACTTCACCTGACGAAGGAGCAGCGCTCCGAAAGCTTGTGATTTCAAATAAAGCTGTTGGACTACAACCTGGTGTTGTGTGACTTCTTACATAGGTCCCATGTAGATCAACGAGAAGAGGGGTTTTCGGCTAGTAGGACTTGGTACAGGATAGGCTATGAGCAGCAGAGATTTGGATGAGCTGAACTTTACGGAGGATGGATGACAGTATATCAGCCAGGAGAGCGTTGGAATAGTCGAGTCTGGGTGAAGCCTTCAGCAGTAGGTGAGCTGAGGCTGGTAATTTTACAGAGGTGGAAATAAGCGGTATTTGTGATAGAGATGATAAGAGATTGGAAGCTCAGCTCATTCTTGAATAGGATGCTGAAGTTTTGAACAATCTAGTCCAGCCTGAGACAGTGACTAAAGAGGGGGGAAGGTTGGATGTCGGACAAACAGTGGAGGGGTCGAAGGTGGTGGTGGAGGGGTCGAAGGTGGTGGTGGAGGGGTTGAAGGTGGTGGTGGAGAGGTCGTGCTGGATGTCGTCAGCTTACATGTGCAGCTGACCCTGTGACTGTGGAAAATTTCGCCAAGTGATAGCATGGCGATGACGATAAGGAAGGGACCAAAGGTGGATCCTTGTGAGACTCGATGTGTGCCGGAGATGCTCTGGCTACGATCAGATAGGTAAGAATGCAGTGAAGCGAGGGCAGTCCCAATGATCTGGGCAGTGGAGGAGAAGCTTTGAAAGAGAATGATATGGTCGACCATGTCAAGGGCTGCAGAGATGAAGAAGAAAAATAAAAACATAAGAATTAGGAGGAGTCAGCCATTCGGCCCCTCGAGCCTGCTCCGCCATTCAATAAGATCATGGCTGATCTTTGACCTCATCTCCACTTTCCCGCCCGATCCCCATATCCCTTGATTCTCTTAATATTCAAAAATCTATCAATCTCTGTCTTGAATCTACTCAACGAAATGATGCACCGTGGGCTCAGTTACAGAGAATGTCAATTGACTTTGGTTGGGGCCCGTTCAATGCTGTGAGAGGGGCGAAATACTGATTGGAAAGTTTCAAACAGGAGAAATAGGCGCTGACTTGGAAGGTAATAACACTTTCAACCACTTTGGAGGAAAGAGAGGTTAGAAATGGGGGTGAGGATGTTTTTTTTGAAGGGCGGGGTAACGACAGCGGTTTGGAAAAAGGGAGTGGGGGGACAATACCTCTTCCGTTACAGACCATTTTGCGCCTCTGCCAAAGATGAAACTTCACCTCCAACACTTTATAAAGTGTTAGCTATTTGCCGAGAGTCCATTCAGAGCGAACACTGACTTCTGCTTTATTCAGTTGAGGGTCTGAATATTATACCTTTAGATAGCGAACATTATAATTCCTGAGTCTTTCACGTATTTACCAGCCAAAGTGTTTACAGAAACATGCTAAAGACATTCTCAAGAAAGAAGCATCTTCTGCTGTGGAGGCTCTGGTTGCTGCTGGTCGAGCAGAGCGATCTGAGAGTAGGACAACGATTCGCTTGGCCTCTGGAAGAAGCCCCCAATTTCCTTCTTTGTAAATTTGAATGCAGCGCTGGCCAGATAAAAACAAAATCCATTCAGTGAGACAGAAGCAGGTAGAAGCAGTGTGTGAAACACGGCTTGCATGTCTGAAATAAATCATCGCCATCAGAAGCCAATCATGCCACAGCTTCAGACTTTATAATCCAGTAACACTGGAGGCAGTGCCGAATATTGTCGCCCCGAGCCCAGCCGCAAACCAGCCACCCAGTCACAGTGACTTTGCAACTTTCTTGCACTCGCTATGCAACTTTAAGCCGTTCTTTGGTGAACTGTGCAAAGTGAAACCAGGCCAATCCACCGCCACGAAGCGGAAAAGCGGAGAGCTCGGGATGTAATCACACACAGAATCACACAGAATCCCCACAGTGCAGATAGAGGCCATTTCGGCCACGGTTGGTTGCTGTAATTGGGCAGCACTGGTGCAACGAGAAGGCTCTGCCCGGGGAGTGGCGAAAGTGCCTTGAATGAAGTACGTCCAGGCATAACAACAGAAAACGCTGGAAAAACTCAGCAGGCCAGGCAACATCTGTGGAGAGAGAAACAGAGTCAACGTTTCGGGTCGAAACCCTTCGTCAGAACTGAGAAAAAAAGGCAGGAAATGAAACAGATTAAAAGACAGTTTTGGGGGCTGGGATGAAAGAAGAGACATTAAGAGATGTTCAGGGTGAGACGAGATGGTAATAGGACAGGTAAAGAAAGAAACAATGGCTTTCGATGAAGTGTGAAATGCGCTGGCAGAGTAAGAGACAGCTGCCATGTGGGAGAGAGAAGGAAAAAAGGAAAAGGCACAAACCAAAAGTGTGGATAAAAAATATAAAAATATAATAGGGGCCGAGGTTATGATCTGAAATTGTCCTTTAGATAGCTGACAGTCAAACTTTTGTCCATACAGGACAACAACTTTGCACACTTACATAATGCCTTTATACGCCCAGGCACGCCAGTTGGTGACATCGCAGAGCAACGTGACAAGGAGGAGACGAAAGGTCTTCAACCTGAAACGTTGACTCTGTTTCTCGTTCCGCGGATGTTGCCTGGCCTGCTGAGTTTTTCCAGCGTTTTCTGTTGTTATTTCGGATTTCCAGCATCCGCAGTATTTCGCTATTGAAGGAGGAGACGCAAGCTGGTGGAGCTCTCATACACCCTTGTGCCTAGAAATTTGCAGACTTACCGCTCCCCATTAATGCCCCTTTCTGGAAAAAGAAATGGCGGCCGCCTCACTTCCACCCGCCTCCGGTGCGGGACTCGATGGCCACTAATTTTGGCAAGGGCCACAGTGCTGCTGTTAGCAGCGCCAGCCCTGGAAATGCAAATGAGCAGAGCATGACTTCAGAAGGCAGTTGAGCTCGAAGGCCTGAAAACTGCCGATTTTTAAACGATTTTAATTTTTTTTAACTTTTAGAAGACAGTTCCCCTTTAAGGGACTGACACTGCTTTCTAAAATGTCAGCCTTACTTTAAGGCTTTAAGCTGTTCTCGCTCCAGGGACACTATGGTTGCGCTACATTGGGCTTCCTGCTGAGAGCAGCGCCGGAAAAAAAGAGGGTGGCACGAGTACGTTTAGCGCTGCGGCGCTTTAAATTAGCAGGCAGCACCAAAACACCGGTGCAGCCGTTAACTTCGGCCCGTGGTTTTCGGCGTACTGAAACGTCTAGGCCTTGATGTTTCAGGTTTAAATGAGGTCGGTAAATGGTTAAGAACATACATTTTTTTTTTACAAAATGGATGTTTTTAAAACAATTAAAATTCCCTTTCTTTTCAATTTTTTTTAATTTACAAAGAAAATAATGAAACTTACACCATGGTCCCAAACAACCGAATCTCGGCCTGTTGTGCTGCAGTTTTTTTTATTCGTTTATGGGATGTGGGCGTTGCTGGCAAGGCCAGCATTTATTGCCCATCCCTAGTTGCTCTCGAGAAGGTGGTGGTGAGCCGCCTTCTTAAACCGCTGCAGTCCGTGTGGTGAAGGTGCTCCCACAGTGCTGTTAGGGAGGGAGTTCCAGGATTTTGACCCAGCGATGATGAAGGATCGGCCGATATATTTCCAAGTCAGGATGGTGTGTGACTTGGAGGGGAACTTGGAGGTGGTGGTGTTCCCATGCGCTTGCTGCCCTTGTCCTTCTAGGGGGTAGAGGTCGCGGGTTTGGGAGGTGCTGCCGAAGGAGCCTTGGCGAGTTGCTGCAGTGCATCCTGTAGATGGTACACACTGCAGCCACGGTACGCCGGTGGTGGAGGGAGTGAATGTTTAAGGTGGATGGGGTGCCAATCGAGCGGGCTGCTTTGTCCTGGGTGGTGTCGAGCTTCTTGAGTGTTGTTGGAGCTGCACTCACCCAGGCAACTGGAGAGTATTCCATCACACTCCTGACTTGTGCCTTGTAGATGATGGAAAGGCTTTGGGGAGTCAGGAGGTGAGACACTCGCCACAGAATACCCAGCCTCTGACCTGCTCTTGTTGCCACAGTATTTATGTGGCTGGTCCAGTTTCTGGTCAATGGTGACCTCCAGGATGTCGATGGTGGGGGATTCAGCAATGGTAATGCTGTTGAATGTCAACGGGAGGTGTTTAGACTGTCGCTTGTTAGAGATAGTCATTGCCTGGCACTTCTATGGCGCGAATGTTACCTGCCATTTATCAGCCCAAGCCTGAATGTCGTCCAAGTCTTGTTGCATGCGGGCATGGACTGCTTCATTATCTGAGGAGTTGTGAATGGCCCTGAACACTGTGCAGTCATCAGTGAACATCCGCACTTCTGACCTTATGTTGGAGGGAAGGTCATTGATGAAGCAGCTGAAGATGGTTGGACCTAGGACACTGCCCTGAGGAACTCCTGCAGCGATGTCCTGGGGCTGTGAAGATTGACCTTCACCCACCACAACCATCTTCCTTTGTGCTAGGTATGACTCCAGCCAGTGGAGCGTTTTCCCCCCAATTCCCATTGACTTCAGTTTTACTAGGGCCCCATGATGCCACACTCAGTCAAATGCTGCCTTGATGTCAAGGGCAATCACTCTCACCTCACCTCTGGAATTCAGCTTTTTTGTCCATGTTTGGACCAAGGCTGTAATGAGGTCGGGAGCTGAGTGGTCTTGGCGGAACCCAAATTGGGCATCAGTGAGCAGGTTATTGGTGAGTAAGTGCCGCTTGATAGCACTGTCGACAACACCTTCCATCACTTTGCTGATGATTGAGAGTAGACTGATGGGGGCAGTAATTGGCCGGATTGGATTTGTCCTGCTTTTTGTGGACAAGACATACCTGGGCAGTTTTCCATATTGTTGGGTAGATGCCGGTGTTGTAGCTGTACTGAAACAGCTTGGCTGGAGGCGCGGCTAGTCCTGGAGCACAAGTCTTCAGCATGATAGCCGGGATGTTATCGGGCCCATAGCCTTTGCTGTATCCAGTGCGCTCAGCCATTTCTTGATATCACATGGAGTGAATCGAATTGGCTGAAGACTGGCTTCTGTGATGGTGGGGACCTCAGGAGGAGGCCGAGATGGATCATCCACTTGGCACTTCTGTCTGAAGACAGCTGCAAACACTTCAGCCTTGTCTTTTGCACTCACGTGCTGGGCTCCACCATCATTGAGGATGGGGATATTCATGGAGCCTCCTCCGCCCTTTAGTTGTTTAATGGTCCACCACCATTCACGACTGAGTGTGGCAGGACTGCAGAGCTTTGATCTGATCCGTTGACTGTGGGATCGCTTAGCCCTGTCTATAGCATGCTGCTTCCGCTTTTTAGCATGTAGTCCTGTGTTGCAGCTTCCCCAGGTTGGCACCTCATTTGGTTTTGGTTTTGGGCTAAAGATGCTAAAAGATGTGAATCCTGTTCTGATACAATAGAGAAAGATACAAGTTGGAAAAGGATTGTTCAGTCACAAATTTGCAATGGATATAACCGTGCAACCCAACAGTGCTGCCAGCTCGGTTAGCAGATAGCCTGCTGCTGCTGCGAACATAGCAATCCTCGTACCTCGACCGTCTGAAGTCTTGCAATGACCAACTAGCAGGTGATAGAGTGCGCTCTGCTGGCCAGCTAACTGGCACTACATTTCAGCGAAGCTTCCGTTACCTTAACGAGAATCACTTATTGCCGTAACTTGGATGTTTGGAATTAAATGGGTCTAGATTTATTAATGGCCAAGAAATTCAGGTCCCCACGGGTGAGTACACATGGGGTACTCACCCGTAAGCCCAATGGAAGCGCCGGTTTCATGCATGCACTGCGCATGCGCGGGAAACCGGCACTTCTGTTCCCCTGAAAGAAGGGGTTCAGAAGTCGAACGCGTGCGCCGGAGAGGCAGCGCGTGCGCAGCGAACTTACTTTTTTTTTGCAGGTTTTCCCGGGAGGGTAAGTCTCCAGAAGTTAGAAATATAAAAAGCCGGTGTAAGGCCTGCTTTTTACAAGGTAAGTGGTGAATTAATTAAAATTAAAACATTTTTTCCCCACAGGTTTATTATTTTTAGATACTTTAAAGAAAGGTAAGTTTATTTTTAGCCCCGTTAGAAAATGTAATTAATTTTCTCAAAAATTTAAATTATTGTTTAAAATAGTTATTTCATGTAATTTATAGTTTATTTTTTAAATGTGATGGTTTTTAAAAAAAAATTATTTGAAGATTTAGTGACGTTTTGGGGTTTGTAGCATTTATAGGTTCCTGTCAAACTTATGAATGAAGCATTCCCTGCTCCGATTGGCTCTCCATGGCCCATGTGATCCCAGGGGACGCATCGAACTAACTGCGCCCCTGGGATACGCAAGCACTGCGCGCCGGCAGCTGGACCAGGCCCCGAATCGGAATTCCACGCGGGCCCACAGCTCAACGGCCGGCGCGCAAGGTAAGTGCAGGTCGGAGCCTTACACCCGCGGGAAGCCTCCGACCCGAATTTCTGGGCCATTTTTTTTTAATTAGCGCTAAGGCCTAGAAATCCAATAAGGCCTGAAAGCGGGCGGGCGGGGCGGGGCGAGGTTTGCTCACGCCCGTAAATAGATCTCTGACAGCAGCGTTAGCCTGGTGCCGCCTGCGGATTATCGTTATCGTGGCGCTCAGCCCAGCGCTGAACTCGCCGAACGCCCAGCAAGGACTCTGCAGGAGGTCGGACAGGGCCTGGAGGTCGGAGTCGGGAGTGCGGTCGGAGATGACAATGGTAAGTGGTGCGCCTTCAATAACCACAAAACTAGAAGTTATAGACCTTAACAAGTTGGCTTTTAATCACTAAGATCAGAGCTAACATCTCAACACACTGACTGGCTCGCAGGAATGAGTCATATAGATCCTGGGATCTTTATGTAAGAGAAGTCAGGGGCGGAGCCAAGAGCCAAGACCTGGAACATTCCAGGTTATTCAGGAAAGAGGAAGTGAAACTATACACCGTGTGAGGGAGGGTAATATACATGAGTGCAAAACAAATACAGGCAAGCCAAACACATTTCATTACAGTAAGTACTGACTTCTTTCCCCCCATTCGGCACTGTTTAGCATTTGCTTTCCCGGGAGTAAACATCGCTGGTGCCAGCTGCCTCAGATGTAAGCGGGAGCAAAAGCGGACGTCAGGCCCCTCATTTGAATATGTTAATGATCCGACGCCTCTTTTTTGCCCTCACCAATATGGTGTCTGGCACGGCGCGCGCCAGCAATGGGCAGAAGCAAGGTGGACGTAATTTTTTCCACAAAAACAGCCTTAACAGCCGGCGCTAAGGTGCCGAATTTCAGACCCTAAATCTGTTAAAAAATACTTCATTGTAGAAATGTTGTCAACCAGGAATTTGGACTAGTTTGGCCATGTTAAACAAAACCATGGAAGCTATTGTTAGCCCAACAATTCCTCAATTAAAATATTTTATAAATATTCTATTAATTTGACGCTACCAGAAGGCTTTGAGGAGGAGCCTTGCAGAGTGTCGGGGGGTGGAGCGAGCCAATGGGGAGTAGGGTGTCGGGGGGTGGAGAGAGCCAATGGGGAGTAGGGTGTCGGGGGGTGGAGAGAGCCAATGGGGAGTAGGGTGTCGGGGGGTGGAGAGAGCCAATGGGGAGTAGGGTGTCGGGGGGTGGAGAGAGCCAATGGGGAGTAGGGTGTCGGGGGGGTGGAGAGAGCCAATGGGGAGTAGGGTGTCGGGGGGTGGAGAGAGCCAATGGGGAGTAGGGTGTCGGGGGGTGGAGAGAGCCAATGGGGAGTAGAGTGTCGGGGGGTGGAGAGAGCCAATGGGGAGTAGGGTGTCGGGGGGTGGAGAGAGCCAATGGGGAGTAGGGTGTCGGGGGGTGGAGAGAGCCAATGGGGAGTAGGGTGTCGGGAGGTGGAGAGAGCCAATGGGGAGTAGGGTGTCGGGAGGTGGAGAGAGCCAATGGGGAGTAGGGTGTCGGGGGGTGGAGAGAGCCAATGGGGAGTAGGGTGTCGGGGGGTGGAGAGAGCCAATGGGGAGTAGGGTGTCGGGGGGTGGAGAGAGCCAATGGGGAGTAGGGTGTCGGGGGGTGGAGAGAGCCAATGGGGAGTAGGGTGTCGGGGGGTGGAGAGAGCCAATGGGGAGTAGGGTGTCGGGGGGTGGAGAGAGCCAATGGGGAGTAGGGTGTCGGGGGGTGGAGAGAGCCAATGGGGAGTAGGGTGAAGAGAAACTCTGAATTCCCCCCAAAATTAATTGTATTTCTTTAAATATCCAGAATGGGGGAAAAGGAGCTTGAAAGCTTTCCAAATACAGGTTAAGAAAAATCCATTGGTCAAATGTTGGGGGCTCCCTTTTAAAAAACAACCTCTGGATCAAGAGGGAAAAAAATACTAAAGTGTCAGCCATGGCTCAGTGGGCAGCACCCTCACCTCTGAGTCAGAAGGTTCTGGGTGCGAGTCTCACTCCAGAGACATGAGCACAAAAATCTAGGCTGACACTCCAGTGCAGTACCAAGGGAGTGCTGCACTGTCGGAGGGGCAGCACTGAGGGAGTGCTGCACTGTCGGAGGGGCAGCACTGAGGGAGCGCTGCACTGTCGGAGGGGCAGCACTGAGGGAGCGCTGCACTGTCGGAGGGGCAGTACTGAGGGAGGGCTGCACTGTCGGAGGGGCAGTACTGAGGGAGGGCTGCACTGTCGGAGGGGCAGTACTGAGGGCGTGCTGCACTGTCGGAGGGGCAGTACTGAGGGAGGGCTGCACTGTCGGAGGGGCAGTACTGAGGGCGTGCTGCACTGTCAGAGGGGCAGTACTGAGGGAGGGCTGCACTGTCGGAGAAGCAGTACTGAGGGAGCGCTGCACTGTCAGAGGGGCAGTACTGAGGGAGCGCCGCACTGTCGGAGCGGCTGTTCTGGACTTATTACATGCAGATAGCACCCTCTAGTGGTAGTTAGTGTATAGCAGTGTTATTTTATAGCAGGGTGTTATTTGACCACCTTCCTGTTTGCCCTGGAAGTAGTATTCCAGGAAGTACCTGCTGAGTTGTGAAGAAACTCACATAAGGCAGACATTCTCAATCCTGTTCCATCCTTCTTATACGCTAGGCAAAACGCAATGTCTGAGTATCCTTGTTTAGTAACATGATAACAATCTTGTCAGTGTAGTATTTTGACAATACTTTGTCGATAAGAAGTTATTAGCTGTCAGCTACCGAGGTTTAGCTTCAATGCAATTTAGTTATACAATTAGTCTATTCTGTTGTCATAAACATGTTTATATCTTATGTAACATCTAATGTATAGTACTCAGCTCTATGTACAAAACATACTTTGTCTTTGTTTGCAGTTTCACAAATTTGTTCAAGTAAAGCTTCAAAACAGCAAACCCGCTTGTCGAGGAATTATTTAAATGAGTGTTTAGCTGGCTGGATAACTAGATAGGAGCACGTCTAGCGAGACCAGTACAGTGAAAAGACAGCATTACGGCTAGCTGTGAAGAAAGGAGATCCTCCACGTGGAGCAGCAAGGACTCAGAGTTAAGTGGCTGTCATCTAGGCGCAGAGTAAGCCATCATGACACAGCCAGCTTAAGTCTTCACCTTGTACACCACACTTACCTCACATCATCATGGCAGGAGGTAATAGCGAAAACGCTACTCAGCGAGTAGAAGACCTTAAACAGTTAGATGAAACTGAAGAATGTGACAATCGGTCTATAAGCTCTCGTTATTACAGATCGTCAGCCGGTTCACGGTCATCAGCTGGTTCACGGTCGTCAGATGGTTCACGGTCGTCAGGTGGTTCTAGGGTAAACATGGCCATCACCAAAGCACGGGCTAGGCTAGAAGCAGCCCAAGTCAGAGCTGCTTATGCCAACAAAGAAATAGAAATAAAAGTTGACCAGGCCCGTCTCCAAGCTGACCAGGCCCGTCTCCAAGCTGACCAGGCCCGTCTCCAAGCTGACCAGGCCCGTCTCCAAGCTGACCAGGCCCGTCTCCAAGCTGACCAGGCCCGTCTCCAAGCCACATTAGATGCACTGCAGGAAGAAAAAGAGATAGATGCTGCATTAGCTGAGGCACAAATATTGGAGGCAGTTTTGATGGAAGCTAATCCTGGGTCAGCTAACAAACTTTTAATTCCCGTTCCGCGTCAGAGTCGACTACAGCGCACCACAGATTACGTGAGCGACCAAGCCAACACACAGGTTACGAGAGAGAGCGATGAAGACCCGCACATCTCTACTACAGACTCAAGCACTTCATATAACATGCCCCATGTCACCAACCAAGGTCAAAATGGACTGCGTGCCCTGTGGTAAACCACTGTTATACCTGTCTGTATGTGTATGTGTATTCCACTAGGTACAGGTCTGGACATGCCTCGGCTGACTCCTCCCACTATTCCAGGTAGAAAAGTGACTACCTCCCAGTCCCTTAGTATTCTGGACGGGTCGACCACTCGAGACTAGACCTTCATTCTTTAGTTAATAAAAGCCTGGTTGTTACTCGCTTAACCTCAGTCTTTTGAGTAATTGATGGCGCATCAATTTTATTAACTAAATTTTTTATAATGGAGAAGATCCTCACACCAGCATGCCTGGACCTGGACAGTCGGGAAGCGAACGCTTCCACCAAGTTTGCTCACTGGCTCATGTGCTTCGAGGCATTCCTGACTGCCTCCACTGCGGTCGTAACGGATGTGAACAAACTGTCTGTCCTGATCTCCAAGGTGAACCACCGAGTGTACTCAGTCATCCGGGACGCGACCTCGTACACAGCCGCCCTCCAGCTCCTCAAGACCCAGTACACGCGCCCTGTGAACGAAGTTTACGCCAGGCACCTCCTGGGGAGTCGCAAGCAACAACCTGGGGAATCGACTGAGGAATACCTCCAAGCACTGTCCGTGCTTGGCCGGGCCTGTGGGTGTAAGGCGGTAACGTCCACTAAGTACACGGAGGAACTGATCCGGGATGCCTTCGTAGCGGGCCACAAGTCCAACTACACCCGACAGCGACTGCTGGAGCAGAGTGACCTCACCCTCGACAAAGCCTCCGAAATCGCACTAACGCTGGACGCAGCTTACCGGGGCATGGATGCCTACTCCTCTGCACCGTGGACGCCGCGGGGAACGACAACCTGGGACACGGTAGGACAGCCCCATAGCACCGTGCCACCCCAGCCACAGCCCAACAATGGCCCAACCACCGCAGCAGTGTCCCAAAGCCAGACAGCAGTATCCCAAGGCCAGAAATGCTACTTGTGGCCAGGCCAAACTCCCCAGAGCGCGCTGCCCGGCGAAGAATGCAACCTGCTCGGGCTGCGGGAAAAAGGAACACTACGCTAGCGTCTGCAAGGCCAAAGCCACCCCGAACGCCAGCAGCGCCGCGTGTGGGCCGTGCGAGCCGCCATCTTGGGCCCCCAACAGCGCCGCGTGTGGGCCGTGCGGGCCGCCATCTTGGGCCTCCCCAGCCATGTGCGAACCACCGCAGCAGCAGCCATCTTGGACGACTCCAGCCACATGGGAATCATGGACGCCACCATCTTGGACACCAGCCGGGACGCAGCAGGCCGCCAACCCCCCAATCTGATACCCGCAGCGACACACCGACCCCTACGCTGGCCTCTGTTACGCTGGACCAAACGAGACCGCACCAACTAGCTCGGTCCAAAATGGACGTTAAGGTAAACGGCCATGCAATAAACTGCCTTTTTGACTCCGGGAGCACAGAGAGCTTCATCCACCCCGACACGGTGCGGCATTGCTCTCTCCCAGTCCTGCCTGCGCACCAGCGGATTTCTATGGCCGCCGAGTCCCAGTCAGCGGACATTGGCGGCTACTGCGTGGTGACACTAGTAGTAAACGGGACTGTGTTCAATAATTTTAAACTCCTGGTCCTGCCCCAACTTTGCGCTGCCGTTCTACTGGGGTTGGATTTCCAGTGCCACCTCAAAAGCGTTACGATGGCGTACGGTGGCCCCCTCCCCCCACTCACAGTCCGCAGCCAGCAGCCTCCAAATTGCCCGCCGCGCACCAGATGCAACCTCTCCACACTCAGAGTCCCATCCCCCCCACTGTTTGCTAACCTCACCCCCGACTGTAAGCCCATCGCCACAAAGAGCAGGCGATAGTGCCGGGGACAGGGTTTTCATCAAAACCGAAGTGGAACGGCTCCTGAAGGAGGGGATTATTGAGGGCAGCTCCAGCCCCTGGCGAGCCCAGGTTGTGGTCGTTAAGACCGGCGAGAAACAACGCCTGGTCATCGACTACAGCCAAACAATAAACCGCTACACCCTGCTGGACGCCTACCCACTCCCCCGCATAGCTGACATGGTCAACCAGATTGCGCAGTACCGCGTCTTTTCGACCATTGACCTGAAATCAGCGTACCACCAGCTCCCCATCCGCCCCGAAGACCGCCAGTATACTGCTTTTGAGGCAAACGGCCGCCTCTATCACTTCCTTAGGGTTCCCTTTGGCGTTACCAACGGGGTCTCTGTCTTCCAAAGGGAGATGGACCGGATGGTCGATCAAAATGCGCTGCAGGCCACTTTCCCTTACCTAGACAATGTGACCATCTGCGGCCATGACTTGCAGGACCATGACGCAAACCTCGAGAAATTCCTCCGCACCGCCCAACTCCTGAACCTGACATATAACAAGGAGAAGTGCATATTCCGCACAGACCGCCTCGCCATCCTTGGCTGTGTTGTGGAACACGGGGTCATTGGTCCCGACCCGGACCGGATGCGTCCCCTTATGGAACTCCCACTGCCCCACTGCCTAAAAGCTCTGAAGAGGTGCCTAGGGTTTTTTTCCTACTACACCCAGTGGGTCCCCTACTATGCAGACAAAGCCCGTCCGCTGATCAAATCCACCTCTTTTCCCCTGATGGCAGAGACCCACTCGGCCTTCCACCGTATCAAGGAGGACATTGCCAAAGCCACCATGCACGCAGTGGACGAATCCATCCCCTTCCAGGTGGAAAGCGATGCGTCCGACTTCGCTCTGGCCGCCACCCTTAATCAGGCGGGGAGACCGGTGGCATTCTTCTCACGAACCCTCCAGGGCCCGGAGACCAGACACTCCGCGGTCGAGAAGGAGGCCCAGGCTATTGTGGAGGCTGTGCGTCATTGGAGGCACTACCTGGCCGGAAAACGATTTACCCTGCTCACTGACCAGCGTTCAGTTGCTTTTATGTTCAACAACAAGCAGAGGGGCAAAATCAAAAATAACAAGATCTTGAGGTGGAGAATCGAACTTTCCACCTACAATTACGAGATCTTGTACCGGCCTGGGAAGCTCAATGAACCCCCAGATGCCCTATCGCGTGGCACCTGCGCCAGCGCGCAGATCGATAGGCTGAGGGCCCTCCACAATGACCTCTGCCACCCGGGGGTCACCAGGTTCTTCCACTTCATCAAGGCCCGCAACCTGCCTTACTCCATTGAGGAGGTCAGGACCATGACCAAGAACTGCCAAGTCTGCGCTGAGTGCAAACCGCACTTTTATAGACCAGACAGAGCCCACCTGATAAAAGCCACTCGCCCTTTCGAACGCCTGAGCGTCGATTTTAAAGGGCCTCTCCCCTCCTCCGACCGCAATGTGTACTTCCTCAACATCATTGACGAGTACTCCCGTTTCCCGTTCGCTATCCCCTGCCCGGACATGACCAGTGCCACGGTCATTAAATGTCTGAACAGCCTCTTCACCCTGTTCGGTTTCCCCAGCTATATCCATAGCGACCGGGGCTTATCGTTTATGAGCGACGAACTCCGCCAGTACCTGCTCGCTAGGGGTATAGCCACAAGCAGGACCACCAGTTACAACCCCCGGGGGAACGGACAGGTGGAAAGAGAGAATGCAACAGTTTGGAAGGCCGCCCTACTAGCCTTAAAGTCTAGGGGCCTTCCGACCTCCCGCTGGCAGGAGGTGCTCCCCGATGCGCTCCACTCGATTCGGTCACTGCTCTGCACTGCCACCAATGCCACCCCTCACGAGAAAATGTTTGTCTTCCCAAGGAAGTCCACATCGGGGACAGCGTTACCGCCATGGCTGACGTCCCCAGGGCCGGTACTACTGAGAAGACACGTGAGGACCAATAAAATGGACCCCCTGGTCGAGAGGGTCGACCTCCTCCACGCCAACCCCCAGTACGCCTACATTGCATACCCGGACGGGCGGGAGGACACAGTCTCCATACGAGACCTCGCACTCTCGGGGACCGCTGTAACCCACTACCCATTACCACCCCCCCCCCACGACCCGATATCCAACCCCAGCAGCCGGCTCGCCTTGGACCGCCACCCACGAGGACTACACTCCAGTGCCCCAGCCTACACGGGACGCGACGCCGGAAGCTCCACCACCCCTGCCGTCGCCACGTCGATCACAGCGGCAGACAAGACCTCCGGAGAGACTCCAATACACGAACTTTTAAATACACTTCACCCCGCCGGACTCATTTTTAAACAAGGGGTGAATGTGGTAAACCACTGTTATACCTGTCTGTGTCTGTATGTGTATTCCACTAGGTACAGGTCTGGACATGCCTCGGCTGACACCTCCCACTATTCCAGGTATATAAGTGACTACCTCCCAGTCCCTTAGTATTCTGGACGGGTCGACCACTCGAGACTAGACCTTCATTCTTTAGTTAATAAAAGCCTGGTTGTTACTCGCTCAACCTCAGTCTTTGGAGTAATTGATGGCGCATCATGCCCCAAGTCACAGGATCCTCCCCCGCAGAACAGAGGACACCGTGCAGAGGAGTGGAGCACTGAAGAGAGAATGTCAGCAGCAAACCCCCTCTCGTTTCCTTGAGACCCCCAACAGAGCCCCTACTCAAGGCAACCTTGGCACAGGCCCCACCACCTACGACCTTGCCAAATACCTTGCACGCAGCCAGCTGGTGACTACAGGGTTAACCACGTTTGATGATAGACCAGAGAATTATTGGGCCTGGAAGTCCTCCTTCCACAGTGCCATATCGGGCCTAGACCTGTCAGCAGGAGAGGAGCTTGGCCTCCTTATCAAATGGCTTGGCCCAGAGTCCGCTGGACAGGCACGCAGGATAAAAGCAGTCAATGTGAGACATCCGCCAGCTGGGTTGATGATGGCTTGGGCGAGGCTGGAAGAAAGCTACGGCTCACCTGAAGCCATTGAAAGGGCTCTCTTTGCCAGGTTGGAGAACTTTCCGAAGTTGACAAATAAGGAACCCCAGAAGCTCCGCGACCTTGGAGATCTGCTGTTGGAACTCGAAGCCGCAAAGTAGGACGGCTACCTACCCGGCCTATTGTACTTAGACACTCCCAGAGGGGTAAGTCCCATCGTTGAGAAGCTTCCATTCAATCTGCAGAAGAAGTGGACATCATTCGGGTCAGAGTTCAAGCTAAAGCACAACGTTACCTTCCCTCCATTCTCTGTGTTTGCCAACTTCATCCGTAGAGAAGTCAAAGCCAGGACCGACCCCAGCTTCAACCTCTTCTTCTCCCACACAGCACTGGCCAGAAGAGACAAGTTTGACAGACATGGAAAGACACCAATATCTGTCCACAAAGTGCAAATGTCTTCAACTGAGAACACAAGGGATCAGAAGAAATCTGAGGATATGAGCAAACAATGCCCCATCCACAACAAGCCTCATCCATTAAAGAAGTGCAGAGGCTTCAGAGAGAAGTCCCTGGAAGACCGCAAACAGTATCTCAAAGAGAACTCTATGTTTCAAGTGCTGCTCTTCCACGAACCATCTCGCCAAGAACTGCAAGGTAGATGCAAAATGCACAGAATGTGAAAGTGATCGGCTCATTTCAGCACTCCACCCAGGCCCAGCTCCTTGGAGGTCAGAGTCGTCTCCTCCCGCCTCAGAGCACGGCGGGGAGCGAGAGGGAGCCGCCTATCCGGAGATTACATCCAAGTGCACCGAGGTGTGTGGAGAAGGAGTGGGCGCAAGAGCATGCTCCAAGATATGCCTTGTTAATGTGTACCCTGTAGGACGTTGCCAGGAATCTGAAAAGATGTATGCTATACTAGACGAACAAAGCAATTGTTCTCTAGCAAGATCTGAGTTCTTCGACATCTGCAAGGTCAAAGTAAGTCCGTCGCCTTACACGCTGAAGACGTGTGCTGGACTTTCAGAGACAGCCGGCAGGAGGGCCTGTGGTTATGTTGTTGAGTCAGCCGACGGGAAGATTAGCCTCCCCCTTCCTACACTCATCGAATGTAATCAAGTCCCCGACAACCGTTCTGAGATTCCCACTCCGAACGCAGCTCATCACCACCGTCATCTGAGACGCATTGCAGACGAGATCCCACCTCTTGATCCAGACGCAGACATACTCCTGTTGTTGGGAAGAGACATCCTGAGAGTACATAAGATAAGGAAACAGATCAATGGTCCACATGACGCCCCTTTTGCCCAAAGGTTAGACCTCGGCTGGGTCGTTGTTGGAGATGTGTGCCTCAAGGGCGCTCACAAGCCATCTCAGGTGAACACACTCAAGACTTCCATCTTGGAGAATGGTCATCCAAGCTACCTTACCCCATGCAGTAGTCAGATCCGAGTGACAGAGAAGTTCAGGCATACGGCCCAGCCTCAGAAGCCCCCAGCGCTGATCTCCGCAAACAGCACACAGATGGTGCTCACTGGAGAGAACCCGGGTCAGTCAGTCTTCTGTCACACCGCCAGTGACCACAAACTTGCTCCATCGATCGACGACATGAGATTCCTCCAGATTATGGACAATGAGGTCTCTCATGACAGCTCTAACAGCTGGGTTGCACCCTTACCCTTCCAGAACTCCAGACGACGGCTGCCGAACAACAGGGAGTGTGCCTATAATCATCTTAACTCACTCCGTCGCACACTAGAGAAGAAGCCGAAGATGAAAGCACACTTCCTAGAGTTTGTCAAGAAAATGCTTGTCAACGATAATGCAGAGATAGCTCCCCCACTCCAGGAAGGCCAAGAGTGTTGGTACTTCCCTTCCTTCAGAGTCCATCACCCCAAAAACCAGAACAGATCCGCGTGGTGTTTCACTCCTGTGCACCACATCAGGGAGTCTCTCTCAACGACATACTCCTCACAGGGCCCGACCTCAACAACAGCCTCTTGGGGGTACTCATGAGATTCAGGAAAGAGCCCGTCGCCATCACTGCCGATATCCAGCACATGTTTCACTGCTTTGTGGTGAGAGACCACAGAGACTTCCTCCGCTTCCTGTGGTATCGCAACAACGACCCCAGCAGTGACATTGTGAACTACAGAATGCGTGTCCATGTCTTTGGGAATAGCCCATCCCCTGCTGTCGCCATATACAGACTAAGGAGGGCTGCCAAGGAAGAAGATGACTTTGGCAGTGATGTGAGAGGGTTCATCGAATGAGAGTTCTACGTCGACGATCCACTGAAGTCATTCCCGACCGAAGCAGAGGCCATCAGTACCCTTGGACGAGATCAGGAACTACTTGCACTATCCAACCTCAGGCTGCATAAGATAGCCTCTAACAGACCAGCAGTGATGGAGGCATTCCCCCCTGAAGATCGTGCTAAGGACGTCAAGGATCTAGACCTCTTCACTGATGACCTCCCCCTACAGCGTAGCCTAGGAGTGTCTTGGAACACGTTCACGTTCCAAGCCTTAGATGACAAGAAACCCTTCACACGTAGAGGAGTGCTCTCTACAGTCAATAGCCTATACGACCCTCTCGGCTTCTTAGCCCCTGTCATGATACAAGGGAGGCTGCTCCTCAGGGAACTCTCCACACGCGCTGAAGAGTGGGATTCACCCCTTCCTGAAGAGATGGAAGCAGAGTGGGACAGATGGAGAGACTCACTTCAAGACTTACAGGAGATCCAAATACCTCGCTCCTATACGTCCTTCTCTCCCTCAAATGCCCGATTCAAAGAGCTTTGTGTCTTTGCAGACACATCCGCTAAGGCCATTGCAGGTGTGGCTTATCTGAAGGTCACCACTCAAGATGGACAAAGCAAAGTCGGCTTTGTCTTTGGAAAGGCTAAGTTGGCACCCCAGCCAGACCTCACCATACCCAGATTGGAACTGTGCGCAGCAGTATTAGCAGTTGAGATTGCAGAGTTCATAGTAGAGGAGATTGATCTGAAGTTTGACAGCATCACGTATTATATAGACAGCAAAGTGGTGCTAGGATACATCCATAACCAAAGTAGACGGTTCTACGTATACATGAACAACAGGGTCCAACGTATTTGACAGTCCACATCCCCCGACCAGTGGAGGTACGTTCCCACAGACCTGAACCCAGCTGACCATTGGTCTAGATCTGTAACAGCGTCCCTTCTCAGCAGCACGACTTGGCTGTCAGGACCTGCTTTTCTTCAGGATCAGTCCCTGCACTCCTCCAAACTCAATGAGTCATTCGACCTCCTCAACCCTGTTTCTGACTCCGAGATATGCCCACAAGTCACAGCGAACGTTACTCAAATCTCTAAGGACCTGATGAGCACCAAACACTTAGAGCGTTTCTCCAAATGGAACACTCTCAAAGAGAGTAGCACGCCTAACCCACATAGCTCATACCTTCTCCCAGCCTACACAAGAAAGTAGCTGCCATGGGTGGCACATCTGTCATAAGAGTCCCTCTGAAGAGGAGCTCAAGAGAGCCAAAATCCTTGTGATGAAGAGCGTCCAACATGAGTGTTACTCAGAAGAGTTGTAGTGCATAGCAGCAGAACACAACCTACCCCCTCACAGCAGTCTATGGAAGCTGCATCCTATCGTCGACACCGACGGACTTCTCAGAGTTGGGGGACGCATATCGCAGTCGTCAAAGAGGGAACAGCAAAGGTCTCCTCTCGGCCTGTCTCTGAGGTGGTCCTTCTTTTGTCGCCAGAGGACTCCAGTGACAAGTAGAGTTAGGATTATGTGGGGTTGTTAACGACCCCAGACGGGGAGTGTTCTGGACTTATTACATGAAGATAGCACCCTCTAGTGGTAGTTAGTGTATAGCAGTGTTATTGTACAGCAGGGTGTTATTTGACCACCTTCCTGTTTCCCCGGAAGTAGTATTCCAGGAAGTACCTGCTGAGTTGTGAAGAAAGCTCACATAAGGCAGGCATTCTCAATCCTGTTCCATCCTTCTTATACGCTAGGCAAAACGCAATGTCTGAGTATCCTTGTTTAGTAACATGATAACAATCTTGTCAGTGTAGTATTTTGACAATACTTTGTCTATAAGAAGTTATTAGCTGTTAGCTACCGAGGTTTAGCTTCAGTGCTATTTAGTTATACAATTAGTCTATTCTGTTGTCATAAACATGTTTATATCTTATGTAACATCTAATGTATAGTACTCAGCTCTATGTACAAAACATACTTTGTCTTTGTTCACAGTTTCACAAATTTGTTCAAGTAAAGCTTCAAAACAGCAAACCCGCTTGTCAAGGAATTATTTGAATGAGTGTTTAGCTGGCTGGATAACTAGATAGGAGCACATCTAGCGAGACCAGTACAGGGGCAGTACTGAGGGAGCACTGCACTGTCAGAGGAGCAGTACTGAGGGAGCGCCGCACTGTCGGAGGGGCAGTACTGAGGGAGGGGCTGCACTATCAGAGGGGCAGTACTGAGGGAGCACCACACTGTTTGAGGGGCAGTACTGAGGGAGTGCCACACTGTCGGAAGGACAGTACTGACGGAGTGCCGCACTGTCGGAAGGGCAGTACTGAGGGAGTGCTGTACTGTCGGAAGAGCTGTCTTTCAGATGAGACATTAAACCAAGGCCCCGTCTGCTCTCTCAGGTGGACGTAAAAGATCCCATGGCCACTATTTCGAAGAAGAGCAGGGGAGTTATCCCCGGTGTCCTGGGCCAATATTTATCCCTCAATCAACATCACTAAAAAGCAGATTATCTGGTCATTATCACATTGCTGTTTGTGGGAGCTTGCTGTGCGCAAATTGGCTGCCGCGTTTCCTACATTAAAACAGTGCCCACACTTCAAAAAGTACTTCATTGGCTGTAAAGCACTTTGGGACGTCGTGAATGGCGCTATATAAATGCAAGTCTTTCTTTTTCTTTTACTTACAGCTGCAGCATGTTATTCTTGTACCCGGTGGCACTGTGCAGATCCATTTCTTTTCTCTCCAGGGAGCATTTGGTAGCTGGAAACTAATGCGATGTATTTCAGCATGAAAAGGTATTACAATGTCATCCAGTGGCCATAATCATTACCACAACAGCAGCCAATCTTGAAATGAAATATTCTCCTCGTTCAGAAGTAAAAGGAATGAGTTTACGACATGATGAAAGAAATTAGGAAAATAAAAGAAATTCGACAAGAATTAGGTAAGTTTCCCCTGACTGCAGTGTCTAGAACCAGGGGTCAGTGTCTCAGGATAAGGGGTCGGCCATTTAGGACTGAGATGAGGAGGAATTTCTTCACTCAGAGGGTGGTGAATCTTTGGAATTCACTACCCCAGAGGGCTGTGGAGGCTCAGTCGAAGATCAGCCATGATCTTATTGAATGGCGGAGCAGGCTCGAGGGGCTGAATGGCCGACTCCTGCTCCTGATTATTATGTTCTTATTAATATTCAGCATTTACTGCCTTGAACCAGTAACCTAGGTTTGCAAAATACAGACTTGACACGACCATTCACCCTGTAGGGTCCAACATGGCTAATCAACCCTCTGCCCCTTGGTGTGAGAGCGATGGCAACCACATTGCCTGTTCAGCTAGGCCCCCTGCTGGGCGCCCGGAATGAAAACTATTCCAACATTGAAGGTGGAAACATCCAATCATGGTACGAGGCCGACTAATCAACAAATTGGATAGTTGAATGTTCAAGATCCTCTGGGTGGGCAAAAGTCCGCGAGTATGCCTCAAACACTTCCAGCTCTCACAACAGTTCAGGCCGTGAAAATTGTGGGTGTAGCACCGGCTGTTAAGGCCCGTTTTGCTGAAAAATGGCGGCTGCCTCGCTTCCAGCGTGGAACAGGGTGGCCGCCATTTTGGAGAGGTCATTAGCACAGCCTGCGCTCGCCTCTCACATGTCAATATGCAAATTGTGACGTCAATCAGCGTGTAATGTCTTACAAAATTGTGGTTTCAGGCTTATGGCATGGGGGAGCAGCAGAGGCAGCTGAACAATCTCAGTGACAAAGTCGTCATGAGACCCTCACACTTGTTCAGAACATAAGAATTAGGAGCAGGAGTCGGCCATTCAGCCCCTCGAGCCTGCTCCACCATTCAATAAGATCATGACTGTTCTTCTACCTCAACTCCACTTTCCCACCCAATCCCCATATCCCTTGATTCCCTTAATATTCAAAAATCTATTGATCTCTGTTTTGAATAGACTCAAAGGCGGAGCATCCACAGCCCTCTGTGGTAGAGAATTCCAAAGATTCACCACCCTCTGAGTGAAGAAATTTCCCCTCACCTCAGTCCTAAATGGCCGGCCCCTTATTCTGAGACTGTGACCCCTGGTTCTAGACTCCCCAGCCAGGGGAAACATCCTCCCTGCATCTACCCTGTCAAGCCCTGTAAGAATATTGTATGTTTCAATGAGATCACCTCTCATTCTTCTAAACTCCAGAGAATATAGGCCTAGTCTACTCAATCTCTCCTCAAAGGACAACCCCCCCATCCCAGGAACCAGTCTGGTGAACCTTGTTGTTGGAGTTGAGGGTAAATGGGGTGGGGAGTAGGGTTTAAGGAGACAGTAGATAATGCAGGAAAGAAGCCGGGAGTTATCTGTGCTATCCAGGATGATCCGGGAGATTGAAGCCTGATGGTGCTTGATGTGGTCCAGCCCGAGCTGGTGATGGACGGCGAGACCATTTGTGCTACAGATATGCTCAAGTCTGCACCCCTTGGACCCGAGGGAGGAAAATGGGGGCCACACCAGGGGGAACAACCAGGGTGGAAGAGAAAAGTTTTGCAAGGGTCAAAGGCATCGAAGGTGGATGATGGAATGGTATATCAGCTTGGTGACTGCAACATGTGGCAAATGGATGGTTGAAGGTCAAGCAGTTGGAATTTAGAAAGTGCAGTTATATGTGATGGGGGTGGGGTAGGCGGGCAGAGAAGGAAGCAGCTTTAGAAGAAGGTAGGGGGATGTGCATAGTGAGGGTTACAAAGGTAGGTTCAGAGATGGCCTGCGATCGAGGCAATGGGAGATGGCATGGTCGAGGAGGTGGCAGTGAGTATGGGTAGGAGAGTTTACTTGGAGTAATGAAAATACAATTTGACTTATTCAACCACTAAGTCATGGCCATAATAATCTATTATACATTACATAGCATAAAACAAGGTATTCTCTGACGCACTGTGAGCAGCACCCCAGGAGATCCTCCAGTATTCAGCACCATTCTAGACTCGTCAGATACTGACGCAGTCCGTATCCATATGCAGCAAGACCTGGACAACATTCAGACTTGGGCTGACAAGTGGCAAGTAACATTCGCACCACACAAGTGCCAGGCAATGACCATCTCCAACAAACGAGACTCTAACCATCTCCCCTTGACATTCAATGGCATTACCATCGCTGAATCCCCCACTAACAACATCCTGGGGGTTACCATTGATCAGAAACTGAACTGGACCTGCCATATAAATACAGTGGCTACAAGAGCAGGCCAGAGGCTGGGAATTCTGCGGCGAGTGTCTCACCTCCTGACTCCCCAAAGCCTTTCCACCATCTACAAGGTACAAGTCAGGAGTGTGATGGAATACTCTCCACTTGCCTGGATGAGTGCAGCTCCAACAACACAAGGAGCTCAACACCATTCAGGATAAAGCAGCCTGCTTGATTGACACTCCATCCACCACCTCCAACATTCACTCCCTCCACCACTGGCGCACTGTGGCTGCAGTGTGTACCATCTACAAGATGCACTGCAGCAACTCGCCAAAGCTCCTTCAACAGCACCTTCCAAACCTGCGACCTCTACCGCTTAGAAGGACAAGGGCAGCAGACACATGGGAACATCAGCACCTACAAGTTCCCCTCCAAGCCACACACCATCCGGACTTGGACCTGTATCGCCGTTCCTTCACTGTCGCTGGGCCAAAATCCTGGAACTCCCTTCCTAACAGCATTGTGGGTGTACCTACACCATATGGACTGCAGCGGTTCAAGAAGGCGGCTCACCACCATCTTCTCAAGGGCAATTAGGGATGGGCACTAAATGCAGGCCTAGCCAGCGACGCCCACATCCAATCAATGAATAAAAATTTTTTTAAGTATATCTCAACCCCATTATATTTATGCATCATTAAAATAAATTCACATACAAACTATGGGCAATCTCCTACAGCATTGCTCACAGAGAAAATCCATGTTTTTTGTGTTCCGGTAACGGTTTTTCCACTTCTTTTACATTTAATCCTTTGTGTCGCTTTCTCTCTCATAAGAACATCAGAATTAGGAGCAGGAGTCGGCCATTCGGCCCCTCGAGCCTGCTCCGCCATTCAATAAGATCATGGTTGATCTTCGACCTCAACTCCACTTTCCCGCCCGATCTCCATATCCCTCGATTCCCCTAGAATCCAAAAATCTATCGATCTCAGCCTTGAATATACTCAACGATTCAGCATCCACAGCCCTCTGGGGCAGAGAATACCAAAGATTCACAACCCTCCGAGTGAAGAAATTCCTCATCTGTCTTAAATGGCCGACCCCTTATCCTGAGACTGTGCCTCCATTTCTAGACTCTCCTTTTGTTTGTATTTAGTTCACTCTCTCCTATACTTCCCTGTGGTTGTCACATTCTTTTCAGTGCAGTGCCTCTGTCTCGCTCTGTCTGCATGTCTCCTTCCTCCCTCTACCGCATGTTTCCCAGTGTCTCTGTATGGTTCTGAACTTGTTTCTTTTCTAGTGTATTCCGACCTTTGTCATGACACAGGCAATGCAAAGAGATGGCTGCCAACAAGCTGATCAGCAACTGGTGCAACGTATGAGAAGGAAAGAGAACAGCGTGGTCGGGCGGAGGCTGACAGGGTGTGGTGGAACTGGGGCCTGGGATTGGTAGGTGGGATGGAGCTGGTGAAGGTCGTGGGGGTACTGGTAATGCACAGCTTGGGGAGGGGGTGCTGGTGTTTGAAATACTACGAGCTGAATTTTAATGGGGATGGTGGGTTGGGAGCGGAGTGGGGGGGGGGGGGGAGGAAGCGGTTGAGAAACCGGGAGAACGGGTTTCCCGCAGGCCCCGTCAAATTTTACAGCAGGGCCTGTTTTGCATTGGTTAAAACCTGTAAGATTCGAAATTTTCCGCAAAAATCACGCAAGAAAACTGGATGAAATAAGACTGTTTATTGACCAAAGTAAGCTTGCACAGAAAAACCTTTGATAAAAGGGCATACAAAATGGCCGCCGGGCCCCGTGATCAGTTTCTGAACCATTTTATTTCTGTTACTGCAAGCCAGACAGGCTTGTGGATTGAAGACAGTAAGCCCGCGAAAGCCAGTATCTGGGAACTGAGACTCAGAGAAACAGCATACATATTCAATGGATTCTAAGTACAGGATGGGGCCCATCAAGATATGGGCGGACAATGCAAAAACACTTATACCCATTTATTGTACAAAGGAAAAACCGTTTAGCAACCATCAAGGAAAATCTCCGGACCGATCAATATGCGAGCCGAGCCGCGGTGACAATGAAAAAGACATTAAAAGACATTATCGGCCAGGAAGGCCAGTTTAAGTTATCACCGGCTCCGTTACAAGACAAAGCGCCCCTGCAGAGATTTCTGCCCGCCAAAATTAATACAAAAACAGGACTATGATTTGGCGGGAGATAAGACTGTCCCAAAAGAGTATAACTATGGATTGAAAGTCCATCAAAAACTTCACTTGACTGGACGGCGGCTGCTTCTTCTTCTTGGACGACTTCAGACTTGACTTTTCTTCAAGGACTTCTCCTACAAGGAACAAACGAAGGACGGACGGTGCCAGGATCGGCGCCTCTTCCACTTCGGCAGATGCAGAATCGATGAAAACGTTTTCGTCTTTTTAAAGACGGACGGTTTCGGTGAAAAGACAACGTGGTCGGTGTTCAGCCAAACAAGGCTCGGCCACGACGAGAAGACGACGAGGGTGGCCCGGGTACTGAGGTCAGGAGATCATCGACGACCCAGGCCGACGGAGAAGAAACCCTCTGGAGGACCGGCGATCCAGGCCAAAAGATTCTCCCATGTGCATGCACTTCTTCAGCAGCCTGCATCTAAGTCTGCTCCATGAACCCAAATAGTGGATCTCAACCTTGACGAGCGTTCATCGAGGCTGTGTCTGCCCCACCGCCTCGAGGGAGAGAAAATATCGACTGCGCCAGAAGCTTCCAAATCCACGTGACGACGGAAAGCGGTACCAAAAGGCTGCGAAACCCCTTTTTCGCGATTTCGAGAGTGGTGAGCATGATCCCAAGTTCCCCAGGTCAAAACTTAGTTTAGGTATAGGGGAGGGAGTTAAGGGTATTTGTAATGTGTTTCCCCTTTTACGATGTGCCGTGTGTTCCCCATTTCCATAGAGTTAAGTTCATAAATTTGTGTATGATTGTAGTAACTTTAATCTGTGCCTATGACATGTATTTTGTAATGCTTCAAACTGTTTAAAAATAAAAGCATCCATTTCGTGCTATTCAACCTGGTCTATTGAGTTCTTTCTCTGCACTACTGTTCTCTGCATCTAAGTCCAAGGTCTAGAACCGTAGGGGGAGTGGGTCGAACCACTCAAGGGTAATTATTGCACGAAACCTGGCAGGAGACCAGAATGAGCAAGAGAAACCCCCGACAAACCAGAAGTGGTCAAGTTGGAGGCAGGTTCTGGTCGGCACTCGAGTTTTAATACTTGAACTTCCCACCCGACCCCAACCCACCCTTTTTTTTAAAATGGTTAAAATTCCCCCTAAATTTCTTTATATAAACATTTCCTTCATTAAAAAGCAACCAGTCATCACAACTAAAACAGCCAATAGAGTAATTGATTATTCCCCCTGACCCCCCCTCCGCCAAATATCTTTAAGAGGTGATATCGAGTCTGCACCCACTCTGGGGATGGGGGAGAACTAGAGTCGAATAGCACGCGAAGAAAGCGGGGGCCAGGAATGACCGAGTGTGCGCAGGAGCACTGCCCGGAACCCGGGCCGGGACCCTCACACTTGTAGTTGGGAGGTGAGGGTAAAGTTTACTTTGGTCACGTGAGCATGCATGACCACCACCAATGTCACACGGATGCCTGGGATATAATCAGGCGGCAAGACCTTGGAGAAGCCAAGTCAGGGAAGGGATTGGAGGATGGACTGGGTACAGTTATAGGTAGGTTTTGTGATTGGTTTTAGAATTGTATTGAATTATAGTTGGATTTTTTTTTTTTTAATTGTGTTTTTCTTGCTATGAATTTGAATTTCTGGAGATACAGTGGGGTGGTTGAAGAATTATGATCACTTGCAGTTCATCAAAATGACATTCAGTTGTTTGAATCACAAAATCCTAGAAATGTACGGCACAGAAGGCGGTCATTCGGCCCATTGGGGGTGATTTTGCCAATGGGGGCACGTTGGAGGCAGGACTGCTGTTGGTTGGGTCATTGTCCCGCCTCCATCGACTTGTGGCCAACCCACGCTATTTTCCCTTGATTGACCTTGTTAAGCCCGCTCAGCAGGCCGATTAAGGGTAGCCGGTTACAGAGAACGTCAGCGTATGACGTTTCATCTGTCAAAAATTTGAGAGAGATGAATCGTCATCATTTGACAGCTCTGTGAAGCTGTCAAACACTGACATTCTATGCCTAAGGAAGGATATACTTGCCATAGAGGGAGGACAACGAAGATTCACCAGACTGGTTCCTGGAACGGAGGGATTGTCCTATGATGAGAGATTGAGTAGACTAGGCCTATATTCTCTAGAGTTTAGAAGAATGAGAGGTGATCTCATTGAAACATACAACATTCTTACAGGGCTTGACAGGGTAGATGCAGGGAGGATGTTTCCTCTGTCTGGGGAGTCTAGATCCAGGGGTCACAGTCTCAGAATAAGGGGTCGGCCATTTACGACTGAGATGAGGGGAAATTTCTTCACTCAGAGGGTGGTGAATCTTTGGAATTCTCTACCTCAGAGGGCTGTGGAGGCTCAGTCGTTGAGTATATTGAAGACAGAGATTGAGAGATTATTGAATATTAAGGGAATCAAGGGATATGGGGATCGGGGGGGAAAGTGGAGTTGAGGTCGAAGATCAGACATGATCTTATTGAATGGCGGAGCAGGCTCGAGGGGCCGAATGGCCGACTCCTGCTCCTAATTCTGATGTTCTATCCAATCTTTCCTCATAGCTACAATTCTCCAGTCGTGGCAACATCCTGGTAAATTTCCCGTGTACCCTCCCCGGTGCCCTGTCTCTCGCGGTTTGGTTTGTGGTGAGTACTGGTAAATCTCCTGTGTACCCTCCCCGGTGCCCTGTCTCTCGTGGTTCGGTTTGGGGTGAGTACTGGTAAATCTCCTGTGTACCCTCCCCGGTGCCCTGTCTCTCGCGGTTCGGTTTGTGGTGCGTACTGATTGATTATTTGCTGCTTTTCAATTAAATTACATTTTAAAAAACAGATTTAGCTTCTTTTTCAATAAAGACACTTTCCCACACCCTGCGAGCACCAATGCCCTACAGACACGCCCAACTCAAGAATTTTAATGAGATCAATCTCTGGCCTGCAGTTTAGCTGTAATCCACCAAGATATTTTAATAATCTGTTACTTGCTGTACCAGTACAGGGATGAAATATTTCCAGGTATGTATCATAATGGCAGTGACATCTTAAAACAATCTCACCCAATACTTTGGTTTAAAACCTATAAACATAATTAATAAAACTAATTATTTTTAAAAGTTGAATACCTAGTGCGTGTTACAAACAAAATGGGCTGCAATATGTTAACTACCTCTGCTGTGATGCTAACTGCAACTCATAACTGCTAGAGATCAAACACCTGCCAATGCTGTAAACCTGAAGTAAAAACAGAAAATACGAAACACAAAAGGCCTGTTGGCAACTGTACGAGCAAAGCAGGTCAATATTCTGCGTAAGAACCTTCCTTCAACACGCGCAGTCATTCCCATCAGCTGCACTTACCAAAATATTTGTGATGAGCCACATTTCATTCTCCACCTCTCGCCTTATTTGCAGAGTATATTGGCCCGGAATTTGTATCAGCGGCGAAGTGAAGACGTTCGGCGCTGGCCCCGGAGCAAGCTTCGCTCAAAGACCTTGTGATCTCCGTGTCGAGAATTCTGTGTTTTTCGGCGTGTAATTGAAATCAACGCAAGTTAATGGGGAATCCCTAACATGAGCGGCTGTGACGTCAACAAGCTAAGCAGCCAATCACAATGCAGATTGGAGGGTAGCTAGTGTTACCCCACTATTCAAAAAAGGTGGTAGAGAGAAAACAGGGAATTACAGACCGGTAAGCCTGACATCGGTAGTGAAGAAAATGCTAGAGCCCATTATAAAAGATGCAATAGCAGAGCACTTGGAAAACAGTGACAGGATCGGACAAAGTCAACATGGGTTTACAAAAGGTAAATCATGCTTGACTAATCTACTGGAATTTTTTGCGATGTAACTGGTAGAATAGATAAGGGGGAACCAGTGGATGTGGTGTATTTGGACTTTCAGAAGGCTTTCGATAAGGTCCCGCATAAGAGATTAGCGTGTAAAGTTAAGGCACATGGGATTGGGGGCAAGGTACTGACTTGGATAGAGAACTGGTTGGCAGACAGGAAGCAAAGAGTTGGAATAAACGGGTCTTTTTCCGAGTGGCAGGCAGTGACTAGTGGGGTACCGCAGGGATCGGTCCTAGGACCCCAGCTATTCACAATATATAAATGACCTAGACGAGGGAACTAGATGTAATATCTCCAAGTTTGCAGACGACACAAAGCTGGGTGGACGTGTGTGCTGTGAGGAGGATGCCGAGAAACTTCAGGATGATTTGGACAGGTTGGGTGATTGTACTGCATCTGCCATGCTTCTGCCCAATATGGATAAATGCGAGGTTATCCACTTTGGTGGCAAAAACAGGAAGGCAATTATCTGAATGGCAATAGATTGGGAGAAGGGGAAGTGCAACGAGACCTGGGTGTCCTTGTGCACCAGTCACTGAAGGTAAGCATGCAGGTGCAGCAGGCGGTTAAGAAGGCAAATGATATGTTGGCCTTCGTAGCGAGAAGGTCCGAGCACAGGAACAAGGATGTCTTGCTGCAATTGTACAGGGCCTTGGTGAGACCACACCTTGAGTATTGTGTGCAGTTTTGGTCGCCTTATCTGAGGAAGGGTGTTCTTGCCATGGAGGGAGTGCAGCAAAGATTCACCAGACTGATACCTGGGCTGGCAGGAATGACGTAGGAGGAGAGATTGGGTCGATTGGGCTTATACTCGCTGGAGTTTGGAAGAATGAGAGGGGATCTCATTGAAACTTAGAAAATTCTAACAGGACGAGACAGACTAGATGCAGGAAGGATTTTCCCGATGGCCGGGGAATCCCGAACCAGGGGTCACAGTCTAAGGATAAGGGGTAAGCCATTTAGGACAGAGATGAGGAGGAATTTCTTCACCCAGAGAGTGGTGAACCTGTGCAATTCGCTACCACAGAAGGCAGTTGAGCATTTAAACTAGTATGGCAGGGGGCTAGAAACCTATGTAGTGAAATAGAGGAAAGTGAAAGGCAGACAGAAATAAATGGTAAAAGGGTGAGGAACAAAAAACGAAGGGCCAAACTAATTCATAAAAATTGTGAGCATAAAAAAAGCCTGAGGGTTTTATACCTTAATGCGAGAAGCATCAGGAACAAGGTAGATGAATTAGCTGTGGAAATAGAGGTTAATAATTATGATCTAATTGGGATTACGGAAACATGGTTGCAGGGTGAGCAGGGCTGGGAGCTTAACATACAGGGGTATTCAGTATTTAGGAAGGATCGACAAAAAAGAAAGGGAGGAGGGGTAGCATTGCTAGTAAAAGAGGGGATAAATGCAATTGAAAGGAAGGATATTAACTCAGTTAATACAGAATCTATATGGGTGGAGCTAAGAAATAGCGAGGGGCGAAAAACATTAATAGGAGTGGTATATAGGCCTCCAAATAGTAAAATAGAGGTTAGGGAGGGCATCACGAGGGAAATTAGAGAAGCGTGCAATAAGAGCACAGCTGTCATCATAGGTGACTTTAACTTACATATAGATTGGACTAGCCTAATCAGTAAAAATAATGAGGAGGAGGAATTCCTTGAGTGTTTGAGGGATGGTTATCTGGATCAATATGTCGAGGAACCAACTCGGGAACAGGCTATATTGGACTGGGTACTGTGCAATGAGAAGGGACTAATCAGTAATCTTGTTGTACGGGGACCCTTGGGTCAGAGCGATCATAACATGATCGATTTCTCACTCGAAATGGAGAGCGAAGAAATTGACTCAGAGACTAAGGTCCTGAATTTAAACAAGGGGAATTATGATGCCATGAGACGGGAACTGAGTAGGTCTGATTGGACAACGTTCCTGGGAGGACTGGAGGTAGATAAACAATGGCAAACATTTAAAGATAGAATGACAAAATTGCAAAAATTGTTTATACCAATCTGGCATAAAAGGAAATCTAAAAAGGTGACTCAACCGTGGATAACAGGGGAAATTAGAGACAGCATAAAATCCAAAGATAGGGCGTATAAAATAGCCAAAAAAAGCGCCAGAGCGGAAGATTGGGAACAGTTTAAGATAGAGCAAAGGAGGGCAAAGGGCATAATCAAGAGGGGCAAAATAGCTTACGAAAACAAGCTGGCGGAAAATATAAAAACTAACTCCAAAAGCTTTTATAAGTATATCAAAAGGAAAAGACTGGTGAAAACCAAAGTTGGTCCATTGCAGTCAGATACGGGGGAATATATAATGGGAAATAAGGAAATGGCAGATCAACTAAATGCATACTTTGGGTCAGTCTTTACGAAGGAAGACACAAAAAACCTCCCTGGGATATCGGGAAAAATAGGGACATTGGCAAAGGAGGAACTGACGCAAATCAATATCTCTAAGGATATGGTGTTAAGGAAGCTAAAGGGATTGAAGGTGGACAAATCCCCAGGGCCTGATAACATGCATCCTAGGGTACTGAAGGAGGTGGCCCTAGAGATAGCGGATGCACTAAGGATGATTTTTCAGAATTCATTAGACTCGGGAACAGTGCCGATGGATTGGAGGGTAGCTAACGTTACCCCACTATTCAAAAAGGGGGGTAGGGAAAAAGCAGGTAATTACAGACCTGTAAGCCTTACATCAGTTGTGGGCAAAATGCTGGAGTCCATCATTAAGGATGAAATAGCAGAGCACTTAGCAAATGGGGACAGGATAGGACAGAGTCAACATGGATTTACAAAGGGTAAATCGTGCTTGACTAATCTATTGGAATTTTTTGAGGGAGTAACTGGTAGAATAGATGGGGGAGAGCCAGTAGATGTGGTGTACCTGGACTTCCAAAAGGCCTTCGATAAGGTCCCACATAAAAGATTAGCATGGAAAATTGAGGCTCATGGGATAAAGGGGAAAGTTTTGGCGTGGATAGGGAACTGGCTGTCAGATAGAAAACAGAGAGTTGGAATAAACGGCTCATTTTCTGAATGGCAGGCAGTAACAAGTGGGGTACCACAGGGATCTGTCCTGGGCCCCCAGCTGTTCACAATTTACATTAATGACCTGGATCAGGGAGTCGGATGCAGCATTTCCAAATTTGCAGACGACACTAAACTAGGAGGGGGGGTGGGCTCAGAGGAAGAGACCAGGAAGCTCCAGAGCGATTTGGACAGACTGGGCGATTGGGCGGATAAATGGCAGATGCACTATAATGTGGACAAGTGCGAAGTTATCCACCTTGGGTGCAGGAACGGGAGGGCAAATTATTATTTAAATGGCAATAGATTGGGAGAGGGGGAAGTACAGAGAGACCTGGGTGTTCTTGTACACCAGTCACTGAAGGCGAGCATGCAGGTGCAACAGGCGGTCAAGAAGGCAAACGGTATGCTGGCCTTCATAGCAAAAGGGTTAGAATACAGGAACAGGGATACCTTGCTGCAGCTGTACAGGGCACTGGTGAGACCACACCTCGAGTACTGTGTACAGTTTTGGTCGCCTCATCTGAGGAAGGATGTTCTTGCCATGGAGGGGGTGCAGCGGCGATTCACCAGGCTGATACCAGGAATGGCGGGAATGACCTATGAGGAGAGACTATGTAGTTTAGGGATGTACACACTGGAGTTTAGAAGATTGAGAGGGGACCTCATAGAAGTGTATAAAATTCTGACAGGTCTAGACAGACTGGATGCAGAAGGAATGTTTCCCTTGGCGGGTGAGAACAGAACTAGAGGACATAATTTAAGGATAAGGGCTAAACCATTTAGGACAGAGATGAGGGGGAATTTCTTCACTCAGAGAGTGGTGAACCTGTGGAACTCATTGCCACAGAGGGCAGTGTATGCCAGCTCATTAAATATATTTAAGAGGGAATTAGATATATTTCTACGGGCAAAAGGGGTTAAGGGTTACGGAGAGAAGGCGGGGACGGGATACTGAATTAAAGGATCAGCCATGATCTCATTAAATGGCGGAGCAGGCACGAAGGGCCGAATGGCCTACTCCTGCTCCTATCTTCTATGTATCTATGTATGTATTAAATATATTCAAGAAGGAGTTAGATATATTTCTTAAGGCTAAAGGGATCAAGGGATATGGAGAGAAGGCAGGGACAGGGTACTGAATTTGGATGATCAGCCATGATCTCATTGAATGGCGGAGCAGGCTCAAGGGGCCGAATGGCCTACTCCTGCTCCTATCTTCTGTTTCTATGTTTCTAGAATTCTCACAGGAAGTGATTAAGCTCTTAAAATTCTAACTTTTTAAAAATGTTAGAGAGAGCCAAACAAAGATTGGGGCTCTCGCACAGGGGGGAAAGGCAATCCTGGAATAATGAACAAACTTTTTTTTTAAAATTAAAGTTTCTTAAATTTTAATTTTTTTTTTTTTTTTTTTAAATAAAATGGATAAATTTGACACTGCACAGAATTAAAATGAGTTCCCCAGGGCCACAACCTTGGTTTAGCAGTCAATACACTGTTAAAACCCCAGTTACACCGAATCCCTTTGGGTCTGACCTTTAACGGGGAATTTAACAGCGGTGTTACCGCAGAAGAGCCGAAGTTTTCATCAGTTTCCCTGATTTGAGAGATTTCACTGATTGCCGGCTCTGTTGGGGTGAGAGGGGGGGGGGGGGGGGCGGTCACAGCGCAGCCAGTGTCGGAGCAGTGAATGACAGACCGCAACTTCAAGATTCCCACGTTAGCCTGTGCCAGCGCTAAATCCCAAGGTTGCGTCAGGTTCAAACGCGGAATGATGGCGAACACTGCCAGTTCACCGTCATCGGGACCGCCAGTGCAGGGCTGATGTTTCAGCTCAGCAGTTTGTGCCTTTCAGCTCATGATGTGGATTCTTGCTTCCCCGCCCCCCCAAATTTCTATTCCTCTCGAAGACGTTGACTCATGTTGGGTTAAGATTTCACAGGCAGCGCACAGTTTCCAAGTCACCCTCTGGCACTTCGCCCAATTGGCCCATTTTCCTCACGTGAAAGTCGAGACAGCAGAAGACTGCTTGGCCAATGGCGGTGGTGGCAGGGGACAAAGAGGGACGGGCCGGAACAGTGGAGCCCGCGTCTGGCTTTCACAAGCGCACGTTGAACCCAGGGGTCGCTGGCTACCAAAGGGGTACCTGGTCTCATTATCTCTGGGGTCCAGGTAGACCAGAACACCTGAAATTGAGCCTTCGGTGAACAAATAGCAGAATAAATGGTCCAACTTCTGCAGCATTGGTCCGACAACATGTGACAAGTACTCATTATGGCAGAAGGTCTCCATGGCTTTTGGATTCTCGCCTGACAACAGGGTGAAGGCCACATTATGGATTATTTTTGTACGCATTACAATGAAGAATTAACAAGAACACACGGTTTGGCAGTTTACATTGATTTATTCCAACTTTTCAGTAGACAAACAGATGTTGTTGTAACTTCCTCATACATTACATCCCAATCTTACAAGTATTGATGTGTCTGCGTGTGAACCCTGATTTGTGGAGACAGTCCCTGGCATAGTCTGGTTTGCTGTTGGCATTTCCCTCTCTTCAGTAGACTGAGCGACTAACAGCAACCTGCAATGCACAGAATCTCGTCAGGCCAGTTCTGTGCTTATTTTGAATGGTCGCAAAATGCTTTTTCCTCCAAAAATTAATAGAAATTCAAGTTCCCGGCAACGGATGTGCACCAACAACAGTGTCTAAAACTGGAAACAAAATGTCAGTATTTACCTAAAAAAATAAACTTGCACAATCTGAAATCATAAGGGAGGCTTTTAAAAACACATGCAGGAACAGCCGATTTGTTTCCAAAATATGTCTAAAATGTACATTATACCACCACAGGTCATTTCAGTCGGACAAACCTTCAAATCAGATTCAAAGGAGCTTGAAGACTCTTGCCTGTGAAGAGTCTGATGGGAACGTGTATTTACAACTAAGAGTGCTGATGGGAATTGTGTGTTCAAGGTTCCCTCCCCCTCCCCTCACCGTGCATCAATTCAAGTAAATATACATGTCACACAAACACTGGATTTTGTAATATTTACTAGTGCTAATCTTACTCCATTGCACACATCTACAAACTATCGTCGTCAACTTTCGACAAGGAGGTCAGTACTAGGATAAATGTGGCCTTCAAAACAACAGTTCAAGTTAATAGCAAAAACATACGCTTTAAAAAAAAAAATGATGCTTCTTACAATGAAACAAGTCAATTTTTTCTTAAAATACAGTGCGTTCGTTAAAATGGTTTCCTCTGTAACGCTGCGTGGCCATAACAGGTACACAGCGATTACACTGACATGGACTACTTTGTTTCTACAAAGCCGTTCCACGTCTCTGATTGTTCTGTGGAGCCAAATTATCATTGTTATACAGTGCAAAATTCAATCTACCTGCCTTAATTAAAAAGTTCTTCAAACAGCCACTTCAATGTGAGTGCATGTTTTAAATCACAGAAGAGTACTTCCTTAATATGTATATATATATATATATATACATACACACATATATCTATAGTTAGGACCTTAAATTAAATTAGTTGCTTACAATGAATTTAGGACCACAAATCTATGTACATATTATACAAAGTTTGTTCTATTCCTATCAGGCACTAAGTCAATGTATCAAACACTGAAAGTGAGTATATTGGAGAGTCGACCAACACTGGGTTTAACCTTCATTGTAGGGTAGTCTGTTTGGGCAATTTGGCCCCCATAAGAATTCCCGAGCTCATTGGGGCGGGTCCTTTCATCTGCATGCTGGCACCCACCATAGTGGGAAAGCTGCGATTCCGTCGGATGCCGGTGTTCAGTTGAATCCCTCCGATAGCACTGGGGACCACCTGCGGGCAGCCTAAAGCAAGGCTCTCGCCCACCAAAGTGCCCTGGGCAAAAGCTCTCATTGACCCTTGGGCCCGGTTAAGAAGGGGTCCCTTTTCATCCGTCATTGAAGACTCATGCGTAGGTGTTGTGCCTGGCTGGACTACCTTGGCAATGCCAAGCTTCTTCACTTTGTCAACCAGGTTGATTTTGGCAATGCTGACGTCGGTTTGGCTTTCGCTGTGCCTCACTAGTTTGTCCCCTCTCATCTCCTTCAGCATGGAACTGGCTGGCTTGGAGGCCAGGAAATTGTCATAATGACCGCAAGCGCCTTTATATTCAAACGGAGACGGAGATGGGCACAGTGAATGCAGCGGCGAATTGGGAGGGGTGGATGGTACAATGGTTGGTTTGGGAGTGTAAAGGTTGGCACTGCTGCTAAGGCCCATCCTGTGCCAGCTGTACGGGTTGTAGACAGCCGCCGAGATCCCTCGCTCCTTCAGCAACTTCACCAGGCCCAAAGAGGTGCTCATTGTGGTCGTGGCTTCCCGCAGGTTAGTGAAGGATTCCGCCAAGCTCAGGCGTCGAGGGGTGCACGGAGTACCAACAGGCGTGGATTTGACATTGCTCAAGTTCCCACAAGCTGGTGCCGGTGCAGAGTTAAGGCTAAGAATGGGGAAGAGAAAAACACAACACTTAATGGAAGGTCATTGCACACGCGAATCAGGTCACTGAAATAACGGTTTCCTACAGAATAAACAACTGCAAGAGCAGATCTGCACAAACATTTTACATCAAGCGTCTGTTAATAACTGGATGGTTTAAAAAGCTCTTAGAATGAATGTAGAAACAATCCTAGAAAGGTTAAAATACATCTCAGCAGATACACTGGAATCACACAGCAAAATTCACCAAACAATATCTGTGAGATATGCATGCTTCAATTAAGGAGGAATAAACACCGCGGCCTGCACTTCACACAAGAAAGCAAGACACAGAATCTCCAACCTCAGGAAGTGCCAAGTGGCGGCCAAGCGATTTGCTACAGACAAGGAAGGTGTGAAAGGAAAAAAAAAAATCAGAGGGTCAGTTGGCAAGTGTCACTGCAGCTCGGGATCAGAGCTCGCTGTAGCCGAGGAGTCCCAACCGCTCAGCCGACTCCACGAGAGCAGGGACCAGAAGGACGGATAAAACAAAGAGGACAAAAGAAATAGGTACACGGGTTCACCGAGACACAATAGAATGTTTGATTTGGTCATTAGTTTCTGGCGATTAATTATTCAATCTGTACATTTTAATTCAAGCAACTGAAAGACCACCTGGCGAAAATGAGGTGAGCTCCCAGCTCAAGTGGTTTGTTAAAAAACTACAGGAAGTTTTCACACTGACCAATGGAGTTTCTCAAAACGTGAGGAATGTGCGACTTTTCACACAGGAAAACGAAGAGTTTATTACCACAATACTGTCTGTGGGCATTCGCCAACTGGCTGACGCTGTATTCAACACCACACGGGTAAGCTCTCACAGCACGGAAACAGAATGATGCTGAGCGGTCTTCGTTAGAATGATGCTCTCTCCTGTGAATGCTGTGAGGATGAACAATGTAGGGTGGATGATTACATGGGCATTGTCGGGGTTGGGAATTGCGTGGAGATTAAAGAATAGAATCCATGATAGAAGGAATTGTATGTGGTCTTCATACTAGATGGGCTGAATGGCCTTTCTTGTTGCGTGGTTTCTGACACGCGGATATGATGAGCGATGCAGTTCGATTGGCCACAGGCCTAATGGGTTTGTGAAATTTGTATTATTCTTAAATCATTGTTGAAGCAGCCTTTGGCAGAAATGCAGTAACGAGCTATCCAAGAGATTATTTCTTTAAAAACCAAACATTTACAGTACCTGATTTACCGTTTTTGATTTTAGGATATGTTTTAATCGTACAGCTTTAAAAAGCTTTAACCAGAAGAAAAATGAAGCGAACAGGTCACTCGCAGACTGCAGGAACGCTCGGAGCAGTGGTCACTGCGAGAGAATGAGGGTTTTTTGGGGGGGAGGGGTTGGGGGCGAGGGGGTGAGGGAGGAGCACCAAGATGCGATTTAGAAGTTAGCAGCAGCACAAATAAAGAGCATTTAAATTTCGCCTGTGTGTCGACAGCTGCAGGATTCGTGATTATAGATAACTGGTGGGCCGATAATCATCATTAGCGCACGCCAGTCCGTAATTCTAAGGATTAAACCCATGTACCACACAGGAAAAAATACTCTGTCTTTATGTCTGGCACAGATGTGCTCTGTTATTAATAACAAAAAGTATGTGCTGAATAACAGATTATAATTGAGCAGTTCTCAGGTTAGAGTATCTATACACGTTTCTTGTTATTGATCAATTCTAACAGATAAAGAAGGGGACGGAACTAATTGGATTATTCCATTATAAATACACGGTAGCAAAAAATCTCGAACACGACTCTTCTCCGAGCTAGTATTGAGATATATACATTTTAATTGTCAAGGTCTTTATTGCGGAAGTTAGGAAATATTGCTACAAGAGTCAGACTGGAGGAAGGTATACAGTGGTGTTCCCCAGGGGTCGGTTCTAGGACCACTGCTTTTCTTGATATATATTAATGACTTGGATGTGGGTGTACAGGGCACAATTTCAAAATTTGCAGATGACACAAAACTTGCACATATAGTGAACAGTGAGGAGGAGAGTGATAGACTTCAGGAAGACATAGACAGGCTGATGAAATGGGCGGACACGTGGCAGATGAAATTTAACGCAGAAAAGTGCGAAGTGATACATTTTGGTAGGAAGAATGAGGAGAGGCAATATAAACTAAAGGGTACAATCCTGAAGGGGGCGCATGAACAGAGAGACCTGGGGGTATATGTGCACAAATCATTGAAGGTGGCAGGGCAGGTTGAGAAAGCAGTTGAAAAAGCATACAGGATCCTGGGCTTCATAAATAGAGGTTTAGAGTACAAAAGCGTGGAAATTATGATGAACCTTTATAAAACACTGGTTTGGCCCCAACTGGAGTATTGTGTCCAATTCTGGGCACCGCACTTTAGGAAGACTGTGAAGGCCTTAGAGAGGGTGCAGAGGAGATTTACGAGAATGATTCCAGGATTCCAGGAATGAGGGACCTCAGTTACGTGGATAGACTGGAGAAGCTGGGGTTGTTCTCCTTGGAGCAGAGAAGATTGAGAGGAGATTTGATCGAGGTGTTCAAAATCATGAGGGGTCTGGACAGAGTAGATAGAGAGAAACTGTTCCCATTGGCGGAAGGGTCGAGAACCAGAGGACACAGATTTAAGGTGAAAAGAACATAAGAAACAGGAGCAGGAGTCAATCAATCGAGCCTGCTCCACCATTCAATAAGATCATGGCTGATTGGCATAAGAACCAAAGGCGACATGAGGAAAAACTTTTTTACGTAGTGGGTGGTTAGGATCTGGAAGAGAAGCATCCGGAAAGGTGCCGAACACCTCGAGTCTCTTCGCCGGGAGCAAGCGGAAGCCAAGCGCAGGCAGTGCAAGGAGCGCACGTCAACCCAAGCACCCCACCCACCCGCCCCTTCAACCACCGTCTGCCCCACCTGTGACAGAGACTGTAGGTCCCGCATTGGACTCCTCAGTCACCTGAGAACTCATTTTTAACGTGGAAGCAAGTCATCCTCGGTTCCGCCTAAGGTGGTGGTGGTGGAGGCAGACGCAATCACAGCTTTCAAAAGGGAGTTGGCGAAGTACCTGAAGGAAAAAAAATTGCAGGGCTACGGGGAAAGGGCGGGGGAGTGGGACTAGCTGAAGTGCTCGTGCAGAGAGCCGGCACGGGCTCGATGGGCCGAATGGCCTCCTGTGCTGTAACCATTCTATGATTCTAGTCACGATGCAGAATTCTACTTCATTACTACTTTTTAAACTGCACAAGAAAATCAAATCAAAATGGAAAATAAAATACCTCGAGTTCATTGTCAACACTAAGGAATATGAACATCCCAACAGTAATTATTTCCACTCGTTTATTGTGCTACTGCAAACCATAAGGAGAAAGAATGATTAAAACTTCAGGTATAACCCCCCGTTACTCAGTAAAATAAAACTACCTTAAAACTGAATTAATGAGTTGATTTCTTGAATGAACAAACTACTTCCGACATGATTTCCAATACTACATGATGATTGGGTAAAGATGAGAAAACTTGTTAAAAAAAAAAATCATACAAATGTGGGATTATTTTTTACGTATGAGAATTTCAGGTTGACCAAGGTGCGAGAGATGTTTGCGCTGAGGATTTGAACACTTGTCATTTTGCTATTCAGTGCGAGCAGTAAGCATTCCCAGCTTGGCGATTGTAGAGTTAATTGCCGTGTAAAGCTACCTCTACTCTGAAACAATGCACCTCCACTCCCAAACTCAAGAACACCACCTGGTGGGCAAGTTAACATTTTTCCACACCGTGCTGATAAGATTGAGTAGATTGGGCCGATACTCTCTGGAGTTTAGAAGAATGAGAGGTGACCTCATTGAAACATAAGATTCTGAGGGGGATTGACAGGGTCGATGCTGAGAGGTTGTTTCCCCCCTGGCTGGAGAGTCTAGAACCAGGGGTCACAGTCTCAGGATAAGGGGTCGGCCATTTAAGACTGAAATGAGGAGGAATTTCTTCACTCAGAGGGTGGTGAATCTTTGGAATTCTCTGCCCCAGAGGGCTGTGGAGGCTCAGTCGTTGAGTATATTCAAGGCTGAGATCGATAGATTTTTGGACTCTAGGGGAATCGAGGGATATGGGGATCGGGCGGGAAAGTGGAGTTGAGGTCGAAGATCAGCCAGGATCTTATTGAATGGCGGAGCAGGCTCGAGGGGCCGAATGGCCAACTCCTGCTCCTAATTCTTATGTTCTAAAACTTACTCACCAGCCGGCGTGGACACGATGGGCCGAATGGCCTCCTTCCGTGCTGTAAATTTCTATGATTCTTGTAAGTTTGCCAGTTTCGTGCCAAATGACCGGTAGTTTTGTTCTGGGAGCTCTTGCCCACGAGGAACTGGATTGGGACTTCCCAAACTACTTGCACACAGCAACATTCACTCAGTGGCTAGACTTGAACCCAGGTTCCAGAGATGAAAGGCCCAACATCATAGGAACATGGGGACAGGAGTCGGTCATTCAGCTCCTTCAGCCCGCCATTCAGCGAGATCACGACATTTCTGTATCCTGACTCCATTTACCCACCTTGGCTCCATATCCCTTAATACCCTTGGCTAGCAAAAATCTATCGATCTCCGATTTAAAGTTATTACTTGAGCTCCCAGCATCTACTGCTTCTTGTGGGAGCGAGTTCCACACTCCTACCACCCTTTGTGTGAAGTGTTTCCCAACATCTCTCCTGAATGGCCTGGCTCTGATTTTAAGGTTATGTCCCTCTTGTCCGAGACTCCCCACCAGTGGAAAACTTTCTCCCCATCTACCCCATCAATCCCTTTCAAAATCCTAAAAACTCAACCAAAACACCCCTGAACCTTCGATATTCCAGGGAATACAAGCCTAGTTTGTGTAATCTCTCCTCATAATCTAACCCTGGGAGCCCCAGTAATATTCTGGTGAACCTGCGGTGCACATGCCCCCTACACCACCTAGACCCCCACACAAATCAACTTTTAAATGTTTAGTTAACAACCTCTCCCCAAATTAGGTTCCTGACAAAGAGACACAGCATCCATTCACTGGCAATCAGCCAGTGTCCCTCCCTTTGGGAAACTGTCTGGTCTCCAAACGGCACTCCCCTCATAGTCCAGCTGAGATCTGAATGCTGCCACGTGGGGAACTGCAGACATAAAACCCACAGTCCACCACCATCGTGTTGCAGCCACAATGCCACACAAAATGACATCATCTTCCATGGAATATTTTGGGTATTTCACGAGATGACATCGCAATCGAGAACAGATGTCGCTGGGAGCAAGGGTGAAAAGTTTCACAATACTGCTTCGATCAGAAACACCAAACAAGATGGGCTACTTATACTGGACATTCAGCTTGTCCCTCTTCCTGACACACCGTATAAACAGACCATCTGACGAAGGGCAGGCAGCTGAGACCAGGTCCCATGGCGCCACTGACTGGCACACTGCTGACCACCGCGCTGGAGAGTTAGTGGTCCTGTCCACCCGGTATCCTCTGTATACATCACCGCTACACACTTAGCCACATTTGTTTATAAATACATTTTAAGTTATTTTTATGTGTTCAGACAATCTTGTGAAAAAATACTAAACCAACTTGAGGCAAGTAACGTTTGCGCAAATTAAACAAGTTGGTGGAAACGTTCATGTGCAAAGACTTGTGTTCCAAACCCTGCTGCCATCTGTGTAATATGGCTGGTGTGCAGACTGATTTGCCTATTCTTCCCTATTTAAAAAAAAAAGGTAATTTGGTTCAAGTGTTACTTCCAGATGTTAAAACATCCCTTCGCTTACACGGAACTCGGCGACTACAAACAGCAAGTACTCCCAAACAAAGCAAGTCAAAGCTGCTTCAATTAACAGATAAAAGGAACTGGATCGACACCTGGTTGGGAGTGGGACTGGAGTTTAGAAGGTTCGGTTCAAATCGAGATGATCGCGTCCTCCATGTGGCACAATGGTTCCCGTGCTGCTGGGGAGTGGGTGGGGTCGTTATCTGAAGGACAGCAAGAAAGACAGACTTGCATTTCTATAGCGCCTTTCATGGTCACCGGACGTCTCAAAGCGCTTTACAGCCAATGAAGTACTTCTTGTAGTGTAGTCACTGTTGTAATGTAGGAAACGTGGCAACCAATTTGCGCACAGCAAGCTCCCACAAACAGCAATGTGATAATGACCAGATCATCTGTTTTAGTGATGTTGATTGAGGGATAAATATTGGCCCCAGGACACCAGGGAGAACTCCCCTGCTCTTCTTCAAAATAGTGCCGTGGGATCTTTTACATCCACCTAAGAGCACAGACGGGGCCTTGATTTAACGGCTCATTCGAAAGATGGCACCTCCGACAGTGTAGCACTCCCTCAGTACTGACTCTCCGACAGTGCACCGCTTCCTCAGTACTGCCCCTCAGACAGTGCGGCGCTCCCTCAGTACTGCCCCTCCGACAGTGCAGTGCTCCCTCAGTGCTGCCCCTCCGACAGTGCAGCACTCCCTCAGTGCTGCCCCACAGACAGTGCAGCACTCCCTCAGTACTGCCCCTCAGACAGTGCAGCACTCCCTCAGTACTGCCCCTCCGACAGTGCAGCACTCCCTCAGTACTGCACTGGAGTGTCAGCCTAGATTTTTGTGATCAATTCTCTGGAGTGGGACTTGAACCCACACCCTTCGGACTCAGAGGCGAGGGTGCGGCCCACTGAGCCACGGCTGACTTAGCCGGTTAGGCTAACAAAATTAAAAAAGAGTTAGGAATGGGGATAGCAGAAAACGAGCGCGTATGGCAGGTCAGGTCGAGAATACATCTGAGAATCAGGCTAAATATAGAAAGTTCAGAGGAGAAGTGAAAAAGAAAGTAAGAGGGACAAAGAGAGGGTATGAGAATAGAATGGCAGCTAACATAAAAGATAATGCAAAAGTCTTCTATAGGCATATAAATAGTAAACAGGTAGCAAGAGGAGGGGTGGGGCCGATTAGGGACCAAAAAGGAGACCTACGCATGGAGGCAGAGGGTATGGCTGAGGTACTAAATGAGTACTTTGCATCTGTCTTCACCAAGGAAGAGGATGCTGCCATAGACATAGTAAAGGAGGTGGTAGAGGAGATACTGGATGGGATAAAAATTGATAGAGGTATTAGAAAGGATGTCTGTACTTAAAGTAGATAAATCGCCAGGACCGGATGGGATGCATCCTAGGACGCTGAGGGAATTGAGGAGGTACTGGCCATAATATTCCAATCCTCCATAGATACGGGGCTGGTGCCAGAGGATTGGAGAATTGCAAATGTTACATCCTTGTTCAAAAAAGGGTGTAAAGATAAACCCAGCAACTACAGGCCAGTCAGTTTAACTTCGGTAGTGGGGAAGCTTTTAGAAAGAGTAATCAGGGACAAAATCAAGTCACTTGGGCAAGTGTGGATTAATTAAGGAAAGCCAGCACGGGTTTGTTAAAGGCAAATCGTGTTTAAATAACTTGATTGAGTTTTTTGATGAGGTAACAGAGGGTTGATGAGGGCAATGCGGTTGATGTGGTGTACATGGATTTCCAAAAGGCGTTCGACAAAGTGCCACACAATAGGCTTGCCAGCAAAGTTGAAGCCCATGGAATAAAAGGGACAGTGGCAGCATGGATATGGAATTGGTTAAGTGACAAGAAACAGAGAGTAGTGGTGAACGGTTGTCTTTCGAACTGGAGGAAGGTATACAGTGGGGTTCCCCAGGGGTCGGTTCTAGATACACTGCTTTTCTTGACATATTAATGGGTGTACAGGGCACAATTTCAAAATTTGCAGATGACACAAAACTTGGAAATATAGTGAACAGTGAGGAGGAGGGTGATAGACTTCAGGAAGGCATAGGCAGGCTGGTGAAATGTGCAGACCCATGGCAGATAGAATTTAACACAGAAAAGTGTGAGGTGATGCATTTTGGTAGAAAGAATGAGAAGAAATATAAACAAAATGGTACAATCCTAAAGGGGTGCACGAACAGAGAGACCTGGGGGTATATGTGCACAAATCGTTGAAGGTGGCAGGGCAGGTTGAGAAAGCATTTAAAAAGGCTTCATGAATAGAGGTTTAGAGTACAAAAGTGTGGAAATTATGATGAACCTGTATAAAACACTGGTTCAGCCCCAACTGGAGTATTGTGTCCAATTCTGGGCACCGCACTTTAGGAAGGATGTGAAGGCCTTAGCGAGGGTGCAGAAAAGATTTACGAGAATGATTCCAGGGATGAGGGACTTCAGTTACGTGGATAGACTGGAGAAGCTGGGGTTGTTCTCCTTGGAGCAGAGAAGGTGGAGAGGAGATTTGATCGAGGTGTTCAAAATCATGAGGGGTCTGGACAGAGTAGATAGAGAGAAACTGTTCCCATTGCCGGAAGGGTTGAGAACCAGAGGACACAGATTTAAGGTGATTAGATGACATAAGAAAAAACCTTTTTACGCAGCGAGTGGTCAGGATCTGGAATGCACTGCCCGAGAGGGCGGTGGAGGTAGATTCAATCACGGCTTTCAAAAGGGAGTTGGACAAGTACCTGAAGGAAAATAATTTGCAGGGCCACGGAAAAAGGGCGGGGGAGTGGGACTAGCTGAGAGTCGGCACGGGCTCGACGGGCCGAAGGGCTTTCTTCCGTGCTGTAACCATTCTATGATTTGATGAATATTTTAGAGTTCTGCATCATCATCCTCCTTGGGGATTAGGGGATATTTATATGGAGCTTTGCCTCAGGAGTGTGAATGGTAGAATCCACAATTGGGTACAACGGACATGATCTGTGCAAGAAACAGGCCCGATGAGGTGGGCATCCTTTCCCTGTGCCATGCTTTCTTGTGTTGTTATTGCAATTAGTGGAAAACATCACACAAATTATGCATTACTACCAGTAATCGCAAATCATCAAAAACACACAACAGCCATCAACAGGGGTATGCTCCGATAACCAGGGACCTGGGAAAGCTAATGCAGCAACGAGCAAGACTCCCGGTCACATTGGAGGAAGATTCACTCCATCAGCCCAATTTATTTCCCCTTCCAGTTTCTTTTCCAAAGTCTTTTCAAACATTGTCGCCACGTGCACACACCAACAATGAAACTAAACTAGGTCGAATGGCAGACAGTTTGTTAACTTGACATCCTGTTGCTAGATGGAATGAGGTTAGAGATGGCGCAGGGGACAACTATTTGGTTAGATTTGTTAAGCTTTTCACACGCTGGCATTCCTCACTTCTAGTTCTACTGTGCCGGCTTTGATATCACCAGCAGTGTCTCACCCCGGTGGGTCAGTCTTTGCCCTACATCTCCCTCAAACGCGATGACATACTGCAATTCCATCGTCCTCATCATGTGACCTGTGGAAAATCATCTGTTGTTAAAGAGTTGCTCACTGCATTTTTTCTGCCAACAGGCTCACCACTTGTCGTGTGGCTCACCGACAAAAAAATGTGTTGCAACTCATGCCACTGGCAGAATCACACGATTCAGGAAAGTCTGTTCCCTTTCAGTCACTTGGCACAGCCACCTTGGTACCTTAGATCATGCTGAGCCATACCTTTAGACTCTTAAATCATCACACTGATTATTGGGTCGAAAGTGAACAATTATCTGTGTACCTGCTTTTAAAACAAACAGTTAAAAACAGATTTTTTTTCTTTGGAACAGAGGAGGCTGAGGGGAGATTTAATTGAGGTATATAAAATTGAGGGGCCCGGATAGAGTGGATAGGAAGGACCTATTTCCCTTAGCAGAGAGGTCAATAACCAGGGGGCAGAGATTTAAAGTAATTGGTAGAAGGATTAGAGGGGAGTTGAGGAGAACTTTTTTCACCCAGAGGGTGGTGGGGGGTCTGGAACTCACTGCCTGAAAGGGTGGGAGAGGCAGAAACCCTCATCACATTTAAAAAGTACTTGGATATGCTCTTGAAGTACCGGAACCTACAGGACTACGGACCAAGAGCTGGAAAGTGGGATAGCAAACTACTGCAGATGCTGGAAATCCGAAATAACAACAGAAAATGCTGGAAAAACTCAGCAGGTCAGGCAACATCCGTGGAGAGAAAAGAGAGTCAATGTTTCAGGTGAACCCTTTGTCAAGACTGGAAAGTGGGATTAGGCTGGAGAGCTCTTTTTGGCCGAGACACACAGGATGGGCCGAATGGCCTCCTCCTGTGCCGTAAATGTTTATAATTTTATGAGATATACTGACAAACTCTGAAGGAAGAGCCAAGTTCTTCAGTTTTGCTTCCATGACAAGGGTAAAGGTCCGAGATGAAAAATATCATCTCCTCAATCTCTTAAATTAAGGCAAAAGATTGCTGGGTTTTATAATGTGTGTGGTTTCAATAGTACAAACTCTACCAATTTGTTCCAGGAATTACATCTAGCTGCCCATTTAAATTAAACTGGTTTGCGACAGAGATTCTGTACATAATATGGCCTTTGCATCTTAGCGATAACAGATGGATGAAGAGAGAGTGTCCTCTGTCAGATGTCGGATTAATCAGTGACAATCTAAAATGCCTTTCTTTTTAAATAGAAGAGTTTTTCAGAAGTTTTAAAATCCAAGTTCTCCTCCCCACTTAATTCTGTGTCGGCTGAATTGGAGTCATCAGTAATGAGGGTAGTTTTAAGTTTTAAGTGAATCATCCGCAGCTCAGCAATCACATCTTGCACCATCTCTCCCATCCTCAGACCACCCTGTGCGGCTTTTAAACTCGGCCCAAAGGTGCATGAGGGGGTGGCGCGATTTTACAACATTACCTACAAGACAGCAACGATGCATCATTTAACTTTGTCACAATACATTGAACACTGGCTGCTCGGCAGTGCCAGTGTGACGGAGCCTGCGCTTACCTGGAAGTGACTTGTGTGAGTTCGTCAGAGGGGTGAAGAATGCGGCAGGTTGTGAAGGTAAAGGTGGAGCTTGTGTGTGACATACATTTACCAGGATAGTGAACTGAAGGAAAAGTGGGAAGAAAAAGGGGAAACAGCAGAAAACACACACATCAGCAGCGATTGATTGCAGCAATTAAAAGGCTAATCATCAATTCTCGACACAGTCCTGCACCAGATCATGCAACCCTTCCCAGACCAGCCATCCACTCTGCTCCAGATTTAAACGGCTCCTATTATTTTGTTCCTATTCTTGTGTTTGTCCGCACTTTCCTTTCTAGCTCTCCGGGAACTCTGGTCTGCCTGGACTGGGAAGGGTAGAAGGCATTCATTCTTAATTGCGTTATCACATTACTGTTAAGATCCCCAAACTAACAGGGCATTAATGCTGGGAAAGGATAAATTACTCTGCTCGAAATGTGAAGCTGATTAAATTACGTTTAAAAAAAGGCGGCACAATTGTCGAAGCTCACTCAGGATCGGATGGCGATAAACCTCATATTCAGGTTACTTCAGGACGACACCAAAGAAATAACTGGCACATTAGAAAGGCGGCAAATATTCCTATACAATAAGGACGGAGCTCGACCAAAAATGCACATCTAAGTATTGCTGGATCAACACTGTGACATGTTTCTCTTTTGTTTAAATGATGCTTCACCTGATCCTCTGCAAATCTACCAGATCAAACCTGTCTGCATTTTGGATGGCAGAGAAAAATTCACTTTCTTAAAAGACTTAATGGGCCGTATTTTGTGACCCCCACGGGTACGTACAAGGTGTGTACGAGTCCGTAGAGGCCGCGCAAGTTCCGGGTTCAGGCACGCGAAGCTCGTGCGCTGAAACCCGGCACTTACGATCGACAGCTCCTCCACGTGCCCAGGAAAAGGGCCTCTGCGGGCGGAGAGTTGCGCTATTTGCCCAACTTCCGCCCGCTGAAAGGCCGTGGAATTCATACGCCTGTAAGGCCCGCTTTCACCAGCATAAGAGTTTTTTTTTTTTAAATAGAAAAATAAGATTTTATCACTCACTTATAACTTAAAAACTCTGTCCAATAAGGTAAGTTTATATTAAGCCCTGTTAAAACATATTTTTAAAAAAATACAAAAATTAAATTTTTGTTTAACTTATTAAACGCCATTTTAATTAATTTTATATATGTAATGGTTTTCCTTTATTTATTTCAGTGTGTTGGTGCATTTTTGTAGTCATCCCCATTCATACTTTTGATAGTTCCATGAGTACAGAACTGTCAAAAGTATGAATGGGGATTCCTTTCTTCCATTGGTTGGGTGGCCCACTTGCGAACCGCCTGCGCCCCGGGATACGCGGGGCCTCTGCGCATTTCCAAGAAAAGAGGCCGAGGATCGGAAGCCTCCGTATCTCTGGGACCAGCGAGGTAGGTTCGTAGATGTTTTGCTGATCGGAAGCATCCGCCCGCAGGAAGCCTCCGATCGGAAATTCAGGGCCAATGATTTTTGAGCAGCTGTGGGAACAAGGGGGACCGCCACAGCTGACGACAGCCAGGGAACTTGCTTTTTTGAAAACCACTCCCATTTAATTTTGTAAATGGACTTACTTTCCTGCTTTATCTAAATGGTTTAGATCCTGCCTTCCTCTTTTTTTTTAAAAAAAAGCAATATTTAAGTTTCCACCAGAGCGCTCCTGTATAACATGTTCTTAAAAATGTATTTTAATGGGAATATTCCATCGTTTGCTAAATTAGCCTCGCAATCGTGGGCTCACAAAATCTTCAAAATGCCGAGGAGAATTTTAATGAAAATACATCAAGTAAAATTCCAGGTGGGATATGAATTTAATCATTAAAAAGGGCACCGCATATTATTAAAGAAGAAAGTCTCTTTATAGAAATCTATGCAAATCAGAAGATACTTGAGGTAATTTTTTTAAAGCTCTAGAGAAACTCGAGAAAGTTAGCAACAGAAGATGGAATATAAGTGATGGTCCATAAACTGGTGACGATGGTCAGTACTCGCTGTCTCATCAGTTGGGAGGGTGGAATCCAAACCATTTCTACCCTGCAAACTGTCTTACTACGGACAACTTGTGACATTTGTTCGCAACCCAGCGGTGATGTTTAAAAGGAACCCTACACACTCTGACCTTCTCATCCACATGTCATGTCTTTGGAATACTCGCCCCAACGACACTGCTTTTTATTAAGGCGATTACAAATCAGACATCAAACGGAAGACGAGGTGAAGACATTTGCCGTCCCGCACCCTGTAATTTTCTCTCCTCCTTCCGGAAGGCAACAGCTGGCGTTGGGACACGATTGCACAGTCACTGGCCACTGTCCAGTGCCACGTCTATACTGGGAATTGCTCAGGGATTTTAGCTAGCGTGTGGCCAAGCTGCGTAGACCAGGTCTCTCCTGAATTTGCTGATCTCAGTGGGAGCAGTGTTAGGAATGGTACGTTTAGCCTCACCGTCCCCAGGCTCTGCGGGGGCTGGGGTTGGGGTTGGGGTGGGAGAAGAAGCCGGCCAGGGTTCGTGCTCCTGATCACTCCTGGAAGCGAGCATAAATGAATGTCAGGGAGGACAAGATTTATCTCAGCTGTAATGCCACGCACAATCAAATGGTTTGCCAACATTGACCATCCGAGCTCACACATGAATAATGGACCATTGGGGAGACGCTAGAGGATGACCAATATCCATGGTCCCAGAGAGCCAGTGACGAGTCAATGCCTTGACGACAGCAGAGGGCAAAGTGACGGGAAAAAATAGCAGAGCCATTGGGAAGCCTCTTTAAAACTATTGATTGAATATAATTATTATATAAAAGCATCGTTTTCCCTCCCCTTCCCGTCCTCACTCCCTCCTGCCCTTAAGAGAAGGTCTTGAACCACCAGACTGAAAGTACAGATTTACAGTAAAGGTGAGTTGTTAAGATTAGAGCTTCCATTATTGGTCACCAAGACAGTGGGAATTCTCAGCTTTGTGACAAGCTCACAAATGAATGTATAATTGTGTGATTTAACTAAAGGATATATTTTTGAAGTTGTACGGAGTGAAGCAGGTGCATGTTTTCACCACAAATATGAAACCAGCTCGTCTTTGTAACTCTAATAACCCACATTGTTTAACCTAGGAATGTACTTTGGCTGCCATATTGAAAAGGTCCAAAGTGGAAGTGTTCTATAATGGACTTGTTGGGTGCATTATACAATAGAGAAGAGACACCAGGGACAGTCCCGAGGTAGAATCTCATATCCTTCAGCTCAGGGGATATCAAATCATGACAGCAAAGTTCAAGCAGTTTACAGCCATCATTTAATCTCCAAGAGGAGATTACAACCTCCTAGACACAGGTCAACACTGTCCCAGCCCCGGGATTCCCAATTGACAAATGCCGGGTCCTACACTCGAGCAAAGATCCACAAACTCACAATATCCCGACGTACCTCAAGGTGAAGAAACAGAACTGTCTAAGGAATGAAGACAAGGTGCAAAAAATAAATTCACTTTTCTAAAAACCAGCGATAAAGTGAACTCTAAGTGAGAACCTTTAACAGAATGACAGAAAGATGAGGTTTCACCAGTTTCTACACGACATTACTATTTAAGACGAATGTGCATCATTTAAGAAGGCACAATAATATATCGATATTATTCTGATGTGAACCAAATCCTCGAACATTTAGCATCCTGTCAAATGGCAATTTCACGTGAGAGTAGACGCTCCTGCACCAGAAGCCCCATCACCGTCCGCTGACTCCCGCATCTCCACTGTGTTTGGCTGACCCGGCACCGCTAATGCCTCGCTGCGTGATACGGGCACTTGTGCATGAGACCTCTCACCTGAGGTCTCCCTGTGCTGCGCCGGGGTTGAGGTAGCTAGGCCCCGGATAGAGTGGTCACCCGGTTCATCTTCCTCGTAGTCGGCCAGGTGGTACACCTGCTCAGTGTCCAGCTCCAGTGGCCGGAAGCCCTTGGTAACCACGCCAGGCCGTGGGTCGAGGATTCCTCCCAAGTTCGGCTGGGCCAGCTGCTGCCATTGGTGCAAAGTTACTGAACCTGTTGATACAAATACATCATCTATATGTATAATCCAATAAGGTGGCTGCTAAAATGAATGTAATTAACAGCAATGATTTAAGCAATGGGTGGAATTAAGTGGTCATGTTAGCAAGTCATGCATGCATTCAGTACATTAACATCACATTATTTTAAGCACCTCACTTAAAAATAGTTTCGGAAATAAGGCATGCTCCGTAAAACAAGGCAGCATTTTTTAAATCAACTTGGCAGAATATTCTAATAGAATACCTAGAAATACTGGAAGTTTGTCCCCCATCCAATGAAATTCAATAACCTAAAATATTTTATCAGCCCAGGAGATGGTTTAACCTTTTAAGAGGAAAGTACGGTATTATTGCAAGGTATAATATTTCAATTTAGTAAATTATAATTATTACAATTTTCCCCATTCCTTTAGGGTATATTTGGTGAAATTTGATTATTAGATGACATTTTAGTGTCAGTGAAATCCGTGCGAAGCAGTTAATCGTGCAGCAAGGTTAGTTGTAAATGAATTGTACAATAAACACTTAAAACAAGTGAAATCAAATCAAGGAGACATTTTCATCGGCTTCAAAGTCTTCAGGACGTTAAGCCTCCGATAATATTTAGATATCACTGCAAGCAGACGTGTCCATTCCCGGTTGTAGTGGTCGGGATTACACGATGCATTGCCGTGCCCAATATCTCACACTTAAGGTCGAAGAGAAAATTAATCTGTCTCCACACAATACGAGCCTCTTAAAAGAAATTTGCTGGTTTCTTGATCACCCTTTCAAATCGCTCGCTAAGAGAAAGGTCAGATTCCGAGAATAGACAGCTTTTACTTCTGCCCCCCACCCCGCTGCCACCGCCCAGGTTTCTCTTTTTCTTCCCCCCCTCAAAGTAGCGTTTCTCACTGGGGTACTTTTCCCCAATGGGTGCCGACAGCCTTCCAGTATGTCAACCCAAGTGGCCCCTCCTCAGACGCCAGCCTAGCGGCCTGCGCGGTACCTTCAAGACCCTTGTGCAATATTGGCCTAGATGGTTACTGGGCAGCAATCAGGAGCAGGAACCCTATGGCTACCGAGACCAATTGCAGCACCCCCCATATTACTGCCTCAGCTGAGAGGAGCCAAGTCAGCACAGATCAGGGAGAGAACCTGCGGCTGCCCTGGCCCTGGTCAGTGTGGGTCACTACATTAGCAAGCAGTGGATCTGGCCTCAAGTCAACGGGAAGCTTGCAACAGGCTGCATCACAACTCGTACTTCGCACAATAATTGGGGATAAATCCATTGTTAAACAGGAGAATGATGCTGTATTTGTGTCTCAAGATACATTATAACCCCTGAAAGCAAGAACGTTTTAAAAACATAGGAACCCAGAAGTAGGTCCAAACATGCGTACATGAAAACAGAACAATTTCTCCAATTGTTGCTCATTTACAAATTCGTTCCAAGAAAGGGTCATCAGAAATCATGTTCATAAATTGCATTGCAAAGGAAATTCAGTCCACAAAGATTATACAGGGTGTACGCTCCAGTATAAGCACCCAATTGTCCTTCATTCCAACACCTGGACACAACAGATCTGCGGCAGCAAAAAGGCGAGGGGCAGTTTATAAGCTGCACCTGCGTTCATCTTCACAAAGACAACAATCAGGGTAGATGGAAAAAAGAGTGGCCAGGGCCCTTAGCACCCAAACAATACAGATCTCACATAGACCTCATTAAAGATTCATGAAAATCCTTCGCTACATCCTGACGAATGTTGCCAAGCCCCATTTTTGTTGCTCACGTTATTAGCTCATAGAATTAGTCCAGCTCTTAGCGAGTCTGATTTTAAGTAAGGTTTCCCATCAATCATATTTATCTGTTCCCAATCGTAGTCTGTCCCAAAGGCAAACAAGACCAACAATTACCATTAAATATAGAAAGAATCCGGGGCATGAACAAAACTCGGGGGGAAATGGAGTGCCTTCCCCAGCAAAAGCCCAAGTACATATAATAAAAAAGATATTTCTACCCGTCTATTATTCAATGGCTGAATCTGTTGACAGCTTAACTTCACCATCACCTAAACTCACACACACAGACAGACAGAGAGAGAGAGAAAAGTAGCAGATAATATAGTTTAGTCTGACTACAAAGTGCTGATGTAAAGAAACCAAGACTGCTTTTCACGAGCTGAATAAAAAGCAAGCAGGCAACGAGTACCGGGACACATCAGCCGGGCTTGTTAGTTACTCTGCTCGCTGGCTTCCAATGGTTGTATATTTCAGTGTCTTAAAGTTATAAATTTAAAGAATGAAAATGGCGCCGAAAGACAACCATTAGAAACATCAAAAGCCAATCGTCTGTGACAAAGAAAAGATGGAGAGAAAGGAAGAATAAAAATCAGACTGAGACGGAAAGCAAAACAGAAATTAAACAAAATCTTTATTCGAACCAAAAAAAAATGAATTAGTGACACTATATCTTCACAACACTAACTGAAAGACAGCTGAAAAGGATGAAGCAAATTAAACAAAGTGGTTTGCGTCTCAAATAATATCAACGGTATATTTGATAATAAATACAGAACTGCATCATTAACATGTTTTCCAAGGAATTGAAATTTATAAAATTTGTATGATGGACTGAGGTCCAGAAATACTCCTTCGTACTTAACCCATTGGGTGCTGAATTTCCTTTGCAGTATATGAACATGATGCTGTTGGTTTGTTAATTGAGAGTATTGGGAGATTCAGAATAAACACAAATGGTATTTTAACCCATGTGGCTGGTGGCAGTTTCTTTAATGTGAAAAATTAGATTTTTTTTTGTTCCAACAATGTTGAGCACTTTTAGCAGACCTCAAAAGGGTCAAAGGCAGGTTTATTTCAGAGGACCTCAAACCAACACCGGGGCTGGCTATCTCTGAAATAGAAAGAATACTTGGTGCAAAGTGTTCCGGATTTTTTATGATGCATTAGCGACCAGAGAGAGTCGAAGACGAGGACAGAGAGAGAGCGTGGCCTCGCATCACCTTCCAAGGGCTTCACAATCTGCAGTTTCTCCGGCAGGTACGAGCGGCTGCTGAAAGACATTCCCGAAAACCCTGTGAAGTCAGAGATTCCAGAGAGGTTGGTTCCTAAAGACATGATGCTTTCCGTCGGCGTCACGGAGCCGCTCGCGAGTTCCCCCTTTTCCGCCAACTCTTGCAACTTCCTCTCCCGTTCATCCTCAAAAAATCTCCTTTCACAGAGGTAGTTCTCTCGCCTAAGTGACAGGCGCCGGAGGGCTGCCTGTAAATCCCTGGAGCCAGGGGTTCCTGGCTGGCCAAGCTTCTTAGATTGGTCCTCATTTCTGGAACGGAAGAGTAAAATAAAACCACCACTATAGTCAGTCTCCCTGCAGTCAGCACCAGTTAAACATTTCTTTAAAAACCCGAGTCCCAGTTAGTAAATTACTTAATTAACAGAGCACTACGACTGGTTGGTGCAATCTCCCTTCAACGGTCAGCAGTGGCTCAGTGGGCAGCACCCTCGCCTCTGAGTCAGAAGGTTGTGGGTTCAAGTCCCACTCCAGAGACTTCAGCACAAAAATCTAGGCTGACACTCTCAGTGCAGTGCTGAGAACATAAGAAATAGAAGCAGGAGTCGGCCATTCGGCCCCTCGAGCCTGCTCCGCCATTCAATAAGATCATGGCTGATTTGATCTTGGCCTCAACTTCACTTCCCTGCCCGCTCCCCATAACCCTCGACTCCCCTGTTTTTAAAAAAATGTCAATCTCCACCTTGAATATATTCAGTGACTCCGCCTCCACAGCTCTCTGGGGTAAAGAATTCCAAAGATTCACGACCCTCTGAGAGAAGAAATTCATCCTCATTTCCATTTTAAATGGGTGCCCCCTTATTCTGAGACTGTGACCCCTAGTTCTAGATTCCCCCACGAGGGGAAACATCCTCTCTGCATCTACCCTGTCAATCCCCCTCAGTATCTTACATGTTTCAATAAGATCACCTCTCATTCTTCTAAACTCCAATGAGTATAGGCCCAACCTGCTCAACCTTTCCTCATAAGACAGCCCCTTCATCCCAGGAATCAACCGAGTGAACCTTCTCTGAACTGCCTCCAATGCAAGTATATCCCTCCTTAAATAAAGAGACCAAACTGTACGCAGGGAGTGCTGCACTGTCGGAGGTGCTGTCTTTTGGATGAGACGTTAAACCGAGGCCCCGTCTGCTCTCTCAGGCGGACGTAAAAGATCCCATGGCACTATTTTGAAGAAGAGCAGGGGAGTTCTCCCTCGTGTCCTGACCAATATTTATCCCTCAATCAACATCACTAAAACAGATTATCTGGTCATTATCACATTGCTATTTGTGGGAGCGTGCTGTGCGCAAATTGGCTGCTGCGTTTCCTACATTACAACAGTGACCACACTTCAAAAAGTACTTCATTAGCTGTAAAGCGCTTTGGGACTTCCGGTGGTCGTGAAGGGCGCTATAGAAATGCAAGTCTTTCTTTCTTAAAGGAATACTCCAGGATAATTTAAGGAGCTAGCAGATTCAAAATTCGGTACTTAGAGGATCCAGGGTTAACAGTAGCGCAGTGGGGCACAGGTTTGATGTAACATTGCCAAGTGTGCTGCTGGGAAATCACTGCTGCTGGGAATTATTTAATATGATCATCAAATTATTAATGGATAATCTCAGTTAAATTGGATTTGGATTTCTTCCTTAGGCACAGCAAGCTTGAATATTGCTGGCACTGTTTGCTGCACTTTAAGAAGGATTATTTAATTGAATATAAAACCCGTGGTTATGAAGTACCGTGATGGTACACGATGCCTCACTCACACAAGTCTGTGTCCCACCGTGTCTGCTGAAACACCCACGACGTGACCCAGATCCTTTTCCTTTGAAATGATTTGAAGAAAAACGATATCAAGTTCGGAGCTTAATTCTCTTACCCTACTTCAGATGATTCAGTTTCTAATATGATGCTGTTCGTCTTGTTGTCTATGACTACGTTTGTGATGTCGCTACCATAGAAGCTGGACCGTGGAGTGCTGATGCAGCTTGAAAAGCCCGAGTTCATTGCCGAGGACTGGTTAGATCCTGGGATATTCATTGGTGACGGTGCCTGGGATCTTTGCCTCACAACTTGGTTCACTGTGCGCACAGTTTCAAACACTCGCTTCTGCTGATGTCTGTAGGAACAACAGATTAGTTAAGAGTCCAATTGTCATCGTGCTTGGTGAACATGAAGGGTTTAGATAGAGTAAATAAAGAGAAACTGTTTCCAATGGCTGAAGGGTCGATAACCAGAGGATACAGATTTAAGGTGATTGGCAAAAGAACCAGAGGCGACATGAGGAAAAGCCTCTTTACACAGCGAGTGGTTAGGATTTGGAACGTGCTGCCTGATAGGGCGGTGGATACAGGTTCAATAGTAGCCTTCAAAAGGGAATTGGGTAAATACTGGAAGGAGAAAGAATTGCAGGGATATGGGGAAAGAGCGGGGGAGTGGGACTGACTGGATTGCTCTTCGAAAGAGCCGGCGCAGACTCGATGGGCCGAATGGCCTCCTTCTGCGCTGTACTATTCTATGATTCTGTGTACAAAAAGCGATGGGTCTGCAACATGGTGCAAATTCTCTACACATCTCCCCTTAGCAGCCAACTAAAATGCAAATTAATTTCTAATAATGAAGCAGAACTGTACAGTTTCACATTTGGCAGTGCGTGGGCAAGATTTGTATCAAGAAGGTAGGACATCCTAACAATTTCATTGGTTTATCTTTTCAACCAAAAAAAATGCATTATTAGCGTGCTTCTCTTTTACATAAGATGATAAGAATTAGGAGCAGGAGTCGGCCATTCGGCCCCTCGAGCCTGCTCCGCCATTCAATAAGATCATGGCTGATCTTCGACCTCATCTCCACTTTCCCGCCCGATCTCCATATCCCTCGATTCCCCAAGAGTCCAAAAATCTATTGATCTCAGCCTTGAATATACTCAACGACTCAGCATCCACAACCCTCTGAGTGAAGAAATTCCTCCTCATCTCAGTCTTAAATGGCCGACCCCTTATCCTGAGACTGTGACCCCGGTTCCAGACTCTCCAGCCAGGGGGAAACAACCTCTCAGCATCGACCCTGTCAATCCCCCTCAGAATCTGACATGTTCCTCCCTCAGAATCAAATATGTTTTATTGCAGACAATTTTCCAGCTGAATTTTTGTTTTATTTCAATGTTTAAATAATTTCATCACGTGAATCAGAGAACGTTACTCCATTTCATGTCTGCGGGTGTTGAGGGAAAGGTTGAAGAAGCTACTGCAGACCACAAGGGTCAAGGATCAAGGGTCAAGGATCAAGGGTCAGAGATGTTTCGTTTTAAAATTAATAAATTCCATTGAAATTGTGGAGGTGCATCATTGAGACACGTCTGAGGTGGTAGAATGTGCAGGTATCGAAGGGGCAGGTTGGGCAAGTGTTTTATTAAAGGTGTGTACAGACACCATTGTTAATAGGAAGATGGGAATAAACAGAGCAGAACTTTTGACAAACACATAATTGCCTCTGCATCACTAAGATTTTAGGGTAAAGAAATCCTAAAGCTGAACTATTTTTATCAAAAGCGGGTCTGCTTTCATACTTGTTCCAAGAGCTTCCGCTGTTTTTAAAGCTAAACAAGTTTTAATTAGTCTCACTTGTTTACACAGCAATGGCATTCATTACACACACCCGGGAGCACGGAAACTGTGACTCACATGCAGACCCAACCTCGCTCGGTATTAAAGTGCAGTGACTGAAATGAGGCATCAAATTCTACCTCATTGAACAAGACAGCTGAGGATTTCACTCCCGAATAATGCACTACATCCCTTCCTTTCCTGTTGTGTGCATTATGTAAACTGGGCTCTATATCCAGAACACCGCTCCTGGCAAATATCAATTTAATTTAGTGACATGGGGCAGTAGATTCTCTCTAGTCCACTATATTTACATTTGTAAATTAAGGTCACACACGTGACATCTTTTACAACAATGCTTCAGACAGTATAACCAAATTGCTTTGTTGAAATTATACACACTGCCCCAGGCACTGCGGTCAACGGACTACCTCTCCCGTCTCACCGCAACGAGCGACTGGCGTTGCTGCCAGGCGGAGATGATGAGCAGGTCCTTCACCCTCAAAGAGTTCACTTATTCTTTGAAGGTGAACAACCTCCAGCTTGGATCTTCAGGCGTTTTGACACCGAGCGTGCTGTTTGCCGCATGAACCAGGTGCTCGCAGCGGACAGCACACGGACATATAAAAGGAGCATCCATTGCACTCCCAACAGTGCCCCAGTTGTTGGGGGTCTTGGGACGAGAGGTTGGAGGCACAGAAAACACCAGGTTTCGATTAGCTCTTCAACAGTCCATGCAGTGGACACCCCTGGCCAATGGTGCGTGAACTCGAGGATGGTGGTGCTCTGATGCTTTGTGTCTCCTGTTGAGCTTCACTCTGCTAGAGTCCCGGAGCCAATGCAAAGGTGAATTATATTTCCAAAATGATCGCACTCGTATGGTTCCGAATTAAAGAAACCAAAATCCATTGTGCCTGGAATGACAGGAGTCTAAAACATCGAGGTTTGAAAATGAATGTAAAATAGATTTCTATCTCTAGGATTTGTAGTTTGCTACCGTTACTGCTCCAGCCCTGATTAGTGGTGGAGTATCATTCCAAAGGTGGCAACGGCCGTTGTATTTTTCACGGGTGACTTTATACCGCAATTGTCAATGTAGTAACCTGGGAGGTTATGAGTAACCTGATCCACCAGGTGGTGCTGTGGCAATTGCTCTCCTGAGTTAAGTCTGATCTGTACTGTGGTACTCTTTGTTTTTGCTGCCTCATGGCAGAAACTTTTATGTGCAAGTGTTGATTAAACCATGTTACGGAGTTAACCGGTGTCCGTCTCCATCTATTGCCAGCTCAAGATACCACATATGGCGACGAGAATAAAGGACGGAAAAGTTTTGGTGGATCAGTCATAGTTAGGGAGTATTCGGAAGAGGTGCTCGGGTTGGTTAGCAAACTAGTCGGAAAAGCACGAGGCTAGGCCGCGGGAATTGAAACGGAGTTTGATTTTTTGGCTGAAGTGACCGGACTCCAAGGATGGCAGGAACGGTAGGCTCCGTGGCACCTTTTGACAGCAAGTCGCAGTCTTGGGAGGAGTATATTGAAATACTGAGCCATTTCTTTATGGCAAACGAGGTGGACAGTGCTGAAAATAAAAGGGCCATTTTACTGAGTTGTGTGGGAGCACAAACCTACACACGGATGAGGAATCTGCTGAGCCCGGAGCGGCCAGGAGAAAAATCTTTTGACGAGTTGGCGAGTCTACTAAAGAATCATTTCAATCCGAAACCTAGTGAAATAGTACAGAGATGGAAATTCAATTCGAGGATTAGGAGGCCGGAAGAAAGCGTTACTGAGTATGTGGAGGAGCTTCGGAAGCTCGCACAGGACTGTAATTTTGGAAATGCGGTCACAGTCATGTTAAGGGACAGACTAGTATGCGGAGTTAACGACGACAGTATACAGCAAAGGTTGCTGTCAGAAGAAGGATTAACGTTTGAGACGGCACTTAAAAAAGCACAAGCCATGGAGACGGCTAACAAGGACATTAAGGACTTAAACAGTATGAGCAAGGAGAAATGGAGTAAACCAGTGGGAGGAGCTGTTTTCAAGATGGAAGCTGGCGCGAAAAGTCCACCAGTCGGGGTTGGGGATTGCTACCGATGTGGCGGGACGAGCCATTATGCAAAGGACTGCAGGTTTGCAAAGGCAAAGTGCCACAATTGTGGAAAAATAGGGCACTTAAAGAAAGTCTGTAAAAGGGCAGTGAGTGAGAGAACATAAGAACATAAGAACATAAGAAATAGGAGCAGGAGTAGGCCAATCGGCCCCTCGAGCCTGCTCCACCATTCAATAAGATCATGGCTGATCTGATCCTAACCTCAAATCTTCTATCACTCTGCATCCACCCGAACCCATGTGATCTCCCGGGAGAGGCGAAAAACCAGATAAAGACCCAATGGCCAATTTGGGAGAAAAAAATCTGGGAAATTCCTCTCCGACCCATCTAGGCGATCGAAATTCTTCCAGGAGATCACTCTGTCCCTATATTTTCTACAGTACTTACCTTCTGTAAAGGCGATCTCCACCCCAGTCAGGAACAGGAATAAAACCATCTCCTGAAATCTAACAGAATTAGAACACAGTAGGAGCAGAACAAGGCTGCACGGCCCCTGGGCCCGCTCCACTACCCACAGGGCCATGACCATTCCGAACCCAGACTCATGTCCAATTTCCTGCCCGCTCCCCGTAACCCTTTATTCCCTTTACTTCTAGTGCTAAAGGGGCAAAGCATGCAAAAGGGGGTAGGGAGAAGTACACAAAGCGGGCAAATTACATACAAGAGGAGGAAGAGTCTAGTGAGTCGGTTTTCACTGTATACAGTATAGACACTTCAAGGCCCAACGTACCCCCTCTTACTCAGTATTGACACCGGATGTAGGGTAACCATAATGTCGCAGACTGAGTACGCCAAGCTCTGGGGGGAAGCAAAAGTACCAGAGCTAGGTACATGCCCCATTAGTCTCAAAACCTACACAGGACAGAAGGTGGACATTTTGGGGGCGGCCGAAGTACAAGTGGAACACAAAGGAGTCACCAAAGAGCTTACGGTGGTAGTGGTAGCAGGGTCAGGGCCAAACCCGTTAGGGCGAGGGTGGATCAGTGAGTTGAGTGTGTACTGGCAGGCAATGAATAAAATGAAGGACAGTACAGAGGCACTGCAAGAAGTGCTGATGAAGCATGAGTTAGTGTTCAAGGACGAACTGGGCACCTTAAGGGGAGCCACAGCCAAGATTCATGTAGCCAGTGATGCCACGCCTCGTTTCTTTAAACCAAGGTCGGTACCTTTTGCAATGAAAACCAAGGTTGAGGCAGAACTAGATCGCCTGCTAAGGGACAAAGTAATAGAACCAGTGAAATTTTCAGACTGGGCGGCACCAATAGTCCTGGTATTGAAGCCCGACGGTAACGTAAGGGTGTGTGGTGACTATAAGTTAACAGTGAACAGAGTATCATCACTGGAACAGTACCCCATTCCGAATGGAGGACATGTTAACATCGCTCGCTGGGGGAGAAAGATTCAGCAAACTGGACAGGAGTCATGCGTATCAGCAGATATTGCTAGATGAAGAATCAAAAAAGTTTGTCACGGTGAACACGCACAAGGGGCTGTTCACGTATGCCAGGTTACCATTTGGTGTCAGTTCTAGCCCAGCAATATTCCAACGGACTATGGAGGGCATTCTGCAGGGCATTCCAAAGGTGGCCGTGTACTTAGATGATATTCTGCTAACAGGAAGTGACGATCAGGATCACTTAAAAACACTGGACAAAGTGCTACAGCGGCTGGAAGAGGCGGGGCTACGCCTGAAACGGAGTAAGTGTAGTTTCATGGAGAAGGAAGTTACATTCCTGGGACATCGGGTGGATGCCACAGGCCTCCATCCATTACCAGGGAAAGTGCAGGCAGTGCAGGATGCACCGGCACCCACCTCAGTGACTGAACTGAAAGCCTATCTAGGGCTCCTGAATTATTATAACCGGTTTCTTCCAAACTTATCGATGCTGCTGGCACCCCTGCACAAACTGCTGAGAAAGGAGGAGCCATGGCGTTGGGGGCCAGAGCAAGCGAAAGCGTTTCAGTCAAAGGAGCGATTTCAGTCCAGCAGGGTGTTGGTGCATTACGACGTGAAGAAGGAGCTGATAATGTCCTGCGACGCATCACCCTATGGAGTGGGGGCAGTGTTGGCCCACCGCATGCCAGATGGAGCAGAAAGGCCCATCGGGTTTGTTTCACGCACGCTCACAGCTGCGGAAAAGAACTATTCACAGCTTGATAAAGAGGGGTTGGCCATTATATTTGGAGTAAAGAAATTCCATAAATACATATATGGGAGGAAGTTTGTAATCAGTACTGACCACAAGCCTCTTATTAGCTTACTGAATGAGATGAAAGCGGTGCCTCAAATGGCATCACAGAGAATAAAGAGATGGGCAGTAATACGAAGAGCCTATGAATATGTGATCACGTACAGAGCCGGCAAGGAAAACGGGAACGCGGATGCTCTCAGCCGCCTGCCCCTCTCAAAATCTCCTCGCAGTACTTCCCCTGAGGAGCACGTCCTGATGCTGGATCAGGAGATCAGTCCCCTGATGACTTCAGCGCAAATCCAGGGCTGGACAGCCAAGGACCCCGTTCTGTCAAGGGTCCGTGAGTATGTGTTGAAAGGCTGGCCAGATCACCGTGAGGGACCGGAGTTCGCGCCGTACAGACAGAGACAGCACGAGCTCAGTGTCCAAGATGGATGTGTGCTATGGGGAGCACGCATCATAGTCCCAGAGCGGGGACGCTCTACTTTGATGGAACAGTTGCATCAATCGCACCCAGGAATGACTAGAATGAAAGAACTGGCTAGGAGCTACCTGTGGTGTCCTAACTTGGATGCTGAAATTGAGTCAAAGGTAAAGTCATGCACTTTATGTCAGGAACAGAGGAAAGCACCTGCCGGGGCACCACTCCATCCCTGGGAGTGGCCCAGCAAACCCTGGAGGAGAATTCACATAGACTATGCGGGACCTTTTATGGGCAAAATGTTTTTGGTGCTGGTTGACGCTTACTCAAAGTGGATCGACGTTTATCCAGTGAGCTCTGCAACGACTGATGCCACACTGAATTGTCTCAGGAACAGCTTCAGCACGCATGGTATTCCAGAAATGATTGTATCCGACAATGCACAGTGTTTTGTTAGTGAAGGGAGCAAAGAATTCATGGTAAGGAATGGAATCACACATGTCACCTCGGCTCCATATCACCCAGCCTCAAATGGGTTAGCCGAGCGAGCCGTGCAGACTTTTAAGGAGCTCATGAGGAAGAGCTCAGGTGACACCCTGGAGACCAAGCTCAACAGAGCCTTGTTTAGTTATCGTATAACACCCCAAGCTACCACGGGGCTTTCTCCGGCTGAGTTGATGATGGGGAGAAAGTTGCGGTGCACGTTAGACCTGATACACCCAGATCTCAAAAGCAAGGTTGAGACAAAACAAACAAACCAAAAAGCGTACCATGACAAGCATACTAAAGCTCGCCATTTCGCCATAGGGGACTCTGTGTACACCCGGAACTTCGGTTATGGACCTAAATGGATACCAGGACTAATCCAGGACATTACAGGACCTGTGTCGTACTCCATGTTACTAGGGGATGGTCGAGGGGTTTGTCGGCATGTGGATCAGCTTTTCAGCCGGCAGCAGGGGGAACTGCCTCAGATGGAACAAAGGGCAGTAGAGGAGGCTGTTCCAGGACCCAGCACGGCTTATAAGGTGCCAGTGGACACTGGTACTGCCAGGCCACAGCGGGACAGAGTAAAACCAACATCAGAGACTACTCCAATCTCAAGTGCGAATGAATCTGAGAATCCACCACAAGTGGAATTAAGACGTTCACAAAGGATTCGCAAGCAACAAGACTTATACAAACCTGTTAAATTAGTCAGGGGTTAACCATGGTTAGAGCATACTGGTTAATTAAAATGTAGTACCTAGTAAGGGTTATTGTTTAAGAATTGCATAGGGCAATCTTAAGGGGGGGAGGAGTGTAGTAACCTGGGAGGTTATGAGTAACCTGATCCACCAGGTGGTGCTGTGGCAATTGCTCTCCTGAGTTAAGTCTGATCTGTACTGTGGTACTCTTTGTTTTTGCTGCCTCATGGCAGAAGCTTTTATGTGCAAGTGTTGATTAAACCATGTTACGGAGTTAACCGGTGTCCGTCTCCATCTATGGCCACCTCAAGATACCACAGTCAACATGTTAGTTGATGGTGGGGGTGGGGGAGGGAGAGGGAATGGGGAAAAACACAGTGGGAGAGACAGACAATGGCAGCCAAAGCCAACCTGTTTTCACCCAAAGTGCACACTTGTCTAGGAGACACTGGTTGGCCACTCCCGGGGACACATACGTACATATTTGAAACATGTCAGATTCTGAGGGGGATTGACAAGATAGATGCTGAGAGGTTGTTTCCCCTGGCTGGAGTGTCTAGAACTAGGGGGCATAGTCTCAGGATAAGGGGTCGGCCATTTAAGACTGAGATGAGGAGGAATTTCTTCACTCAGAGGGTTCTCTGCCCCAGAGGGCTGTGGATGCTCAGTCGTTGAGTATATTCAAGGCGGAGATCGATAGATTTTTGGACTCTAGGGGAATCGAGGGATATGGAGATCGGGCGGGAAAGTGGAGTTGAGGTCGAAGATCAGCCATGATCTCATTGAATGGCGGAGCAGGCTCGAGGGGCCGAATGGCCGACTCCTGCTCCTAATTCTTATGTTCTTATACTGTGGCCAATTGCTATGCCCATTGCTCGTGTTTATTTTTAAAAGCAAGACTACCACATTGAGAGAAAGAAGAGGAACATGCCTCGCTGACACAGATTGAACAAACCATCTTAAATCAAGATGTTTAAAAAATAAAAAAAAAATCAGATTTGCTCCAACAATTTGCCGGTGGTGGGTTTGGCATTAATCCCAATAAATGGAGGAGTGTTTTGCTAACGTCTGTGGAGATTAAAAAGCGATTTAAAGAATAGTTTCAACTCATAACATTTGAAGTCAAGTTTCCCTATTTAAGGATTGCTTTAAAAATACTGAAGCTGATTTAGGAGAAGCTCTGGCAGTGCTCGCGACTATACACAATTACAACATCATGACAGGACGGCAAGCAACTGCAAAAGGAAGTGGCTTGTAATAAAAGGTTGACCAGGTAGAATTTGAGGAGGATTTTTTTTTTGACGACCCAACAGGTCAAAGGTTACATTTTCAAGACATACTTTTGCTCCGGGGCAGGCGAATTGTCCATCTGTAGTTCTTTGCGCATAGACCCTTCAATTTCAGCGGCTAAAGAATCCTGTTTAATAAAGAGAAATCCCGTGTGAGAGCACGCATCGCTAATAAATCAGCACTGGACCGAGTAAACCAGCACTGAGAAACACGTCCCTCCATATTCCCCAGGTTCAAGATGGGCAAACAAGTGATGCCAACACTTTGCTCTCCAAGGTTTTAAAAAATACACATATTTGCAGGTTCCAAGATAAACCGTACATAACCCGACACTCCTGCAGCACTTAACCTCTGCCAAGACAGACAGTCAAAACAATGCAACGTTATAGTCCTCCTCTGTTGGACTTTAGACCAACATTTTCTTAACTGCTTTACTCAAATCAGTTTCTAAGCCTTAAAGCACCACACTTTTATACCGTGGCCAAGCAAAGATTCCGTGGTTGATTCCCCCTCATTCTTCAAGCATTGTCTACATAAACTCCCTCAGCAGAGAGGTCAATAACCAGGGGGCAGAGATTTAAAGTAATTGGGAGAAGGATTAGAGAGGCGTTGAGGAGAACTTTTTTCACCGAGGGTGGTGGGGGTCTGGAACTCACTGCCTGAAAGGGTGGTCGAGGCAGAAACCCTCATCACATTTAAAAAGTACTTGGATATTCACTTGAAGTGCCGGAATCTACAGGGCTACGGACCAAGAGCTGGAAAGTGGGATTAGGCTGGAAAGCTCTTTCTCGGCTGACACGGGCACGATGGGCCGAATGGCCTCCTTCAGTGCCGTGAATGTCTATGATTCTATGAAATATGCACTTAAAGCTGTAAAGGGACTCACAGGACAGAGGTCGCGAACAAAGGGTCAAATACTCGGATAGATTCAGAGCTCGGTTATCAAAAGCCATGGTGAGGATACAGCAAACTCTGATCGTGCGGAGGGTTGCTTTCACTTGCCCAGAAGTGCCACCTGGTCTGCCTCCAAAGCCCCCGCAGTGCCCATGTCCGCAGGAAGCAGAACGGAGAGCCATCCTGGACCTCAAGTGGGCCCCGCCAGCGCTAAATGCCATTCCAATTTGGTCACTGCAGATCGGGGCCTGGGAAGGCTCAGGATGTTAAGGATCCCGTCCCTGGGAGCTGGCACCGGGTTCGTGAGGAAGCTGAAGCCGTCAGCGGATGTTCCACGATAGCGCCATTGGAATTTCTGTCCTCACGGCTCCGCTAATAGGATTTTATGCAGTTTTCCTTCGAATGCTCCAGTTATAGTTCCAAGTTAAAAGCTAAAAACAGTGGAGATCCAAAGAGACTTGGGGGTCCAGATACACAGCTGTTGGATAACTTACAGAGCAACAGACTTTCCCCCCAATCTGTGAACAGGAAATATATTGACCATAAATCCCAGTTCTCCCAATCCAAAACCTGAACTTCATATTGTTAGACCCATTAGTCTTAAACGAGGGCGCTAATGAACTGCCATGTCCAAAATTTGATTCATGGAGTCAGAAGTGGAAATGTTGCAGACATCAAGTGCCTTAGTCTCTAGATGCCTTCAGCATATTTTGGAGTGTGGTTTATCCATGTTTGAATATGGTATTTATTAAAAAGGAATAATAATCCTAGAGGCACATCAACAACATTTTGATTTGGATGCTTTTGCTGCATTGCGTGGTGTCCGACTGGACCGTCAGACGCCCCCCACTGGACCGTCAGACCCCCCACTGGACGCTCGGAAAGACCAACCATCTCTCAGACGATTGGAAACATTTTATCTGGGATGGGAAAGAAACCCGAATGAAACCAGCAGGCGACCGTGCCAACAATAAGCGGAGCGGTTTGTCAATGGATGAACACAATGCATTCTTTCTGCTGGTTTGCTTTTACCAGAGGGAAGAGGCCCAGCGAATGGTAGCGGCGCGGTGTGCTGTTTGGCAGGGCTTTGTTACGCAGATTCTTGATTTCCTCTTGCGCTTCGTGCAGCATCTCCATACATTCTGCGTACTTGTCCTCCAGCTCCCGCAACTGCAGAAAAAAACACACACATCCTAAAGGTATACCAGCATCATCAAAACTGGAGGGTTCCACAACGGTGCAGCTTCAGTCATCAAAAATAAATGATCGGCGACGCAAGAAAACTACTAAGCACTTGATTTGAGTATAAAACAAGGCTTTAATCAACTGTTTCACAACCATGAGTTCTAGTTACATCACTAGTTCCTGGTTACAAAAACGTCCTGAGCAAGCTGGGCCCACGCCCGAGTATTTATACTTTCCTTGGACGGCGCCACCAGCTGGCCGCCCAGTGTTATCTCATGAGTCATTTCTGCATGAATGGTAAGTTTCATGACATTCGGCAAATTACTTTTCTTTGAGTATATTGGGCTAAAAATTCAGTGGCGCTGCGTTTGGGGCGCCAAGCTCACCTGGGCGCCGGAATTTGCGCTCCAGGCGGAGCCGCTTGCGCCCTCCCGATATTCAGTTGGAGCGCCCCAAGAGAGACTCGGGGCGCTGCTCGAGGCTTCCCGCGTCCCACTTGGGGCGCTCAAACTGAATATCGCAGCGCAAGGTGCCGCAGCGCCACATGCGCTGCGGTACTGCAGGCCTTCCTCCCCTTCTTAAGGGGGAGGGGCCTGCACCAGCGTGATCACCGATCGCGAGTGCCGGCAAAAGAGTCTGGCACCGAGGAGAAGTGCCGGGCTCTCGGGACACAGCTGGAACTGCCCGGGTGGGGGGGTAGGGAGGCCGGGGAGGGTGGCGCGAGGAGGTGCAGGCAGGCGGCCACCGAAAAAAATGGCCGCCCTGCACCTCCACCTTAATTTGCGTCACTACCGCCACAGGTAAGCCCCGTGAACCGGTCACGATTTGCGACCGGCGTTACAGGGCGGGGGGGGGGGTGGGGGGGGGCGCGACCCAATATCGCGTTTGGGGCGGTAGTGGTGCAAATTAAGGTGGAGGTGCGGGGCGGCCATTTTTTTCGGTGGCAGCGCAGCGCTACAGGCCAACGCCGCCATTAGTGCCCCGCTAAATTTTGCGGGAGGCATGGCCAGTGGTGCTAAAGCCACTAAGTGCCCTCTTTAGGCGCTAACTGGTGGCGCAGCCCACCAAATTTCTAGGCCATTTTCTTTTGTCTTGCACGGATACTGATCACAGGCCAATGGGGTTAGAATTGCGTGGAAATGGCAGTGACACAACTAAAAACATTTACAACCTATTCTTTTGAACTTGAACTTTTCATTCTCCTCCTGAACCGATGCAGCAACCACAGTTGAGCGCGGAGGCAATCTGCACCCTGGCTTCCGTCAATGCTGGTTTCAAACTGGCAGGCAGGAGTTGCATTTTACACCAAAAGCCTCTGAGAAAGGTGCCTGGACTGGGCTCCGACAGTCAACACAGCAGCACGGCCGAGATCAGGAACTCAACCGCACGGGAGACAATCCCTAACCCATTACTCCATGAAAAAAGCAAAAGTGCGGAATGGATGCTGGAAATCTGAAATAAAAACAGAAAATGCTGGGAACGCTCAGGACGAAAGGTCATCGACCTGAAACGTTAACTCTTGTTTCTCTCTCCACAAATGCTGCCTGACCCGCTGAGTGTTGCCAGCATTCTCTGTTTTTATTCCCATTACTCCATGCTGTGACAGGCCTGTTGTGTGCAGTGTCTCCCAAGAGCATCGTTGTTCTTGAAGAAAAAGAAATGCATCTCAAAAATAGAGCCAATTGAACAATTTTCAAACATACTTCTTTACATCCAGTAGCGAGACCCGAGCAGTGTGGGTGACTCTTGCCTGGCCTCAGAAATGGCCCAGCAAGCCACACAGTTGTATTAAATTGCTAATAAGAACAGCGGTTCAAGAAGGCGACTCACCACCACCTTCTCCAGGGCAAATAGGAACGGGCAATAAATGCTGGGCCTTGACAGCGACGCCCACATCCCAGGAATGGATAAATTAAATGGCTCTGCCTGAAGTGCTTTGGAACGTACGGAGAATGTGAAAGGAGCGATATGGGCACAAGCTCATTCCTTAATTCTCTCCCCTGCCTCCACCTCTCCCAAAAGCATAGTCACTTCCATTGACTGCGAAGGGTCAATCAGTCGCTGTGAATAACCGCCCGCGTTGTGTCACCGCCAGAGACGGATTTCTAGACCGGCTTGTCCAAAACCCAAAAGAGGGAGCGCCGCACCGTCGGTACTGAGAGGGCGCTCCACTGTCAGAGGGGCAGTGCTGAGGGAGCGCCGGACTGTCGGAGGGGCAGTACGGAGGGAGCGCCGCACTGTCGGAGGGGCAGTACTGAGGGAGTGCCATACTGTCCGAAGGGCAGTACTGAGGGAGTGCTGCACTGTCGGAGGGGCGGTACTGAGGGAGCGCCGCACTGTCAGAGGGGCAGTACTGAGGGAGCGCCGCACTGTCCGAAGGGCAGTACTGAGGGAGTGCCATACTGTCCGAAGGGCAGTACTGAGGGAGTGCTGCACTGTCGGAGGGGCAGTGCTGAGGGAGGGCTGCATTGTCGGAGGTGCCGTCTTTCGGATGAGATGTTAAACCGAGGCCCCGTCTGCTCTCTCAGGTGAACGTAAAATATCCCACGGCACTATTTCGAAGAAGAGCAGGGGAGTTCTCCCCGGTGTCCTGGGGCCAATATTTATCCCTCAATCAACATCACTAAAAACAGATTATCTGCTCATTATCACATTGCTGTTTGTGGGAGCTTGCTGTGCCCAAATTGGCTTCCGTGTTTCCTACATTACAACAGTGACTCCACTTCAAAAAGTACTTCATTGGTTGTAAAGCGCTTTGGGACGTCCGGTGGTCGTGAAAGGCGCTATAGAAATGCAAGTCTGTCTTTGTCCTGTGCTGTAAAACTCTGAATTCCTGATTGGCGTGGTCAATAGCTCCGCTCCCTACATTAAACTGGACACAATCACAGCTCTGACTATCCTCGGCTCTTTCACCATATCAAAATCACAAAGATTAAACTGCGTCATGGAGTTCACGTCCAATGACAGACTTACCTCAGCAGTGAGTTGCCGCTGGGCATCTTTGGCTGCACTCAAATGTTGAGTAAGTTCTTCATTTTCCACCGCATACTACAGGAAAAACAAACCATTCAGTGTCATCACAGATACAACCGGCTTCAGATCACTGTACAGCCCAGCTCACAGCACAGCTGGGTTATTCAAAAAATCCTACACATTTAGTCTGTGCTCCAAGTGAACTTGAGCTTTCTGTAAAATGGTTGGGAGATGAACCTGCTGGTCATGTATTCAGGGTGGGATCCATGTGGTTGCATTTTCCAAAACAAAATCGGAAGACAGAGGTACTATACCTCCGCTCTAGATGTTTTGCCCCTTTAGGTGTCAGCCGTGGCTCAGAGGGCAGCACCCTCGCCTCAGAGTCAGAAGGTCGTGGGTTCAAGTCCCACTCCAGAGACTCGAGCACAAAATTCCAAGCTAACACTCCAGTGCAGTACTGAGGGAGCGCCGCACTGTCGGAGGGGCAGTACTGAGGGAGCGCCGCACTGTCGGAGGGGCAGTACTGAGGGAGCGCCGCACTGTCGGAGGGGCAGTACTGAGGGAGCGCCGCACTGTCGGAGGGGCAGTGCTGAGGGAGCGCCGCACTGTCGGAGGGGCAGTACTGAGGGAGCGCCGCACTGTCGGAGGGGCAGTACTGAGGGAGCGCCGCACTGTCGGAGGGGCAGTACTGAGGGAGCGCCGCACTGTCGGAGGGGCAGTACTGAGGGAGCGCCGCACTGTCGGAGGGGCAGTACTGAGGGAGCGCCGCACTGTCGGAGGGGCAGTACTGAGGGAGCGCCGCACTGTCGGAGGGGCAGTACTGAGGGAGCGCCGCACTGTCGGAGGGGCAGTACTGAGGGAGCGCCGCACTGTCGGAGGGGCAGTACTGAGGGAGCGCCGTACTATCGGAGGGGCAGTACTGAGGGAGCGGCGCACTGTCGGAGGTGCCGTCTTTCGAATGAAACGTCAAATCGAGGCCCCGTCTGCTCTCTCAGGTGGACGTAAAAGATCCCACGGCACTATTTCGAAGAGGAGCAGGGGAGTTCTCCCCGGTGTCCTGGGGCCAATATTTATCCCTCAATCAACATTACTAAAACTGATTATCTGGTTATTATCACATTGCTGTTTGTGGGAGCTTGCTGTGCGCAAATTGGCTGCCACGTTGCCCACATTACAACAGTGACTACACTTCAAGAAGTACTTCATTGGCTGTAAAGCACTTTGGGATGTCCGGTGGTCGTGAAAGGCGCTATAGAAATGCAAGTCTTTTTTTTTGGCCAGTATTCAAACACAGTACAAAGAGCTATTAAACCAGCTTCTCAAAGGTAACTTTGAAAGGTACACGAGTTAAGTTTTAAATAGTAAAAATGTATTATTTGGTAATGCATTCACAGCACATCAGCTATCACCTTTGATCAGGTGTCTTTGCAAAGATAGAACAAATTCATCCCGATACTGGAATAAATATTGTACTAATCTTTTGGTAAATAAAGTTACCAAACCCGTGTCAGTTATCTGCATGACTTTCCGACATGCCACAGGGAACAATAGAATTTAAAAACACTTGTTATTTTGACAATCTCCTATGACTCATACAACATCTCATACCCCCCAGTCAATTCTGTCAAAGATAGGACTGATTGTTTTGGACAAGGAGATACTGTTTGGGGCTTCAGTGTCTTGACGGTAATCAGCATTAATTACTCAGTGCAACAGCATTAAATACCAACTGACAGGCTACAACCAGGAGTTAACGCATTCATTGTTTTACACAGGGTTACACAGGATATACAGCACAGAAACAGGCCATTCGGCCCAACCAGTCCATGCTGGTGTTTATGCTCCACTCGAGTCTCCTCCCGTCTTTCCTCATCTAAATCTATCAGTGTAACCCTCTATTCCCTTTCCCTCAGATGCTTGTCCAGCCTCCCCTTAAATGCATCGATACTATTCGCCTCAACCACTCCCTGTGGCAGCGAGTTCCACATTCTCACCACTCTCTGGGTAAAGAAGTTTCTTCTGAATTCCCTCTTGGATTTCTCGGTGACTATCTTATATTGATGGCCTGTAGTTATGCTCTTCCCCACAAGTGGAAACATTCTCTCTGTATCCACTCTATCAAAACCTTTCATAATTTTAAAGACCTCGATTAGGTCACCCCTCAGCCTTCTTTTTTCAAGAGAAAAGAGACCCAGCCTGTTCATCCTTTCCTGATATGTATACCCTTGCATTTCTGGTATCATCCTTGTAAATCTTCTCTGCACCCTCTCCAGTGCCTCTACATCCTTTTTATAATATGGTGACCAGAACTGTACGCAGTACTCCAAGTGTGGTCTAACCAAGGATCGATACAGGTTTAGCATAACTTCCCTACTTTTCAATTCTATCCCTCTAGAAATAAACCCTAGTGCTTGGTTTGCATTTTTATGGCCTTGCTAACCTGTGGCGCAACTTTTAGTGATTTGTGTATTTGTACTCCGAGATCCCTTTGTTCCTCTACCCCACCTAGACTCCCACCCTCCAAGTAATAAGTGACCTCTCTATTCTTCCTACCAAAATGTAATACCTCACATTTATCTGTGTTGAAGTTAATTTGCCGATTATATGCCCATTCTTCAAGTTTATTAATGTCCTCCTGTACTTTGTTGCAGTTTACCCCTACTCGCTGCTTTCTGTCTTGAAGCCAGCCAACAATCCATTCTGCTACTTGTCCCCTGACTCCGCATTCTCTGACCTTGTTCATTAGTCTATTATGTGGTACCTTATCGAAGGCCTTTTGAAAATCTAAATGACATCTACTGCATTACCCTCGTCTACTCTCGCTGTTACCTCTTCAAAAAATTCAATGAGGTTGTTCAAGCAAGACTTTCCCTTTTGAAATCCATGCTGACTATTCATTATTATATTTTTGGTTTCTTGATGTTCTTCTGTTTTCTCCTTTAGTAGGGATTCCATTATTTTTCCTACCAACGATGCCAAGCGGACTGGTCCATAGTTCCCTGGATTATCCCTCGAGGGTCTAGACTCAGACAACCGGAGACAACAATGATAGCTCACAAACCCTAAATTAAGTCAATCTGAGCAATAGTGATGCAGTTTGAGAGAAGATCCACATCGGAAAACTAGCCTCACAATTGTCGTTAGTAAGCACTGGAAAACTACAAGCAACGTATCGTCAGCTTACAGCTTTGGCCTTTCTCTGCAGGTCGACTACTTGCGAGAGAAGATGCGTGATTTCTTCTTGCTGCCGTGCTGTGTCTTCAGTCTTCTTGGCCAGTTCCTCAGCCAGGTTAACGAGTTGAATATTTGCACTCCCTGGACAACGTCAAGAAAAGCAGAGTCAGTTTTACACAACAATCATCTTAGAATCGTGGAATAGACAGCACAGGGGGAGGCCATTCGGCCCATCGAGTCTGCGCCGGCTCTTTCGAAGAGCGATCCAGTCAGTCCCACTCCCCCGCTCTTTCCCCATATCCCTGCAATTTTTTCTCCTCCAAGTATTTATCCAATTCCCTTTTGAAGGCAACTATTGAATCTGTATCCACCGCCCTATCAGGCAGCGCATTCCAAATCCTAACCACTCGCTGCGTAAAAAGGTTTTCCCTCATGTCGCCTCTGGTTCTTTTGCCAATCACCTTAAATCTGTGCCCTCTGGTTATCGACCCTTCAGCCACTGGAAACAGTTTCTCTTTATTTACTCGATCTAAACCCTCCATGATTTTGAACACCTCCAACAAATCTCCTCTTAGCCTTCTCTGCGCTAAGGAGAACAACCCCAGCTTCTCCAGTCTCTCCCGATAACTGTATTCACTCATCCCTGGAACCATTCCAGTAAATCTCTTCTGTACCCTCTCCAGAGCCTTCACCTCCTTCCTAAAGTGCGGTGTCCACGATTGGACACAATGCTCCAGCTGGAGCCGAACTTGTGTTTGATGCGGGCTCAGTATAACTTCTTGCCTTTAAGGGCAGAGTTCGAACACTAATCTGTAACTAATATTGAACGAGAATTACTTCAGTGGTGCAAATGAAATTTTAAATGATTCTACGGATGGCCAGAGACAAAGCGAGGGGAAGTGTTGGCCAGTTCCTGATTACTATTCAAATTTCCGCGTATGTGTGGCGTGTCCTATTGGAACGCCGGTGAGTGGCCTGTGCGTGACCTCCAGACTGCTGCACTCCATCACAAATACTGACATAGTAAACATGACAATGGGTCCCACATATGAGCAGGCGGTAGAGTGCAAACTCAATTTGTTTTGTTGCAAGTCTGGAACCAATTTGATTTTTATTGAACTTGTAGAAGAACATTGTTAATGGCGTTTACAAAACCTGTCTATATATTATATATATATATACATATACACACACACAGGTCACTGTACAATCGGCAGCAATATATTTGCATTTTCTACATCAGCCCTTGCTAATTTGCATTTGGCTTGACTTGGAATACAGCCCGAAGAAAAATGGGGGATAGGAAAAGGACATGGAGTTCATCAAAGTCACTCCTCCGGGACACGGACTCTCCCAGCACGGCATTCAATTATATTTTGAATAACCCCAATATTTGTGCCCCTTTTACTTTGCTTGGTAGATTATTCCAAGTATTTATCACTCAGTAAAAAGCATTTCTTGATATCTGTTCTAAAAGTGGTTGAGTAAGACACAGGAGGGAGTGATTACTGCAATTTAAAATCACTAAGTTTACAAGAACGCCCACTAATTGTAACATACTTAGCTCCTTCACACAGTCATTCACGAGTTGCTGCTCCTTCTCTTCATAGGAAATGGTCTCAGTCTGCAGGTGACAGGTCTGGGTGACAAGATCAAATGCATTACATTACATTACATCACTGGCAACACTTTCATAAAATCCAACTCAGACAAGGACAGACACCGAGTCTCGGCTCCTGTACGTTACCATCATGTGAAGGTGGAGAAATGTTATAAATGCCACTAGTGCCAATGCCAGCTGCCATTTTTTTTTGGACAGAACAAGCCGGCCAGTATCAGCCAGCAGGCAGGTTTCTGATCGTTAGCTTGTTTGTGTCCACGCCCAGAAATTAAAGTCCCTTTCAGACAATTGTAGTTGCACGATAATACTCATCGATAGCTGCCTACTGCTACAGAACCTGTCCTGCAAGGTAACCAGAGTGGATTCCACAAGAGTGAGACCTCTGGTATATTACAGAACGGCTTCTACTTGTCTTTGCTGATGCGGATAGGCCTGCTGTGAACGTCCAGTTATCAGTTCAGGTTTTCTGGCATTAGTACTTCTTCGTGTTGTTCCACTTTGACGTGTTTCAGTCATTAAAAGGAGTATCAGGCTCCAGGTATCATCACATGAAGGCTTGATGGACCAAGCCATTGTTGCTTCGAGGGAGCAATGGGTCACAAGCCTCTTACAGAAAGTGCCCAATTCTGACTGACTACCCAGAAAGAACAATGTAGAGTGGAGGCTGACAATTTCCCCACAAGCAAGGAGAATCTTGTCTTGACTTGGTCGAGTCGGTGTATGCAGTCTGGCTGTACTCCGTCAACTTGTGATAAAGACCAGGTAATCTCTCTTAGTGATGTTAGTTGAGGGATAAATATTGGCCAGGACACTGGTGATAACTCCCCTGCTCTTCTTCGAAATAGTGCCATGGGATCTTTCACGTCCACCTGAGAGAGCAGACGGGGCCTCGAGTTTAACGTCTCATCCGAAAGACGGCACCACAGACAATGCAGCACTCCCTCAGTACTGCCCCTCTGACAGTGCAGCGCTCCCTCATTACTGCTCCTCGAACAGTGCGGCGCTCCCTCAGTACTGCCCCTCCAAAAGTGCAGCACTCCCTCAGTCCTGCCCCTCCGACAGTGCAGCACTCCCTCAGTACTGCCCCTCCGACAGTGCGGCGCTCCCTCAGTACTGCCCCTCCGACAGTGCGGCGCTCCCTCAGTACTGCCCCTCTGACTGTGCGGCGCTCCCTCAGTACTGCCCCTCCGACAGTGCGGCGCTCCCTCAGTACTGCCCCTCCGACAGTGCGGCGCTCCCTCAGTACTGCACTGGGAGTGTCAGCCTGGATTTTTGTGCTCAAGTCTCTGGAGTGAGACTTGAACCCACAACCTTCTGACTCGGAGGCGAGGGTGCTGCCCACTGAGCCACGGCCGATACCTTGCAAGGGTTTACATTGAACCAAAGAAACCTTACATGTGTCTAGTGTCTGAAAAAAGGTTATTTGAGTTTGTGATGATGCCAAACATGCACTGGTGTACACAGATTGATCAAGCATCTGGCCAGCACAGCTAGTGCAACTCTGACTGTCGACCACTAATCTCAGCAGGATGAGAGTTTAATAGAAAAGAAATGTACGAGTGAAAACCTCACAATGCCAATGACATTTTCATCAATGGGCTGGCTTTCACTCTTAAGAGTAACCGAAACATGATTTTTTCACCTCTGTTCTTAAAACAACATTTTCCTCTTCCAGATCCTTCAACTTCCTTTGAAGAGAATCCAAATGAAAATAATTCTGGACCGATGAGGTAGAATCATTCCGTCTCAACCTGAGGGAACAGCAATTCATAAACCGAGATAACTGATGGTTATAAACAAATGAGTACAACTACTGAGATTTTACTCATTCTGTTTCAGTATAAATTTATAAAAAAGAACAGCCTGTGACAAACTGAAATTTTTAATTAAACATTTTTAATTTGCCATGAAATAAAAGCCATGGAGTGACCTAATAATTTTTTTAAAAATGTAAAATTATGAAAGGTTTTGATAGAGTGGATACAGAGAGAATGTTTCCACTTGTGGGGAAGAGCATAACTAGAGGCCATCAATATAAGATAGTCACCGAGAAATCCAATCGGGAATTCAGGAGAAACTTCTTTACCCAGAGAGTGGTGAGAATGTGGAACTCACTACCACAGGAAGTGGTTGAAGCGAATAGTATAGATGGATTTAAGGGGAGGCTGGACAAGCACACGAGGGAGAAGGGAATAGAGGGTTACGCTGATAGAGTTAGATGAGGAAAGACGGGAGGAGGCTCGAGTGGAGCATAAACACCGGCATGGACTGGTTGGGCCGAATGGCCTGTTTCTGTGCCGTATATCCGATGTAATCCTATGTAAAAAAAAATTAATGATTCTCACTGACATCTAGCTATTACATAAATGTTTTTACACTGTTCTTTGTCCAATGAGGAGTATCTAATTTTAAGAATTTATATTATTGTTTCTAATTTCAGACACACAGGTATCCACGGTATTTTAAACACACCCGTCAACAGCCCCACACCCAACTGATTGATCGGCAGGTTTCACGGAGGGGCTTCCTCCACTTTTACTCTTTCTACGCTGCTGCGCAGATGCTTCAGATCTGTATTATTCGACTGGACCGAGTCGAATACTTACGGTGTGGAGGACGTTGAGCCGCCGTCACTTTCGTCAGCTGCACTGGTGTAGAATTGTAGTAACTCATCTTTCATAGACAGCTCGTGACGGAGCTGGGAAACCTGGGTGGGTGATGGTGTGGTGGGGGGTGGGGGGGGGGGGGGGGGGGGGAGGGGAAAGGAGGAAGAAAAAACATGAACTGTTGAGAACAGAAAGAACACATCGAGCAAAAATGATAGCACGGCCGTCACCGCAAGCCCAGAAAACGCCAGAACCCGTCGATTCTCTTCACAGGGGCTGCCTGGTCTGCTCTGCATTTCCAGCATTTTTGGGGGTTTTATTTTACTACGGGTGTATTTATAACTGCAATGCACAACACCACACCTTTTGTTTTATTCGTTCATGGGATGTGGGTGTCACTGGCAAGGCCAGCATTTATTACCCATCCCTAGTTGCCCTTGAGAAGGTGGTGGTGAGCCACCTTCTTGAACCGCTGCAGTCCGTGTGGTGAAGCTGCTCCTGTTATGTTCATAAATAAATAGACGTTTTTATTATGAACAGCTAGCTTGTGCTAGTCATTTATTCAGCCATGTTGACTCTCTCGACCAGTGCCTCGTGTTAAACAAGACCACCCATATGGATGTAGCCCACTACTAAAACATACAGCTACACCTAGTGTACCATTCTAGAATGACATGTTACTGCATATCATTACAGTGCTGTTAGGGAGGGGGTTCCAAGATTTTGACCCAGCGACGATGAAGGATCAGCGATATACTTCCAAGTCAGGATGGTGTGTGACTTGGAGGGGAACTTGGAGGTGGTGGTGTTCCCATGCACCTGCTGCCCTTGTCCTTCCAGGTGGAAGAGGTCGCAGGTTTGGGAGGTTTTGTCGAAGAAGCCTTGGCGAGTTGCTGCAGCGCATCTTGTAGATGGTACACACTGCAGCCACGGTACGCCGGTGGTGGAGGGAGTGAATGTTGAAGGTGGTGGATGGGGTGCCAATCAAGCGGGCTGCTTTGTCCACACCAGTTCCCAGAGTCCGGTGACATGGGCTTGGGGAAAAGCAGCAGGTATGGTCTCACTGGAAGCTGGAGTTATGGACCTGCACACAGGCAGCTCAGAGTATCGAGTCACTCCCATTGGAGCAAAGCAACAGTGGGGTTCGGCAGCACCAGGTGACTGGGCAGTCTAAGTTAGCATCACACTGCTCATCACTTGAGTATGAGGAAGTGGTTAGAATAGAAGTCCTAAACAATGCCTGCCTCGCTAACTCCTGGTCAGCTGACTGCAATCCCACATCAGTGGTCGAAAACAATAAGAGAAGGAAGCACTTAAATATTGCAGCTTGGAATGCGAGACCACTCCAGGACACCGAGTCAACAAGTAGATCTGAAGGGAGGAGTGCATCGATCGGTAAGGAACTAAAACAGTATAACATTTACTTTGTTGCTCTCAGTGAAACCAGTTCAGCGGTCAGGTCAGTTGAAGGATATTGGTGCAGGATACACCTTCTGGATAGAAGGTACCAAAGAGGAAGAGAGGCAAGCGAGGGTTGGCTTTGCTGTGAAATCCAACAGGATATCTAAGCTTGAAAGTCCTCCTAAAGGAGTCAGTGACCACCCAATGACTGCGAGATTTTAGTTGTCTCCTGAGAGATATGCCACCATTATTGGTGCCTGTGCACCAGCCATGGCATGCATCCAATGAAACAAAAAATGAATTCTATGAAAATCTGGAGCATGTCGTCTCACAGATTCCAAGAAAGCTCATGATCATGGGTGACTTCAATGCTCATGTGAGACCCAACCACCAGTGCTGAAGGGTGTCATTAGTCGACAGAGCATAGGGAAGTGCAACAGTACTGGAACACTGCTCCTTAGGGTTGTGTACAGAATATCACAAACACACTCTTCAGGTTTCCAAGCAAATCCAAGACTGCATGGACGCGAGCTTGTTCCAAACATTGGCGGCTGGTTGACTGCATGCTAACCCGCCACTGGAATGCCAAAGACGTTGAGATCACACGAGTCACGAGGGGAGCCAAATGTTGGATGGACCACAGGCTCATCAGAGCCAAACTTGAACTGAAGATATCTCCTTTCGAAGACCATGGGTGTTTCTTCACACAAGGACTATAGTGGGATGTGATCCCTGGAAATTTAGCATCTCCTACGTGGAGAAGGAAAAATGAAAGGGGAGGTTTGGTGCCGTTTAAGGGCTGTTTTATACAACAGTGCTGGGCGAGGCCGAGGAGAAATTCTCTGCACCAAAACCAACCCAGAGAGCAATTGGTTTCTTAGCTGTACGGGCAAAAGTCAAAGATGCCTCAGAACCTTCGCGATCTCATAATGAGAATTGAAAACTCAGAAGGCCTTTCCAAAGAAAATGTTTTGTTCCTGCCAAGATACACTAATCCCACCAGAAGATCCAAAGGCGACATGAGGGAAAACTTTTTTAGGCAGCGAGTGGTTAGGATCTGGAATTCACTGCCTGAGAGGGTGGTGGAGGCAGATTCAATCGTGGCTTTCAAAAGGGAGCTGGATAAATACCTGAAGGAAAATAATTTGCCGGGGAAAGGGCGGGGGAGTGGGACTAGCTGAAGTGCTCTTGCAGAGAGCCGGCACGGGCTCGACGGGCCGAATGGCCTCCTTCTGTGCTGTAACTATTCTATGATTCCATGATATAGGCAGGTGGCCATAAAGCCCCACACGCACTCACCTCCTCACGGACATGTTCCACTTGCTCTTCAAGGTGTTCGTTTCGCTCAGTTAGTGTCTTGTTCTTCTTTAGTAAAGACTGACCAATCCGTGCGGCCAACTCCAGATCTCGCTCTTTCTGTGCAAGGCATCAAAAAAAAATAAAGATTTAACTTGATTACAACAGAATATCAAAATCTATGAAAAGGCAAACTGTTCAACACGAAAACAAAACGACTCCTTTCACAAACCTCCAAAGCTGTAAACTTGAAAATCAAAGACACGGGAGGTGGGGGGGGGGGGGGGGGTTAAACACAAAAACGGGTGGGTTGGGGTAGGTGGGAAGTTAAAGTGTTAAAAACTGAATCGCAACCAGAACCCACCTCCAACCCACCCACTAACGGAGGCGAGATGGGGCGGTCTGCCCATTTAAATATTATAATGAGGCTCAGATTTAACCTGAATTTCAAATCTAACTCTGGCCAGCCGGGTTTTGCAGGCCTCGTGAAACCCAGCAGCGCATGGAAGGCGAGGACTGCTGGATCCAGGTGGTAAGAGCCTTTACACCGACCCCTGGATCCAGGAGGTAAGAGGCTTTACACCGACCCCTGGATCCAGGAGGTAAGAGCCTTTACTCCGACCCCTGGATCCAGGAGGTAAGAGTCTTTACACCGACTCCTGGATCCAGGAGGTAAGAGGCTTTACACCGACCCCTGGATCCAGGAGGTAAGAGCCTTTACACCGACCCCTGGATCCAGGAGGTAAGAGCATTTACACCGACTCCTGGATCCAGGAGGTAAGAGCCTTTACACCGACCCCTGGATCCAGGAGGTAAGAGTCTTTACACCGACCCCTGGATCCAGGAGGTAAGAGTCTTTGCACCGACCCCTGGATCCAGGAGGTAAGAGTCTTTACACCGACCCCTGGATCCAGGAGGTAAGAGCATTTACACCGACTCCTGGATCCAGGAGGTAAGAGCATTTACACCGACTCCTGGATCCAGGAGGTAAGAGCCTTTACACCGACCCCTGGATCCAGGAGGTAAGAGCCTTTACACCGACCCCTGGATCCAGGAGGTAAGAGCCTTTACACCGACCCCTGGATCCAGGAGGTAAGAGCCTTTACACCGACCCCTGGATCCAGGAGGTAAAAGGCTTTACACCGACCCCTGGATCCAGGAGACAAGAGCCTTTACACCGACCCCTGGAACCAGGAGGTAAGAGCCTTTACACCGACCCCTGGATCCAGGAGGTAAGAGCCTTTACACCGACCCCTGGAACCAGGAGGTAAGAGCCTTTACACCGACCCCTGGAACCAGGAGGTAAGAGCCTTTACACCGACCCCTGGATCCAGGAGGTAAGAGGCTTTACACCGACCCCTGGAACCAGGAGGTAAGAGCCTTTACACCGACCCCTGGATCCAGGAGGTAAGAGCCTTTACACCGACCCCTGGATCCAGGAGGTAAGAGCCTTTACACCGACTCCTGGATCCAGGAATTAAGAGTCTTTACACCAACCCCCTGGATCCAGGAGGTAAGAGCCTTTACACCGACCCCCTGGATCCAGGAGGCAAGAGCCTTTACACCGACCCCTGGATCCAGGAGGTAAGAGCCTTTACACCGACCCCTGGAACCAGGAGGTAAGAGCCTTTACACCGACCCCTGGATCCAGGAGGTAAGAGCCTTTACACCGACCCCTGGATCCAGGAGGTAAGAGCCTTTACACCGACCCCTGGATCCAGGAGGTAAAAGGCTTTACACCGACCCCTGGATCCAGGAGACAAGAGCCTTTACACCGACCCCTGGATCCAGGAGGTAAGAGCCTTTACACCGACCCCTGGAACCAGGAGGTAAGAGCCTTTACACCGACCCCTGGATCCAGGAGGTAAGAGCCTTTACACCGACCCCTGGATCCAGGAGGTAAGAGGCTTTACACCGACCTCTGGATCCAGGAGGTAAGAGCCTTTACACCGACCCCTGGATCCAGGAGGTAAGAGGCTTTACACCGACCCCTGGATCCAGGAGGTAAGAGCCTTTACACCGACCCCTGGATCCAGGAGGTAAGAGCCTTTACTCCGACCCCTGGATCCAGGAGGTAAGAGCCTTTACACCGACCCCTGGATCCAGGAGGTAAGAGCCTTTACACCGACCCCTGGATCCAGGAGGTAAGAGCCTTTACACCGACTCCTGGATCCAGGAGACAAGAGCCTTTACATCAACGGCCACGAGGCCATTGATAACCCCACCCACCCCCCAGGCTTTGATTACCCCTCACAAGATCTCCGCCCACTGCTCCTCCAGGCCCTCTGATCAGCCGCTCTGGCCCTGCAATGTGCTCTCTTCCCGATCACACCCCCTCCCCCGTGCTCCTCCACCGCCCCTCCACCACCACACGATCCCCCCTCCGCCCTTCTGCAGCCGAGTGCCGCAGGCCTCCCACCTGCTGCCAGCCAGCCGCTCCAACTGGCTGGCTGCAGGTGGGAAAGAGAGGTTAAATTCTACAGGGCCTGCGGGACACCCGTTCTCCCGGGTTTCCCGATCGCCTCGGACCCCCCGCCACCCCCACCCCACGCCTCGAAGCCCCCCTCCCCCCACCAACATATTAAAATTCAGGCCACAGATTCCAAAAATTAGGGCTGAATGGCCAAAATCGGGGATACTAGCTGGTTATATATAGCACCATAAATCTTCAAATAACCTCGTTCATTTTGTACTATGGCTGTACTGACTGGTATTATTTACACACTATTAATGTTTTTTTTATATAGGTTTAATGCCCGGTTATTACATTCCACGAATCCAAATACCACCAGTGTTAAAAGGAAAAGAGGCCAAAGTTTATCATATGAACTTATAATTTTCTTTTTTTTTTTAAAAAGGCATAACAAAAAGGAAATCATCATTGGCCCACCGACGCACCGTGTCTGCAGTGTGCTCGAGCTAGGGGATGCACTGCAGCAACTCAGCAAGGTTACTTCAGCAGCACCTCTCCCCTCGCTTGCAAAGAGAAGGCCCATCACCGTCTTCTCAGGTCAACCAGGGATTGGCAATCAATGAGGCCGCGACAGTGTCCAAAAATAAAAACAATAGCTTGAGCTGGTTTAGAGGGTTTTTGTTTTGACAGCGATGATCTGTTAATATTCCCTCCATATTAGGCCAGAGTTTTGACTCTTTTAAAAAAAAAAAAATACAGATAATTAAGAGTATATTAAAAAACTATGTTGCTCCTTCTTCATCTGAGCAGTTTGCAAGGCCCTGGTGAGGAGCGAGGATTCTCCTTTTTCTGATGGAGGCCTCGAGGTTGTGTTCAGGGAGGTGATACAAAGGAGGGTTCCCTTTCTTTGTTGGAAGGACACCCTCCTCAGAAGGGAACTATCCGGGCTTAGGAAGAGGTGTTTGCAACAACAACTTGTTTTTATATAGCGCCTTTAACGTAGTAAAACGTTCCAAGGTGCTTCACAGGCGCGTTATAAATCAAAATTTGACACTGAGTCACATAAGGAGAAATCAGGGCAGGCGACCAAAAGCTTGGTCAAAGAGGTCGGTTTTAAGGAGCGTCTTAAGGAGAGAGAGGTGGAGAGGCGGAGAGGTTTAGGGAGGGAATTTCAGAGCTCAGGGCTCAGGTAGCTGAAGGCACGGCCACCAATGGTGGAGCGATGAAAATCAGGGATGCTCAAGAGGCCAGAATTAGAGGAGCGCAGGTATCTCGGAGGGTTGTGGGGCTGGAGGAGGTTACAGAGATAGGGAGGGGCGAGGGCCATGGAGGGATTTGAAAACAAGGATGAGAATTTTGAAATTGAGGCGTTGCTTAACCGGGAACCAATGTAGGTCAGCGAGCACAGGGGTGATGGACGAACGGGACTTGGTGCCAGTTAGGACACGGGCAGCAGAGTTTTGGATGACCTCAAGTTTACATAAGGTGGAATGTGGGAGGCCGGCCAGGAGTGTGTTGGAACAGTCAAGTCTAGAGGGGTCAAAGTCTGCCGTGGAGGACATCAGCCCAGATACACAAGGTGGTGAACAACGCAAGTTTCTGCTGAAGTTACACTTGTGGTAACAGCACGGCAATGACACGGACACGCCTCCATCAGCCGTATAATCATTGGGCTTCTTGCTCATCCTTGGGCCATATAACACTATCAAAGGGCAACCCACATTGATGCTTGGCGCATCGTTCACACTCGGATGAAACCTTTCAATGATGATGGGCAGGGACACAGTCTCCACCAGCACCCAGTTGTCACCGCAACCTTCTTGCACTCTTGTTTTGGGTGCCACAGTGGCCAATTGTACAGCAAGAACAGGACTGATGAAACAATCAGGACTTCACCAAGCTCTTTTTATGATTGCAACGGGGTATGGCACGATGTCTCTGCCTCAGTCTTGGCGGAGGCTTCGAGGTCTGGCCGCAGGAGATTGGACAAATTTAAGATTGTTTCCTTGGTGAAGTCAACATGGCAAAATGAGAGCTCCTCGAACATATCCCCGTCGTGGCGGCGGTGTTTGCCTTGTACATGTGCCCGTTTGGTTAGCAATGGTGACTGAGCTCTTCGCCAATGGAGGCATATCTGCCTCTGCTCATTCTCATCCTCCAACTCCCCGAGGGCAAGAATTACCAAACAATGCCCATTCTATGAGGAGGGCACCCATTCTAGTAAGAGGCCAAATTCCCAGAAGGCGCATCTGCACAAACATAAACCGAAAATCACAGTGAAATGAAGAACTCACCAACAAACAAAAAAATAGGAACACAGGAACAGGAGGAGGCCATTCAGCCCCTCGAGCCTGTTCCACCATTCAATGAGATCATGGCTGATCTGTGACCTAACTCCATATACCCGCCTTTGGCCCATATCGGTTAACAAAAATCTATCAATTTCAGATTTAAAATTAACAATTGATCCAGCATCAATTGCCGTTTGCGGAACAGTGTTCCAAATGAAATGTGCTGAAAGGCAGCGTTAAATAAATCTAAAAAGAAAAAAAGGCTGCAACTCATTCACTTGCTTTAAGAGCCTTTCACCTGCAGTCAGGATCCAATCGAATCGGATTTACATAAGCGCACGTTGATATTGTGCTGGAGGAGAAAACCCCCACAAAACAGAAGGCAGGGAATCCCCTCCTTCATTAATATACTTTTCAAAGCTTGAAATGAAGCTCGTGCACTCCATCGGTGTGAGCCTCCCGCTCCCAGAGCAACGCAGGGCCCCCCAATTTTCCACTCTACCCTCTCCCCCCAGCCCGCATCCGCCACACGGCATACAAATCTCCCCTCTTGGTCCTTTGACAACCTTTGGTCACCTGCCCATTGTTTTCTGGTATTATTTACAAACACACCCAAGAGTCACAGATTAGTGGTGCTCCTCTGTCTCAAACTAATTGAGCAAATCATCAAAGTAACTTGACTCCTTGGCTAGCTATGAACAATAGACACATTGCCTAAAGCAAGCATCTCTGAATGCAGCGTTGGAGTGGGGACGCCACGGCAGAGAACTCTGCCCTTGTTTCAGGCAACGTGCCTATTGTTCATCGCTAGCCAAGGCATCAAGTTACTAAACAGAAACTATTCTGCTATCCACCCTCCAATATTAATCACATCAATGTGTATAATAGCTTTATAACTCTCTCTAAATAGGTAAAGCTTCACAGAACACACGTGAACCAGCCATCTGTTTACCAAGCAATTTGTTTTTATTTTCTGTGTTGCTCCCTTTTCTCCCTCATTGTCTCCCCATCTCTCCTGGAGGTGTCACCCTCTGCTGGCTGTAGTTCCTGGGTGACCTACCGTTCCGGGTGACCTACCACTCCCTGTCCGAGGAAGGAGGGGGAGAGAAAACAAGGAACTACAGGCCAGTTAGCCTGACATCAGTCGTCGGGTAAATGCTGGAATCCATCTTATTGAAACATAAAAGATTGTGAAGGGGTTGGATCGGGTGGATGCGGGGAGGATGTTCCCGATGATGGGTGAAACTAGAACTAGGGGACATAGTCTTAGAATAAGGGGCTGCTCTTTCAAAACTGAGGAGGAACTACTTCACTCAGAGGGTGGTAGGTCCATGGAATATGCTGCCCCAAAAAGCTGTAGAAGCTACATCATTACATAAATTTAAAACAGAAATAGACAGTTTCCTAGAAGTAAAGGGAATAAAGGGTTACGGGGAGCGGGCAGGAATTTGGACATGAGTCTAGGTTCGGATCGGACATGGCCCTGTGGGTAGCGGAGCGGGCCCAGGGGCCGTGTAGCCTGATCCTGCTCCTATTTCGTGTGTCTAATTCTGTTAGATTCAGGAGATGGTTCTGTGATAGTAGATTGGCGGTTAGGATCAGATCAGCCATGATCTTATTGAATGGTGGAGCAGGCTCGAGGGGCCGATTGGCCTACTCCTGCTCCTATTTCTTATGTTCTTATGAAGGAAGTGCTAACAGAGCATTTAGAAAATTATAATATGGTTAGGCAGAGTAACTCTACACAGGGCAGGAGGCCCCAATACCTTCTGGACTGTATGACTCCCTTAAATACAAGCTTAACTAAACAAGGAGGCAGCTCCATGAACATCCTCATCCTCAATTATGGCAGAACCCAGGTGAGTGCTGCAGGCAAGCATCTTCAGCCAGAAGTAGCAAGTGGATGATCAAATTTGCTTTCTTCCCGAGGTCCCCACCAGCACAGATGCCAGCAACAAGCCAGTTCACTTCACTCCACGTGGCATTAAGCAGCTGACTGCACTGGGCACAACAAAAGCGCTGAGCCCTGTAGAGCTGAAGACCTGTGCACCAGAACTAGCCACCACCTAACCAAGCAGTTCCAGTGGAGCTATGACACTGCCAACTATCAACAACGTGGGCAATTGCTCAGTTACATCCTATCCGTAAAAAGCAGGACAAATTTTTCTGGTTGATTACCGCCCTTTCAGCCTCCTCTCAATCATCAGCAAAGTGGTGGCAGGAGTCATCAACAGTATCATCAAGTGACACCTACTCATCAATAACCTGCGCACTGAAGTTCATTTCGGTATCCGCCAGAATCACTAGGCTCTAGACCTTGATCGAGCCTTGATCCAGACCCGAGACCATTGGCTGGAGTCATACTTGACGCAAAGAAGATGGTTGTGGGTTGTTGAAGGCCAAATGTAACTGGTAGAATAGATAAGGGAGAACCAGTGGATGTGGTGTATTTGGACATTCAGAAGGCTTTCGATAAGGTCCCGCATAAGAGATTAGCGTGTAAAGTTAAGGCACATGGGATTGGGGGCAAGGTACTGACTTGGATAAAGAACTGGTTGGCAGACAGAAAGCAAACAGTTGGAATAAACGGGTCTTTTTCCGAGTGGCAGGCAGTGACTAGTGGGGTACCGCAGGGATCGGTCCTTGGACCCCAGCTATTCACAATATATATTAATGATCTAGACGAGGGAACTAGATGTAATATCTCCAAGTTTGCAGACGACACAAAGCTGGGTGGGCGTGTGTGCTGTGAGGAGGATGCCGATAAACTCCAGTATGATTTGGACAGGTTGGGTGATTGGGCAGAAGCATGGCAGATGCAGTATAATGTGGATAAATGCAAGGTTATCCACTTTGGTGGCAAAAACAGGAAAGCAGGTTATCTGAACGGCAATAGATTGGGAGAAGGGGAAGTGCAACGAGACCTGGGTGTCCTTGTGCACCAGTCGCTGAAGGTAAGCATGCAGGTGCAGCAGGCGGTTAAGAAGGCAAATGGTATGTTGGCCTTCGTAGTGAGAGGGTTCGCGTGCAAGAACAAGGATGTCTTGCTGCAGTTGTACAGGGCCTTGGTGAGACCACACCTTGAGTATTGTGTGCAGTTTTGGTCGCCTTATCTGAGGAAGGATGTTCTTGCCATGGAGGGAGTGCAGCAAAGATTCACCAGACTGATACCTGGGATAGCAGGAATGACGTATGAGGAGAGATTAGGTCGATTGGGCTTATACTCGCTGGAGTTTAGATGAGAGGGGATCTCATTGAAACTTATAAAATTCTGACAGGACTGGACAGACTAGATGCAGGAAGGATGTTCCCAATGGCCGGGGAGTCCAGAACCAGGGGTCACAGTATAAGGATAAGGGGTGACAGAGATGAGGAGGAATTTCTTCACCCAGAGAGTGGTGAACCTGTGGGATTCTCTACCACAGAAGACAGTGGAGGCCAATTCATTAAATATATTCAAGAAGGAGTTAGATATATTTCTTAAGGCTAAAGGGATCAAGGGATATGGGGAGAAAGCAGGGACCGGGTACTGAATTTGGATGATCAGCCATGATCGCATTGAATGGTGGAGCAGGCTCGAGGGGCCGAATGGCCTACTCCTATCCCTATCTTCTATGTTTCTATGTTTCTAAATTCACAGCCCCAGGGCATCACTGCAGGAGTTCCTTGGAGCAGCGTCTTCAACTGTTTCACCCTTCTCGAGGGCGACTAGGGATGCACAATAAACGCCGGCCTTGCCAGCTACGCCCACATCCCAGGAACTAATATAAAAAGAAATCCATGACCTTACGTTCATCATAATGTCAAAAGTGGTGCTGCTGTCTGACAAGCTAGTGTTCAGCTCCCCTCACATCTCGTCCAATAATGAAACTGTGCATGGGACATGGTTAAGGTCCAAAATAGAACCACCCACTCGCCCAAAAAACAGGACATTAATTGTCCCATTAATGTCGCATATTTTAGTGAAATAGATCATTCAAACAATTTTTTGGCATTACATGTTAATGTTTCGAGAGCCGCGTTACTCTGAACAACTTCGCTAATTTTTGAAATTTACAAATAGAACTAAAGCATTCTCTTATATAATATAAAATAAAAACAGAAAATGCTGGAAACACTCAGCGGGTCAGGCAGCATCTGTGGAGAGAGAAACAGAGTTAACGTTTCAGGTCAATGACCTTTCATCAGAACTGGAAAAAAGCAGGAAATGAAACAGATTTTTAAGCAAGTGTAGGGGCTGGGAAATGGGGAAGAGAGAACAAAAATACACCTCCGTTCAGTCCGTAAGGGGGACCCCGAGCTCCCGGTGGCCTGTCACTTTAATTCACCGCTCCACTCCCACTCGGACCTCACCGTCCTCGGCCTCTTGCATTGTTCCACGGAAGCTCAGCGTAAGCTCGAGGAACAGCACCTCATCTTCCGATTAGGCACTTTGCAGCCTTCCGGACTCAACATAGAGTTCAACAATTTCAGATTATAACATATATATATATATTTTTTATCCACACTCTTGTTCTGTTCTTCTCTCCCACAGGGCAGCTGTCTTCCATTCTGCCAGCGCAATTTACACTTCATCTAGAGCCATCCTTTAGAGCCATCCTTTATTCCTTAACCTGTCCCATTACCACCTCCTCTCGCCTTGAATATCTCTCAATGTCCCTCAACGTCTCTTAATCTCTCCCGCCTTCTATCCCATCACCGACCTTCCCTTTTGTTCTTTCCTCCCCTCCTCCCTTTCCCAGCCTCTTCACCTGCTTTATTCCAGTTCTGACGAAGGGTCATCGACCTGAAATGCTAACTCTGTTTCTCTCCACAGATGCTGCCTGACCGGCTGAGTTTCTCCAGCATTGTCTGTTTTTATTTCAGATTTCCAGCATCTGCAGTGTTTTATTTTTGTGAAGCATTCTCTTCTCCATTCGAAGTGAGGTCGAGTTTGCGAACACAAAATGCCCTGATGATAATTAATTTCCATTTGATCAAAAATGTTATCCACTGAAAGAAATCCCGTTTGCCAACACCGCAGTCAGCGCTGAAACTCCACAATTAAAATGCAAAGTTATGTACAGTATAATACATTTACAAAGCAACGGACAGAGCACGTTAATGGGAGGAGAGGGAAAACATAAATGGGACAATCAACAGTTTTCTTTCTGGGTAAAGTAGAAGGCAGCAGGTGACAAGGAGAGCCCTGGGAATATCGTCAAACACTGCTGCTTCGGTCAGTGTTTGCTGGCCACACCCGAGATGCTGAGCAAAAAGAAAACACAAGTTCATTATTTCAACTCACCCATCAGTTGCTCCACATACCCAGGCAATTGCGGCCAATTCCCACAATGACTTTTGAGACATTAGCGCTCAAACGACAGGACAGAATGCCGAACTCCTGACTGGAGCACTGACTGAATTGATAATACGCTTGACTTCCAGGGGACAGTCCTTTTTGCACTCGTCACTTCAACCACTTCACCAGAGTATTCCTTCATCACAGCAATGAAAGTGATCACATGATAACGACGTCTAGTTGGCCTACATCATACAGGCTGCCTTGCTGTATATTTTATACACAAACATATCTATATTAAAAGTCTGGTGTCTGCATTGCAGGTCAGTGCGACTGTAGTGCCCCACACTGACCACACACCAGTCAATTCCAACATTAGCGCACATGACCCACATTTTGCAAACCATTTTTAACCATTAGGATAGTTAGCCATTCCCCCACAATAATCCCCCAGACAAACATGTCCGCACTTCCCCGCCCAAGTGCTACTTCACACTCAGCTACTCTCACCAGATCCGACTCCCCATCCGTTCTCGTTGGAGTGCCAATAAGACGAGGATATCCTGCCCAGCTTATGCCCTGTGCTGCCTGGCCCACTGATGGGCCTCTGCTATCTCTTCATTCAGTGTTGTTCCCCCTCCCCCAGCCTAACCTCCACCAGGACCTTTCACCAGGTGCTACAAGACACATAGTCCACCTACTCTTCCACAACCCAGAAGAACATAAGAATTAGGAGCAGGAGTCAGCCATTCGGCCCCTCGAGCCTGCTCCGTCATTCAATAAGATCATGGCTGATCTTCGACCTGAACTCCACTTTCCCGCCCGATCCCCATATCCCTCGATTCCCCTAGAGTCCAAAAATCTATCGATCTCAGCCTTGAATATGCTCAACGACTCAGCATCCACAGCCCTCTGGGGCAGAGAATTCCAAAGATTCACCACCCTCTGAGTGAAGAAATTCCTCCTCATCTCAGTCTTAAATAGCCGACCCCTTATCCTGAGACTGTGACCCCTGGTTCTAGACTCTCCAGCCAGGGGAAACAACCTCTCAGCATCTACCCTGTCAATCCCCCCCAGAATTTTATGATCCATGAGCAACACGCCAAGAAATACATGTTACAGTATATATAATACTAGCTGGGGTGAGCCCGGCGTTGCCGAGGCTTTTTCGAGGGCATGTTGTTGTTGGAAGAGAGAGAGAGAGCGACTGGGGGGGTGGGGGGGGCGGCAGAGAGAGACTGGGGGGGGGGGGAAACAGAGAGAGACTGGGGGGGGGAAACAGAGAGAGACTGGGGGGGGGAAACAGAGAGAGACTGGGGGGGGGAAACAGAGAGAGACTGGGGGGGGGAAACAGAGACTGGGGGGGGAAAGAGAGAGAGACTGGGGGGGGGGAACAGAGAGAGACTGGGGGGGGGGAAAACAGAGAGAGACTGGGGGGGGGGGGAAACAGAGAGAGACTGGGGGGGGGGAAACAGAGAAGGTCTCCCCCCCCCCCCGCAACTTCCTGAGGCTCTCCCCCCACCCCCCGCGATTTCCCGAGGCTCCCCACCCCGCGATTTCCCGAGGCTCTCCCCCCCCCCCGCGATTTCCCGAGGCTCTCCCCCCCACCCCCCACCCCCCGCGATTTCCCCGAGGCTCTCCACCCCCCCCCCGCGATTTCCCGAGGCTCTCCCCCTCCCCTGCGATTTCCCGAGGCTCGCACCCCCCGCGATTTCCCGAGGCTCGCACCCCCCGCGATCTCCCGAGGCTGTGTGCTGGCGTCACGGGGGCCGTGCGCATGCGTGCCAGCGTCAAGGCGGCTGCGCAACTGGCGGCCTCTTCATTTTTTTTAAACTGATGCGTGCTGGCGTCACGGGGTGGCGGGCCGTGCGCATGCGTGGTTGCCGTTTAAAAAAAAGCCAGAGCGGGCTCTCGCGGGCGGGCGGCGCAGTCAGTGCCAGCGGCGCGAGGCGGCCCGCGGGGAGTAGGCAGGGAAACCCCGCGGGCTGGCGGCCGCTAGAGCGGGGAGTAGGCAGGGAAACCCCGCGGGCTGGCGGCCGTTAGAGCGGCTCACTTCGGGCCCCAACACCGTCAAACCTGAGAGGGGGAAGTAGAGACAGGGAGGGAAGAGGAGAAGGAGAGAGAGGGAAGGAAGAGAGAGAGAGAGAGAGCGAGAAATTTTTGGAGCTTCAGGCCTACCTGCAGCGGGCCTGGAGACCAGCACCGAGTCCCCCCTGCGCGAGGGTGAGGAGGAGGGGGGGGGTTGCTAAACACAATATAAAACTGAAATAAATTTTTAATTAATTCCCTAACACATAATTCAAATATTTACCTTAGTTCCCTAACACACAGAAAGTGTGGGGGAAAAAATCGTGAAAAATCAAGATGGCGGCCACTCACCTCGGTTCAGAAGGATAAGGCCCGCCCACACACGCACCGATTGGTCGACCGGTCAGGTCACCGAAGCGTAGGATTGGTCAATCGTCGAGTCACTCGACACTCAACTGTAGGACGGCACGCGCCAGGAACCCGCCGTCCGATTGGTCGACCTCGACGTCACACAGTCGCTAATGAGATGCTAATGAGCGGAACGCTGAACGTTTTTCGGATACCGCGGGCGGGATTTTTGTCCAGCCGAAAGGTAAATACGCCTATGACCGGTCCGGAATCGCAAGCTTTCTTTTGAGGCGACGCGCGCGTCGGTAAGCTCTATAACTTTCAAACGTATAGAACACGGACAGACAGACAGACATCGGGACAGACAGACAGAAGAGCCGCTTTATATATATAGATATATATAAAAAATATTAAATCAGTACTCTCAACTCGATCAAGAAATTAATACCAAGTCTCCTGTTTCAACTATGATGTCGAGACATTACTAATTGCATGCTTTACCACACACTTTCTTTTACATAACTCAGGATTTCTGCTTCTCTTTTCATGGAGAACATTCAGGTTTTGAGATTGAAATCTAGGCTTTGATTTGTGAAATTTTTGGCAGCGCTGTTTTTTGATGAGGTGCAATTGTCAATCAATGATTGCACATCCTTGGAGCAGATGGCACTGCAGGAACTGATCCAAGGTTAGAAGTAAAAAAAAAACACTTGCCTCTTCTAGCAGACGTGTGACAGCATCTATATCATTGTACGTTTTAGTCATCTGGCCCACTCTTTCAGCACATAGAACTGCAAAAAGAAAAACATTAACAAATTTAGCCACGGGCACAAACGTGTGGAACTTGTCATAGAATCAAAAACAACAACAACTTGTATTTATATAGCACCTTTAACGTAGTAAAACGTCCCAAGGCGCTGCACAGGAGCGTAAATCAAACAAAATCTGACAACGAGCCACAGAAGGAGATGTTACGGCAAGCTTGGTCAAAGAGGGAGGTTTTAAGGAGCGTCTTAAAGGAGGAGAGAGAGGTAGAGAGGCGGAGAGGTTTAGGGAGGGAATTCCAGAGCTCAGGGCCCAAGCGACTGAAGGCACGGCCGCCAATGGTGGATCGATTATAATTAGGGATGCTCAAGAGGCCAGAATTAGAGGAGCGCAGAGATCTCGGGGGGTTGTGGGGCTGGAGGAGATTACAGAGATAGGGAGGGGCGAGGCCATGGAGGGATTTGAAAACAAAGATGAGAATTTTAAAAATCGAGGCGCTGCTTAACCGGGAGCCAATGTAGGTCAGCGAGCACAGGGGTGATGGGCGAACGGGACTTGGTGCGAGTTAGGACACCAATTTGGAACTTTATTTCAATAATGTTATAGTTGACTGGGATTTGATTGCAAAGAGATGCTTATTTCAACATGGAAGGAAGGGAAAAAAGAAAAGATGGTTGCTCTCAGACTTCTCGATTATGGGAAACCTGAAAACCACGCATTACAGTGCGCGTGTATGTAAAACAAAATATGGGCAAAACAAATCCATCAATAACCACTGACTGAAAATGTTATTGTTTGTGAAAGTCTACTGTAAAGGTAGCCTGATCGTTACCAGTCTCCTCAAAGGAGCACCAATTTGTAGATAGAAAATATAAAGACATAAAATAAACTATCTGGACCTCTTATTTCCTAACACTGACTGCTGCTCTAAACAATTACAATAGACCTTTTGCTGGCATGGGCATCATGTTTTCCAAAATAAAAACCAGTTGTCTGTGTCGAATAAAGCTCTACTGCTACACTTGGATGAACAGGTTTTGATGTGACAATTCTACATCTACAGTGACCTATATGCAGTTAGTCTCCAAACATCATGTAAAATTAGGTCACAATGTGTCTATATTAGGAGCCTCCTGATGCACATATTAGGAACCACACTGCACATGAACTAGAGAACGTCAATACGCCTTCGGCTACAACATCCATGCTGACAAAATACCTGCAACGATCAACCAAGCCTCCCTAAACTAGTTGAGAAACATCCTTGAAGTTGGTCTGAGATTCAGCAAAAAAAAAGCTCGTCTTCCAATTCAATTACGTATTTCATTAGATGTTATTTTTTTAAATTTTTTTTTAAAACAGTTCTTTCAAAAAGTCACCGTCACGGTTGAATGCCTTTCTGCTCTCGACAATTCAGTAATCTACGATTGACAGACTCCTCTATATTTAAGGAGTCAAAAAGATCACGACTACTTCAAAATATAAAACTGCATCTGAACTGCAGCATTCACACAGAACCGTAAAAGCAAATTACAAGAGGATTTGAGTATAAGAGTAAAGACGTCTTACTGCAATTATACAGGGCCCTGGTGAGACCACACCTGGAGTATTGTGCACAGTTTTGGTCTCCTTACCTAAGGAAGGATATACTTGCCATAGAGGGAGTGCAACAAAGGTTCACCAGACTGGTTCCTGGGATGGGGGATTGTCCTATGAGGAGAGATTGAGTAGACTAGGCCTATATTCTCTAGAGTTTAGAAGAATGAGAGGTGATCTCATTTGAAACATACAAAATTCTTACAGGGCTTGACAGGGTAGATGCAGGGAGGATGTTTCCCCTGGCTGGGGAGTCTAGAACCAGGGGTCACAGTCTCAGGATAAGGGGTTGGCCATTTAGGACTGAAATGAGAAGAAATTTCTTCACTCAGAGGGTGGTGAATCTTTAGAATTCTCTACCCCAGAGGGCTGTGGAGGCTCAGTCATTGAGTATATTCAAGGCTGAGATCGATAGATTTCTGGACTCGAGGGATATGGGGATCGGGCGGGAAAGTGGAGTTGAGGTCAAAGATCAGCCATGATCTTATTGAATGGTGGAGCAGGCTCGAGGGGCCGAATGGCCGACTCCTGCTCCTAATTCTTAGGACAACAGTGACTACACTTCAAAAAGTACTTCATTGGCTGTAAAGTGCTTTGGGACTTCTGGTGGTCGTGAAAGGTGCTATTGAAATGCAAGTCTGTCTTTTCTTTCAAACCTTTGCTTTTTCTTGCAAATGCGGAGCTGGGAATCCGGAGACAGAGAACAAATGGTTGACTGCGCTCATGCATCAAGTGATGTGTTACTGATATCTCCTCTGGCCAGGGAAAGAGGAAACTCAGCGAATGAAATCTCTTAGGAGTGGATTGAATTTCAAAAGAAAATGCCATGGTAAATTGGCCGAGTATCTCGCTGCGGCTTTAACGCACGGTGGCGCAGCCAAGCTTACATCTCCTGACTCGGTTTGATAGATTCGGCCTGAATGACTGGTTCCACCGAACAATATTTCACGGAACTAGAATACCACATGTAAAAGACCCGTGATATTCAAATTCAAGCACAATAGTGAAAACAACATTTAAACAAAATATGTGCGCATCTGAATCAGACAAGAACAAAGAACAGGCTTGTTGTCTAATCTGCCATCTCTCACTGCGTGTCTGGGGCGGGGAGGGGTGGGTGTCTGGGGCGGGGAGGGGTGGGTAAGGGGGAAAAGAAGCAACAGGAAAACGAAGCTCAAGTCTGGTTTGTTTCCCTTCTGCTTCTCTCTTATCGGTTTGACACATAACATAGAAACATAGAAGATAGGAGCAGGAGTCGGCCACTCGGCCCCTCGAGCCTGCTCCGCCATTCAATGAGATCATGGCTGATCATCCAAATTCAGTACCCTGTCCCTGTCTTCTCCCCATATCCCTTGATCCCTTTAGCCTTAAGAAATATATCTAACTCCTTCTTGAATATATTTAATGAATTGGCCTCTACTGCCTTCTGTGGCAGAGAATTCCACAGGTTCACCACTCTCTGGGTGAAGAAATTCCTCCTCATTTCTGTCCTAAATGGCCTACCCCTTATCCTTAGACTGTGACCCCTGGTTCTGGACTCCCCGACCATCGGGAACATCCTTCCTGCATCTAGTCTGTCCAGTCCTGTCAGAATTTTATAAGTTTCAATGAGATCCCCTCTCATTCTTCTAAACTCCAGCGAGTATAAGCCCAATTGACCCAATCTCTCCTCATACGTCATTCCTGCCATCGCAGGTATCAGCCTGGTGAATCTTCGCTGAACTCCCTCCATGGCAAGAACATGCTTCTTCAGATAAGGTGACCAAAACTGCACACAATACTCAAGGTGTGGTCTCACCAAGGCCCTGTACAACTGCAGCAAGACATCCTTGCTCCTGTACTCAAACCCTCTCGCTACGAAGGCCAACATACCATTTGCCTTCTTAACCGCCTGCTGCACCTGCATGCTTACCTTCAGCGACTGGTGCACAAGGACACCCAGGTATCGTTGCACTACCCCTTCTCCCAATCTATTGCCATTCAGATAATAATCTGCCTTCCTGTTTTTGACACCAGTGGATAACCTCGCATTTATCCATGTTATATTGCATCTGCCATGCATCTGCCCAATCACCCAACCTGTCCAAATCATACTGGAGTTCCTCGGCATCCTCCTCACAGCACACACGTCCACCCAGCTTTGTGTCGTCTGCAAATTTGGAGATATTACATCTAGTTCCCTTGTCTAGATCATTAATATATATTGTGATGAATAGCTGGGGTCCTAGGATCGATCCCTGCTGTACCCCACTAGTCACTGCCTGCCACTCGGAAAAAGAACCGTTTATTCCAACTCTTTGCTTCCAGTCTGCCAACCAGTTCTCTATCCAAGTCAATACCTGACCCACAATCCCATGTGCCTTAACTTTACACACTAATCTCTTATTGCTGTGTTACAGCTCCCCAGAAGCTCTCTGGTACCACAGGCAGGTTAACTGTTCACCCTCTCTGTGGCCAGCAACAACGGCAGTGCCACTTACATTGCTGCTTGGCGCCCAAGAAACTGACGCGTTCAAGTGGATCTCTGCTTCCCTGGAGGCCATACTGCTACAACAACCACCTGTATTTATAGAGCACCTTTAATGTAGTAACCCCACCCCCACCCACCAAGACACTTCACAGGAGCAATTATCAAACAAAATTTACTCTCAGGTGGACATAAAAGATCCCACGGCACTATTTCGAATAAGAGCAGGGGGAGTTCTCCCCGGTGTCCTGGGGCCAATATTCATCCCTCAAATCAACAATAATAAAAAACAGTTCTGACGAAAGGTCATCGACCAGAAACATCAACTCTGTTTCTCTCTTCACAGATGCTGCCTCACCGGCTGAGTTTCTCCAGCATTTTCTGTTTTTATTTCAGATTTCCAGCATCTGCAGTATTTTCTTTTTGTATTAATAAAAAACAGGTGATCTGGTCATTATCACATTGCTGTTTGTGGGAGCTTGCTGTGCGCAAATTGCCTGCCACGTTTCCCACATTACAACAGTGAATACACTTCAAAAAGTGCTTCATTGGTTGTAAAGCGCTTTGGGACGTCCGGTGGTTGTGAAAGGCGCTATAGAAATACAAGTCTGTCTTTCTCTTTAACAGTGCTGCCTTCTCAGTCTGTACTGACGGCAGTACAGCAAGCTAAGTATATTGGTACGATAGCAAAATACTGCAGATGCTGAAAATCCAAAATAACAACAGAAAATGCTGGAAAAGCTCAGCAGCCCAGGCAACATCCGTGGAGAGAGAGGGACAGAATCAACGTTTCGGGTCGAAACCCTTTGTCAAGACCACACTTGACAAAGGAGTTTTCACCTGAAACGTTGACTCTATTTTCTCTCCACGGATGTTGCCTGGCCTGCTGAGTTTTTCCAGCATTTTCTGTTGTTATTAAGGTAAGTATATTGTTGTTCTGTTCGAAGATGACACTTTATTTGCGGGCCTCAGCACTTTCAACAGCCACAAAACAAATGAGCTTCTACCATCTATTCTATTCATCTGCTTGGAACATCTTTATGCAAAGTAAGTGGCAACAAGAGGTTCAGAGAACGAAATTCTCTTGCACGCTACCCTTGCTCCAAACCAGCCACGCAGGGCAGTGGGTGAACACCAGGGAAACTTGGATACGAATCCAACCCCTGACGAACGGCTCAATGCTGGCTGGAAAGGTTCTACATGCCATGACCTTTGGCACTCTCCATCCCAAATTGCTAAACTTTAAAAATGAAGGCACACTGATGCAAACAAGCCGTGCGTTTCAAAGTCTGAGGCCAAGTCGCGATTTAACCTCTATCAAATCATGCTGTACCTGATCTGGGAGGACCTGTTGCTCAAGCTAAGGGTGGTAGAAGTGTGAAAGTCTCTCCCACAATAGGCAGTAGATGCTAGCTCAGTTAATATTTTGAAATCCGAGATGGATAGATGTTTGCTAGACAAGGGGATTAAGGGATATGGCGCAATGTCAGGTGGATGGAGTTAGGATACAGATCAGCTACGATCTCACTGAATGGCGGAACAGGCTCGAGGGGCTGAATGGCTTCCTCCTGTTCAACACTATTCCAGTTTCCACGACTGACTACTTGGAACACAGAATCACAACACGAGGCCATTTGGCCTGTCGAGCCCGTGCCGGCTCTCTGCAAGAGCACTTCAGCTAGTCCCACTCCCCCGCCCTTTCCCCGTAGCCCTGCAAATTTCTTTCCTTCAGGTACTTATCCAATTCCCTTTTGAAAGCCACAATTGAAACTGCCTCCACCACCCTTTCAGGCAGTGAATTCCAGATCCTAACCACTCACTGCGTAAACACATTTTTCCTCATGTCGCCTTTGGTTCTTCTGCCAATCACCTTAAATCTGTGTCCTCTGGTTCTCGACCCTTCCACCAATGGGAACAGTTTCTCTCGGTTTAGAATTTTTTTTTTTTTTTTAAATAGTTATTTTTAGAGAAATTGTCTAGAAATTAAATGCCCCGTGTTCTAACCTTTAGCTTAGTTGTTGATAGCGAGGTGACATAGCGACGGTGCTGACCTCAGACACGAACAGGAGGACGGTGCTTCCACCCCCTCAGTATCTGAAAATTTAATTTCCTGGTTATGTTCTTGTTTACTTCAAAAATGCACAGTCGACACGTCCTCAATTCAACAACAACAACTCGCATGTAAATAAGCACTTTTAACATAAAAACATCCCAAGCACTCGACAAACTGGTTTAATGGAACTCAATGATGAAACAGGAAATGAGAGAGGGGTCAGGAGGGGTGAATAAAAGTGTGGTCAAAGGAAAATGGATCTCGAGCAGGCTTTTTAAGAAGATAGAGAGGGGGGGGGTTCCATGAGGAAGCTCCAAAAAACAGGGTCGAGGGGAGCTAAGCATCTGCCAGCAGTAGCGGGGTGGAAGGAGCAAGGGAAGCACAGGACATGGAAGCCTTGGCGGACGTGTGAGTGTGTGCGGGGGGTGTGGCCTAAGAAAACTACTAGGCACTTGGTCTCAGCGTTAAACAAAGCTTTAATCAACTGTTTTACAACATGGAGGTCTAGTTGTGTCCTTCACTAGTTCCTGTTAAGAATGTCCTGCGCAAGCTGGGCCTGTGCCCGAGTATTTATACTCTCCCTGGACAGCGCCACCCGCAGGCCGCTCAGTATTATTTCAGAAGTCTTTCTTTCATGAATGACTGATTCACGGCAGGGTGATTGCAGAAGGCCAGAGGAGATTTTAAAATAGGGTGCGCCAGTTCATGAAGATTTGTTCGATTCTTCCAAGTTTTGTCACAGTTCGTTGTACGACCGCCAAGACACCATCGGCAACTGCGGCAGTCGCTACATCCAAGGTTCCCAAACTAGGGGGCGCGACAAGATTACTGGGTGGCGGGCGAGGGGGCCGCTAGCTGTAACTCACCAACAGGCCATGCTTTCAATATCTATTTTCTCCACTGGTGGCACTTGTAACAATTCTCAGAACTCTCTTGGGCTCATTCCCAACTCTGCTCTCCAAAACTCAGGCATCCCCTAAAAACAGTCCCATCTTACAGCACAGAAGGAGGCCATTCGACCCATCGTGCCTGTGCCGGCTCTCTGCGAGAGCTATCCAATTAACCCCACTCCCCCGCTCTTTCCCCATAGCCATGCAAATGTTTCCTTTTCATGTATATACCTAAAATCAGTAGATTTATGAACTCTAGGGGAATCAAGGGATATGGGGGTCGGGCAGGAAAGTGGAGTTGAGGTTGAAGATCAGCCATGATCTTACTGAATAGCGGAGCAGGCTCGAGGGGGCGTATGGCCGACTCCTGCTCCTAATTCTTAAGTTACGTGCTTAGTCCTTTTGAAAGTTACTATTGAATCTGCTTCCAACGTCCTTTCAGGCAGCGCATTCCAGATCACAACTGGCTGCGTAAAAAAATTCTCTCAACTTTCCTCTCTCTCTTTTGCCAATCACCTTAAATCTGTGTCCTCTGACCCTCCTGGCCAGTGGAAACAGTTTGTCCCTATCTACTCTTATCAAAACCCTTCATGATTATCAACACCTCTATTAAATCTCTCCTTAACCTTCTCTGCTCTGAGGAGAACAACCCCAGCTTCTCCAGTCTCTCCACATCACCGAAGTCCCTCATTCCCGGTTCCATTCTAGTAAATCTCCTCCGCACCCTCCCTAAAGCTTTGACCTACTTCGTCAAGTGTGGTGCCCAGAATTGGACACAATTCTCCAGCTGAGGCCCAACCAATGATTTAAAAAGGTTCCTGGCTTTTGTACTCTATGCCTCGATTAATTACAGATTATCTGGTCATTACCTTTTAGGGGTTAGGGGAAGTTGAAAAGGTAGGTTCAATTTATTTTATTTCAGGAGCCTAACCTAGGTGGAAAAGGTTCCAGGACAGGAGGCGGCAGTGAAAATACAACACCAGAAAACAGGTAGGTGACTGGTTGGTGAGTACTTTCACAAACTTATTCTAAGTAAAATTCAATAATTAAGCTAAATCGTAGTAAATAAAAGGGTCTTGTAAGGGTTAAGTCATGGAAGGGCAGCTCAGACCCGTGTCATGCTCCTCCTGTGCCATGTGGGAAATCAGGGACACTGTCCCTGACAACTATGTGTGCAGGAAGTGTGTCCAGCTGCAGCTCCTAGCGGACCGCATGGCGGCGCTGGAGCTGCGAATGGACTCACTCTGGAGCATACGCGATGCTGAGGATCTTGTGGATAGCACATTCAGTGAGTTGGTCACACCGCAGGTAAAGGCTAGCTCAGACAGTAAATGGGTGACCAAAAGGCAGGGTAAAGGCAGGAAGGTAGTGCAGGAGTCACCTGCGGTCATCTCCCTCCAAAACAGGTTTACCGTTTTGGGTACTGTTGGGGGAGATGACTTATCAGGGGAAGGCACCAGCAGCCAGGTTCAGGGCACCATGACTGGCTCTGCTGCACAGAAGGGCAGGAAAAAGAGGGATAGGGCTATAGTGATAGGGGATTCAATTGTAAGGGGGATAGACAGGAGTTTCTGTGGCCGAGACCGAGACTCCAAGATGGTATGTTGCCTCCCTGGTACAAGGGTCAAGGATGTCTCGGAGCGGGTGCAGAGCATTCTGAAGGGGGAGGGGGATCAGCCAGTTGTCGTGGTACATGTAGGTACCAACGATGTAGGTAAAAAGAGGGAGGAGGTCCTACAAGCTGAATTTAGGGAGTTAGGAGCTAAATTGAAAAGTAGGACCTCAAAGGTAGTAATCTCTGGATTGCTACCAGTGCCACGAGCTAATAAGTTTAGAGAGAGTAAGATAGATAAGCTAAATACGTGGCTTGAGCAGTGGTGCAAGGGAGAGGGATTTAAATTCTTGAGGCATTGGAACCAGTTCTTGGGGAGGAGTGACCTGTACCAAGGGGACGGTCTACACCTGAACTGTGAGGGAGCCGATGTCCTCGGGGTAATATTTTCTAGGGCGGTTCGGGAGGATTTAAACTAATTTGGCAGGGGGATGGGAACCTAGGTAGTGGAAAAGAGGGAAGTCATATGAAGTCAGAAATAGATGGTAGAAAGGTGAGAAGCAATAAGCAAAGGAGAGAAACACAAAGGGCCAAACTAATTCATAATGAGAGTGTGAAAAAAGCAAGCCTGAAGGCTTTGTATCTTAATGCTAGAAGCATTAGGAACAAGGTGGATGAATTAGTTGTGGAAATAGAGGTAAACAAGTATGATTTGATTGGGATTACAGAAACGTGGCTGCAGGGTGGGCAAGGCTGGGAACTTAACATCCAGGGATATACAATATTTAGGAAGGATCGGCAAAAAGGTAGGGGAGGTGGGGTAGCATTGCTGGTAAAGGATGGGATTAATGCAATGGAAAGGAAGGATATTAACTCGGATGAAACGGAATCTGTATGGGTAGAAATGAGAAATAGCAAGGGGAGGAAAACGTTAGTGGGTGTGATATATAGGCCTCCAAATAGTAATATGGAGGTGAGGGAAGGCATAAAAAGGGAAATTAGAGAAGCGTGCGATAAGAGCACAGCTGTCATCATGGGTGACTTTAATTTACATATTGATTGGACTACCCAAACTAGTAAAAATTCTGAGGAGGAGGAATTCCTGGAATGTTTTCGGGACGGTTATCTGGACCAATATGTCGAGGAGCCGACTCGAGATCAGGCCATTTTAGACTGGGTATTGTGCAATGAGAAGGGACTTATCACCAATCTTCTTGTACGAGGCCCCTTGGGTCAGAGCGATCATAATATGATCGAGCTCTCAGTCGAGATGGAGAGTGAGGAAATTGAATCAGAGACTAAGGTCCAGAACTTAAATAAAGGGAATTACGAGGGTATGAGACGGGAATTGGGTAAGATTGATTGGGTGGTGTTTCTGGGGGGATTGACAGTGGATAGACAATGGCAAGCATTCAAAGATAGAATGGAAGAATTCCAGAACATGTTTATACCGGTTTGGCACAAAAATAAACCTAAAAAGGTGACTCAACCGTGGATAACGAGGGAAATTAGGGACAGCATAAAATCAAAAAAAAGGGCCTATCAACTGGCAAAAAAAAGCACCAGACCAGAAGATTGGGGGCAGTACAAGATACAGCAAAAGAGGACAAAGGGATTAATCAGGAAGGGGAAAATAGAATACGAAAGTAAACTTGCAGCAAACATAAAGACAGACTGCAAAAGCTTTTATCGGTATATCAGGAGGAAAAGACTGGTAAAATCCCAAGTCGGTCCCTTGCAGTCTGATTCGGGAGAACATATAATGGAGAATAAGGAAATGGCAGACCAATTAAACTCATACTTTGGTTCTGTATTCACAAAGGAGGACACGAATAACCTCCCAGGAATATCGGCAAACATAGGGACTAATGAGAGGGAGGAGCTGACAGAAATTAGTATATCTAGGGATATGGTGCTGGGTAAGTTGAGGGGACTGAAGGCCGACAAATCCCCGGGGCCTGATAAACTACATCCTAGGGTACTTAAGGAGGTGGCCCTGGAGATAGCAGATGCTCTAAGGATCATCTTCCGGAACTCCATTGACTCGGGAACAGTACCCGTGGATTGGAGGGTAGCTAATGTTACCCCAATATTTAAAAAGGGGGGTAGAGAGAAAGCAGGGAATTATAGACCAGTAAGCCTTACATCGGTTGTGGGCAGAATGCTAGAGTCCATTATTAAGGATAAAATAGCGGAGCACTTGACAAATGGGGAAAGGATCGGACAGAGTCAACATGGATTTACAAAGGGTAAATCGTGTTTGACTAATCTGCTGGAATTTTTTGAGGAAGTAACTGGTAAAATAGATGGGGGAGAGCCAGTGGATGTGGTGTACCTTGACTTCCAGAAAGCCTTCGATAAGGTTCCACACAAAAGATTATCATGCAAAATTAAGGCTCATGGGATTGGGGGCAAAGTATTAACGTGGATAGAGAACTGGCTGGCGGATAGAAAACAGAGAGTTGGAATAAACGGCTCGTTTTCGGAGTGGCAGGCAGTGACCAGCGGGGTGCCGCAAGGATCTGTCCTGGGACCCCAGCTGTTCACAATATATATATAAATGATCTGGATCAGGGAATTGGATGCAATATTTCCAAATTCGCTGACGACACTAAACTAGGAGGAGGGGTGGGCTCTGATGAGGATGTCAGGAGGCTACAGTGCGATTTGGACAGGTTGGGGGAATGGGCGGATACGTGGCAGATGCACTATAATGTGGATAAATGCGAGGTTATCCACTTTGGGGGTAAAAACAGGAGGGTAGATTATTATCTAAATGGCAATAGATTGGGAGATGGGGAAGTGCAGAGGGACCTGGGTGTTCTTGTGCACCAGTCACTGAAGGAGAGCATGCAGGTGCAACAGGCGATTAAGAAGGCAAATGGTATGTTGGCCTTCATGTCAAGGGGGTTCGAGTATAGGAATAGGGATACCTTACTACAGCTGTACAAGGTGCTGGTGAGACCGCATCTGGAATATTGTGTACAGTTTTGGTCGCCCCATCTGCGGAAGGATGTTCTTGCCATGGAAAGAGTGCAACGGCGATTCACCAGGCTGATACCTGGAATGGTGGGAATGACCTACGAAGAGAGATTAAATAGTTTGGGCTTGTACTCACTGGAGTTTAGAAGATTGAGAGGGGATCTCATCGAAACATATAAAATTATGGCAGGCCTGGTCAGGCTGAATTCAGAGAGAATGTTTCCAATGGCCGGGGAGCACAGAACCAGGGGCCACAGTCTAAAAATAGCGGGCAAATCATTTAAAACAGAGATGAGGAAGAATTTCTTCACTCAAAGAGTGGTGAGCCTGTGGAATTCCCTGCCACAGAGGGCTGCGAAGGCTAATTCAATAAATATTTTCAAGAGAGAATTGGATATATTTCTGAAGGCTAAGGGGATTAAGGGTTACGGAGAAAAGGCGGGGACGGGGTACTGAACTGGTAAGATCAGCTATGATCTCAGACGAAGATCAGCCATGATCTCATTGAATGGCGGAGCAGGCTCGAAGGGCCTACTCCTGTTCCTATCTCTATGTTTCTATGTTTCTATCTCAGTGCTGTTTGTGGGAGCTTGCTGTGCAGAATATGGCTGCTGCGTTTCCCACATTACAACAGTGACTACATTTCAAAAAGTACTTAATTGGCTGTAAAGCGCTTTGGGACGTCCGGTGGTCATGAAAGGCGCTATAGAAATGCAAGTCTGTCTTTGTTTATAAAGCCCAGGATCGCGTGTGCTTTTTTAACAGCCTTTTCAACTTGCCCTGCCACCTTCGAAGATTTGTGTACTTGAACTCCCCGGGTCTCCCTGTTCCTGCACTCCCTTTAAAATTGTTCCATTTTCAATACTCCTCGGTTGAAATGAGTTTCTTTCAGCTTGGGAAAAAAAAGTTGCTTGCCTTCTGGTCTGCACCTCTGTGGCGCACGTACACAAGCCCCGGGATCCTCACTGCCGCAGCAAAATAAATAAATAAAATGAAAGTCAGCACCCCCCCCCGCCTCACCCCCGCGGCCCCCCCCCTCACCCCGCGGCACCCCCCCATCACACCGCGGCCCCCCCCTCGCCCCGCCGCGCCCCCCCTCACCCCGCAGCGCCGCCTCCCCTCACCCCGCAGCGCCCCCCTCAGCCCGCGCACCCCCCCCCTCACCCCACGGCACCCCCCATTACACCGCGGCCCCCCCCTCGCCCCGCGGCCCCCCTCGCCCCTCGCGCCCCCCTCACCCCTCGCGCCCCCCCTCACCCCGCGGCACACCCCATTACACCGCGGCCCCCCCTCGCCCCTCGCGCCCCCCTCGCCCCGCGCACGCCCCCCTCACCCCGCAGCGCCCCCCTCACCCCGCAGCGCCCCCCGCAGCGCCCCCTCACCCCGCAGCGCCCCCCTCACTCCGCAGCGCCCCCCTCACTCCGCAGCGCCCCCCCCTCACCCCGCAGCGCCCCCTCACCCCGCAGCGCCCCCTCACTCCGCAGCGCCCCCCTCACTCCGCAGCGCCCCCCCTCACCCCGCAGCGCCCCCCCTCACCCCGCAGCGCCCCCCCTCACCCCGCGCACCCCCCTCACCCCGCGGACCCCCCTCACCCCGCGGCACCCCCCATCACACCGCGGCCCCCCCTCGCCCCGCCGCGCCCCCCTCACCCCGCAGCGCCGCCTCCCCTCACCCCGCAGCGACCCCCTCAGCCCGCGCACCCCCCCCTCACCCCACGGCACCCCCCATTACACCGCGGCCCCCCCTCGCCCCGCGGCCCCCCTCGCCCCTCGCGCCCCCCTCACCCCTCGCGCCCCCCTCACCCCGCGGCGCCCCCCTCACCCCGCGGCACACCCCATTACACCGCGGCCCCCCCTCGCCCCTCGCGCCCCCCTCGCCCGCCCCCCTCACCCCGCAGCGCCCCCCTCACCCCGCAGCGCCCCCCTCACCCCGCAGCGCCCCCCTCACCCCGCAGCGCCCCCTCACCCCGCAGCGCCCCCCTCACTCCGCAGCGCCCCCCTCACTCCGCAGCGCCCCCCCTCACCCCGCAGCGCCCCCCCTCACCCCGCAGCGCCCCCCCTCACCCCGCAGCGCCCCCCCTCACCCCGCGCACCCCCCTCACCCCGCGGACCCCCCCCCCTCACCCCGCGGCACCCCCCATTACACCGCGGCCCCCCCCTCGCCCCGCGGCCCCCCCCTCGCCCCGCGCACCCCCCCCCTCACCCTGCGGCACCCCCCATTACACCGCGGCCCCCCCTCGCCCCGCAGCGCCCCCCTCACCCCGCAGCGCCCCCCCTCACCCCGCAGCGCCCCCCCTCACCCCGCAGCGCCCCCCTCACCCCGCAGCGCCCCCCCTCACCCCGCAGCGCCCCCCCCTCACCCCGCGGACCCCCCCCCTCACCCCGCGGACCCCCCCCCCCTCACCCCGCGGCACCCCCCATTACACCGCGGCCCCCCCTCGCCCCGCGGCCCCCCCCCTCGCCCCGCGGCCCCCCCTCACCCTGCGGCACCCCCCATTACACCGCGGCCCCCCCCTCGCCCCGCGGCCCCCCCTCGCCCCGCAGCGCCCCCCTCACCCCGCCCCCCCCCCAACGCGGCCCCCGCAACTGATCCAAGTTTCCGCGCATGCACAGTTTTTCTGCTTAAAAGCCGCCGAGCATCCTGCGCGGGGCCTCCAGAGCGCTGTGCGGCCATGCGGCTCAACGGGAATGTTGGTCCTCACCGCAAGCAGCAAAAATAATTAAACTTGAATTTTACCGCCGCCAAAGTAGGCCAACAATTCACTGTTCCCGGTTACACCCCCACACAACCTGGCCGCAGACCCATTCTATTCCAGTCTGCGGGAGGATTGTTCATCCTGCCCCCAACCCGAAGAGACTTTGCCTTCCAGTGACGATGCTTACACGGTCATCGCAGCCGGGAGATTCCTCGGGTCCGCTCGCACCGCGCTGGCGTGACTTCTCCGAAGTGCGTAAAAGGGGTTTCCCCCGCACCGCCGGCAAAAATAATACCTGGGCAACGGGAGCAAGTCCGAGGAATTTCCCGGTCAGTGAGCTGGAGTGATATGATGGGACATCACATTAAAATCCCCAAAACACTAAGGGAGCAGGACTAAATTAACTGAAGCGATCTAACATAGAAACATAGAAGATAGGAGCAGGAGTAGGCCATTCGGCCCCTCGAGCCTGCTCCGCCATTTAATGAGATCATGGCTGATCATCCAAATTCAGTACCCTGTCCCTGCCTTCTCCCCATATCCCTTGATCCCTTTAGCCTTAAGAAATATATCTAACTCCTTCTTGAATATATTTAATGAATTGGCCTCTACTGCCTTCTGTGGCAGAGAATTCCACAGGTTCACCACTCTCTGGGTGAAGAAATTCCTCCTCATCTCAGTCCTAAATGGCTTACCCCTTATCCTTAGGCTGTGACCCCTGGTTCTGGACTCCCCCGCCATCAGGAACATCCTTCCTGCATCTAGTCTGTCCAGTCCTGTTGGAATTTTATAAGTTTCAACGAGATCCCCCCTCATTCTTCTAAACTCCAGCGAGTACAAGCCCAATCAACCCAATCTCTCCTCATACGTCATTCCTGCCATCCCAGGTATCAGTCTGGTGAATCTTCGCTGCACTCCCTCCATGGCAAGAACATCCTTCCTCAGATAAGGCGACCAAAACTGCACACAATACTCCAGATGTGGTCTCACCAAGGCCCTGTACAACTGTAGCAAGACATCCTTGTTACTGTACTCAAACCCTCTCGCTACGAAGGCCAACATACCATTTGCCTTCTTAACCGCCTGCTGCACCTACATGCTTACCTTTAGCAACTGGTGCACAAGGACGCCCAGGTCTCATTGCACTTCCCCCTCTCCCGATCTATTGCCATTCAGATAATAATCTGCCTTCCTGTTTTTGCCACCAAAGTGGATAACCTCGCATTTATCCACGTTATACTGCATCTGCCATGCATCTGCCCAATCACCCAACCTGTCCAAATCATCCTGGAGTTTCTCGGCATCCTTCTCACAGCACACACGCCCACCCAGCTTTGTGTCGTCCAGCTGAAGTATTCTTAGATACCAGCTAGGTGTACACCAATGTTCATAATTTTTTTTTAAAACCCTGTTTCTTAGAAAGAGGGTGATTGCACGGGAGCAGAATTTCAGATGGGAAGGCTCAGCAAAACCAAGTTTGGGAATCGCTGCTCGACACAGTCCAGTCACGGCCATGCCGTTTATCTTGGTTAGCAATTATTGCCTTTCCACTATTGCTTTCTTAGCCTTGCACCTTAGCCCGACAACCCCTTTATCACCCAGAGGGTGGTGGGGGTCTGGAACTCACTGCCTGAAAGGGTGGGAGAGGCAGAAACCCTCATCACATTTAAAAAGTACTTGGATATGCACTTGAAGTGCCGGAACCTACAGGGCTATGGACCAAGAGCTGGAAAGTGGGATTAGGCTGGAGAGATCTTTGTCGGCCGGCACAGACACGATGGGCCGAATGGCCTCCTTCTGTGCTGTAATTTTCTATGATTCTGACAGGTTTAGTTACATAAATCTGTAGCATCCAACAGTCAGAATGGAAATTGCAGCTGTCCAAATGGCATTAATCTAAAAGTGAAGAATGGCACCGGATGGACTGAGTGCAATGTCACAGATCCATGGAACCAGAATAAGATCATTGGATACGACAATCACTCGATGATTCATTCTATGACTTCCGAAAATAAAAAACAAATGTTGCAAGCTCACATTTTTACCCAAAAACTTGCACTTATATAGTGCCCTTAACGTCATAAAATGTTTGAGCACAAAAATCTAGGCCGACACTCCAGTGCAGTACTGTCGGAGGGGCAGTACTGAGGGAGTGCCGCACTGTCGGAGGGGCAGTACTGAGGGAGTGCCGCACTGTCGGAGGGTCAGTGCTGAGGGAGTGCCGCACTGTCGGAGGGGCAGTACTGAGGGAGCGCCGCACTGTCGGAGGGTCAGTGCTGAGGGAGCGCCGCACTGTCGGAGGGTCAGTACTGAGGGAGCGCCGCACTGTCGGAGGGGCAGTACTGAGGGAGCGCCGCACTGTCGGAGGGGCAGTACTGAGGGAGCGCCGCACTGTCGGAGGGGCAGTACTGAGGGAGCGCCGCACTGTCGGAGGGGCAGTACTGAGGGAGCGCCGCACTGTCGGAGGGGCAGTACTGAGGGAGCGCCGCACTGTCGGAGGGGCAGTACTGAGGGAGCGCCACACTGTCGGAGGGGCAGTACTGAGGGAGCGCCGCACTGTCGGAGGGGCAGTACTGAGGGAGCGCCGCACTGTCGGAGGGGCAGTACTGAGGGAGCGCCGCACTGTCGGAGGGGCAGTACTGAGGGAGCGCCGCACTGTCGGAGGGGCAGTACTGAGGGAGCGCCGCACTGTCGGAGGGGCAGTACTGAGGGAGCGCCGCACTGTCGGAGGGGCAGTACTGAGGGAGCGCCGCACTGTCGGAGGGGCAGTACTGAGGGAGCGCCGCACTGTCGGAGGGGCAGTGCTGAGGGAGCGCCGCACTGTCGGAGGGGCAGTACTGAGGGAGCGCCGCACTGTCGGAGGGGCAGTACTGAGGGAGCGCCGCACTGTCGGAGGGGCGGTACTGAGGGAGCGCCGCACTGTCGGAGGGGCAGTACTGAGGGAGCGCCGCACTGTCGGAGGGGCAGTACTGAGGGAGCGCCGCACTGTCGGAGGGGCAGTACTGAGGGAGCCCTGCACCGTCAGAGATGCCGTCTTTCAGATGAGACGTTAAACCGAGGCTCTGTCTGCTCTCTCAGGTGGACGTAAAAGATCCCATGACACTATTTTGAAGAGCAGGGGAGTTCTCCCCGGTGTCCTGGGGCCAATATTTATCAGATTATCTGGTCATTATTACATTGCTGTTTGTGGGAGCTTGCTGTGTGCAAATTGGCTGTCGCGTTTCCTACATTACAACAGTGACTGCACTTCAAAAAGTACTTCATTGGCTGTAAAGCGCTTTGAGACGTCCGGTGGTCGTGAAAGGCGCTATAGAAATGCAAGTCTTTCTTTCTTTAAAACGATGCCAAGGTGCTTCACAGCAGCGTTTGAAGATCACTGATCAAAGCAGTCGTATCTATTCAGATAATCAGAAATGTTGTGTCCAGCGTGTCAAACTTCAACCACGTCTGTGCAACAAAAGAAGTCAGGAGCCGGGAATTTCCCAGGTGCGTATTGCTTCTGCCAATCACTGTTGGGATTTCGCTGGGCCAGAGATTTGCCTCAACTCGGCCCCTTGCTATTGCAGGATAACAGAGCAGGTAAACATTCCACAGCACCAAGCACCGACATGTCAACGAGCTACACCTCTTCCTGACAGCAATTTTTACCCTGGTCAATTATTCACTGGGTTTTCTCCCCTGCAGTACCGGCATTCATATTTTATTAACAGAACGCATTTGGCAGCTTGGGTAGGATTACTTGTCAGTTCCCAGTGAGCTGTTTCAGTGGCGAAAGATTAACTGTAATGCAGAAGGAAGGAAGGCATCTTTCGTCCCAGCAGAAAAATCGGAGTAACATTCAACTGGAGATTAAGGCTTTGTTGTTGTGCTGTAGCTAGCTGCTCGTTTCAAGCGCTTAGTAACTCCAGACAGCACCATCCATTACATGGTGTTCATCACCCATCAAGATATCTACTGCAAGAGGGAATCTCAAACACATTGCACTGTAATTTACTGCTTTGTTTATGCAGTAATAAGCACTGCCACAGGACACCCATTTTAACAACAGTTGTAGATTTTAATTTTCCATCATTACGTTCAATAAAAATCTGATAAACAGATATGCCCCCGGGACAGAAACCTAAAACTACAAACTAATCAAACCCGATTGATAAATCTCGCTTGCGCATCGAAGTGGAATAAATCAGAATCAGTTGTGTCTTTTTTTTTTACTGGTTAAAGTTTTTCCTGCCTTTTTAAATCAGCATGTTAGAACACTCCAAGCAAAAACTCGCAAATGTATAAATAAATATAGGCCATGTGTACACACTCACACACTCTACAATCTGAGGGCTCCCACCAGTCATAGAGTAAATTATCTCCAGCACTATTGACTCAGGAGACCTTAGACCAAAGTGCAATTTCCTGGGTGCGTTAGAAGGAACTTTCACTCCTCCACAATAAAAAAAACCCCATGGTACGTGACAAGCCAAGCATCGCAGGAGCCTTTTTCCATTCATTCCTGGGATGTGGGCATCGCTGGCAAGGCCGGCATTTATTGCCCATCCCTAGTTGCCCTGGAGGAGGTGGTGGTGAGGCACCTTCTTGAACCACCTACAGCAAAGCCGAGATGACTGCGTCCACACAATCTGTGGAGCTAGCCAAACCTGGAACCGAGCCCGTTCTGAAAACCCCCCCCATTATATGGACTTCAGTTTAGTGTCACCTATCAGTCGGTTATATCATGAATCCTGACAGTACCACTTGAAACCTGCAACTGAGCCAAGCAGTGACAGCCCTGAAAGTTCTAAGATTGAATAATTCACAAAATCATAGATTCTTAAAGCGCAGGAGGAGGCCATTCGGCCCATCGTGCCTGTGCCGGCTCTCTGGTCGAGCTCTCCAATTAGTCCCACTCTCCCCCCCCCCCCGCTACCCCCCTGCTCTTCACCCATAGCCATGCAAATTTTTCCTTTACAAATATATATCCAATTCCCTTTTGAAAGTTGCTATTGGTATTCTTGTGTGCTCTCAACCTCTGCATACGGTAGGAGTGTTTAATAACAGAAAGGTCAGAGAATAACGCAGAGACTTCAAGGGTCTGGCAGTCAAAGAATGGCCATCATAAAGCCTACACGTAATTTCCAATAATTGTCATCTGTAATAATCCACTGTCAAAACTTGAGTCATTTTATTAGTAATGGCTAAAGCACATAAACGTCATGTTTTCTTCATGCTAAACAAATGCATAGTGATTTGGTTTCTATATTTATGTTTCAAGTTGGATATTAATCGTGGAATGGTAAAAAGAAATCTAAAAGCTGCTTTTTTTGAATAAAGTTGAATTATGGTATAAGAGCGAATGAGGGCTGGACAGGTTTGAGGGGGTGGAGTAAACCGCATTGTTGTGACAATCATAAAAATATTATCTGCATCAAAACTCAAACAAATATTCGACAGCTGAGAACTGGCCTCCTGAGTTGACAAAGAATTCAGAAAGTAAAAATATCGGTAGTGTTTGGATGTTTTATGGACCCACCCAACACCCGCATGTACATTTGAACATTCTCAATGGCCTCCTCAGTTTCCCTTCATTTTGCTTATCCAACACTTTACTAGAATGCTAGCAGGGATATTGGGACTTCAGTTTGGAATTCTCTGCCCCAGAGGGCTGTGGAGGCTCAGTCGTTGAGTATATTCAAGGCTGAGATCGATAGATTTTTGGACTCTAGGGGAATCGAGGGATATGGGGATCGGGCGGGAAAGTGGAGTTGAGGTCGAAGATCAGCCATGATCTTACTGAATGGCGGAGCAGGCTCGAGGGGCCGAATGGCCGACTCCTCTTCCTATGTCTTATGTTATGTGGAGAGATTAGAGATTCTAAGATTGTTCTATTTAGAGCAGAAAAGGTTTAACAGAGGCGCTCAAAATTATATGGGGTTTTGATCAGAGATATGGAGAAACGGATTCCACTGGCAGGAGTGTCGATAACCAGAGGACACAGATTTAAAACAATTGTCAAAAGAACCAGAGAGAGAGAGATGAGGGAAAAGAATTTACGCAGCCAGTTGTTGGGATCTGGAATGCGCTGCCTGAAAGGGTGGTGGGAGCAGATTCAATAGTAACTTTCAAAAGGGAATCGGATAAATACTGGAAGAGGAAAACATTTGCTGGGCTGTGGGGAAAGAGCAGGGGGAGTGGGAGTAATTGGAGAGCTCGTTCAAAGAGCCGGCACAGGCACGATGGGCTGTAAGATTCTATGAACGCGCAGCACAATACCGTGACTCGCGGCAAAATGTTAAATTAGGATGAAAATGAGGTGCAGCTATTCCACTTGTCTCTCTTTAGTAATCTATATAATGCCCACTTGATGAGGAGAGTTACTCTAAAACCACTAGAAAGAGCAAGCGCCAGTCTCCAAACTAAACTCCAGGAGTCGTACGCCATGAGCAGATTTTGGAGACATATGGCACGAAGATCTTCCCAAAGTCTATCCACTCCCAAGCACTGCGGTCAGTGTGATCATTCACGGGCCGTCTTTCTCCTCTCAGCTTCCATCAGCCCCGCCCCATTTTTCACCTGTGTATCCAACCTGTAGCCAATCCTTGGAGACAGACACACAACAAACCACCTCACTACCAGAAAACAGAGCAAGCAGACCAACATCGGTAGGAACCGAATAAGACATGGCTCATCCTAGCACATTCATTCCACGGTTATAATTCATCATCGCACTGTCCAACCTCTTCGTTATCTGCTCCTTTAAGGCATGACTTTGTAAAGATTTGGAAGTTACTACATTCACTGAACATAAAGAGTGTGCAGGGAAATCCCTGCTTACTAGGGAGGACACAATAGTCACAGGATGCAAAACGGCTGTGTCACAAGAACACAGGAATTAGGAGCAGGATGAGGTCACACGGCCCCTCGAGCCTGCTCCGCCACACGGCCCCTCGAGCACGGCCCCTCGAGCCTGCTCCGCCACACGGCCCCTCGAGCCTGCTCCGCCATTCAATAAGATCACGGCTGATCTTCGACCTCAACTCCACTTTCCTGCCCGATCCCCATATCCCTTGATTCCCCTAGAGTCCAAAAATCTATCGATCTCAGCCTTGAATATACTCAACGACTCAGCATCCACATATGTTCCCATTCCCTAACCATTATTCACCTTGAAACAGAATTCACTAAGATTAAGCTTTTTTTAAATAAGCAAAAGACAGGCTCCACCCCTCCCCCTCCCCACCAGAATTACTCATTTTTCATTGGCACACCTCAAATTCCAGGATAAAAAGTTAATGGATGCCAAATTATTAGCTGATGGTTTTAAAATCATATTTTACATTAAATTTCAATAAATCAAATCAGGTCATAAAGCTTGCCGACTTATTTGATTTGTTTATCACAACTGTAATTGCTTATCTGTTCCTTAGTCACAAGTTCTGACCTCAGAAGTTTGCACGGCCTGCCCCCACAGGCTGTTCCACAATGCCACTCAGGAAGGTTCACAGCCCAAAGGCAGACGCTGTAGCCATAGAAACATAGAAGATAGGAGCAGGAGTAGGCCATTCGGCCCCTCGAGTCTGCTCCGCCATTCAATGCGATCATGGCTGATCATCCAAATTCAGTACCCGGTCCCTGCTTTCTCCCCATACCCCTTGATCCCTTTAGCCTTAAGAAATATATCCAACTCCTTCTTGAATATATTTAATGAATTGGCCTCAACTGCCTTTTGTGGTAGAGAATTCCACAGGTTCACCACTCTCTGGGTGAAGAAATTCCTCATCTCAGTCCTAAATGGCTTACCCCTTATCCTTAGACTGTGACCCCTGGTTCTGGACTCGCCGACCATCAGGAACATCCTTCCTGCATCTAGTCTGTCCAGTCCTGTTAGAATTTTATACGTTTCAACGAGATCCCCTCTCATTCTTCTAAACTCCAGCGAGTATAAGCCTAATCGACCCAATCTCTCCTCATACGTCATCCAGTGCAACAAACCACCGCTCCGTTAAAAAACAAAGCCTCGTTGAAAGTCGGATAGTCAGTGGGGGACTGCACTACCCATCACATTATTCATGACTTCTTTCTTGAATAGTGGGCCAAATTATGAAGCAGTGACTACACTTCAAAAGCCAATGGGCTTCTACATATCCCCGGGGGCCCCAGGCTAGGTGCCCTCTGATTTCCACTCTTCACGATAGGGAAACTCAACTCCGCACCTCTCCAGAATAATGCCAAGTTTGAGAACTCATCGTCACAGGGATGTTTGGGAGATTTTACAAGTCCTCAACCAACATCACCAAAAAAAGCAGATGATCTGGTCATTATCACATTGCTGTCTGTGGGGGCTTGCTGTGCGCAAACTGGCTACCGCATTTCCCACATTACAACAGTGACCACACTTCAAAAAGTACTTCATTGGCTGTAAAGCACTTTGGGACGTCCTGAGGTGGTGAAAGGCGCTATAAAAATGCAAGTCCTTCTATTCTTTTAATATCATCACCGTGATCTGCTTCTGAGACACTTACCGTCGGTAAAGCCCTGCAGAACTTTCGCTGGTAAGCACGGCGACAGTGAGTGTTCGGACACGTATCGCCGAAATATACTCGTTTTTAACTGGGTTAGACAGAGGCAGTTCTGAATTTGAATAGCATCGTTTTATAAATCTGCCCCAAAAACAGGAAGAAGTGTTAACGAGCTGTGCAGCACATTTGCAAGTTATGAACCTTTGAATAGATCAGCTACTGTTACTGGGGCACTGTAGTCAAAGCTCGTGATTTGTATTAGAAATAGAGATTTTTTGGGGGGGAAGGGGGAGAGGGTGAAGGAAGATTAGAAAATTTCATTCATTACTACTAAAAAAAAACTCCCCTAAAACAAAAAGTTTGGGCAACCTGCAGCAACAAACAATCTCTGCGTTCCACAGCAAAATACTATCAGGTGAAATTTGAGTTAACAAAAACAGCAAGTTGCTGTCTTATCAAATAAGCAAAATGAAGAATGTAAACAGATACCTTCCTCCAACAGATGCCACTGTTGGTTCCGATAACTCAAGAGGCTGCTGCTGCTGTTCAGTTCACTCTTGGGACAGCTGTTGCTCTCGAGGCTTTCCTCGGCAGCGGTTTCCAGTATGGCGGCCATGCTCGGACCCGAACGCAGGCTAACGGGCCAGGCTACACTGCCGGCAAACTGATATCAGCCATCCCCTGCACCCTGGAGAAATGAGTGCACCGCAGAGCACTACACTCCCCTCGCACAGCACGAATACCATCTTCAGACAGTCAAACGTCTAAAGTACAGGGCGCCTACCTGGCTGCTTACAGGACAGGTACGGTTAATCCACTGTTCAACACAGGCACAGGGGGAGACATCAATCTGGCATTACAGGTCTAACATTTCTTTTTTTAGGAACCAAATGTGGATTAACGCAATCTTGTACAAAAATAAATTTGCTACGTCAGAAAGTAATTCTTTGAAGTGTCATTTGATCCTGTTGAAAGCAGTCTATAGTTCGAAATTCATAAGCTCTCACCCCTGTGATTGAAGACAGAATGGCACCATCCACCCGCCATAGCAACCTTCCTGAGGAAGGTTCACAGGAGCTGCAAACAGGACCCACCCTCCAGCGACAACAGGGTGCTTAGTTTGTAAATAATCATCTGCCGAGATTAGCGAGAGAAAGGAATTTGGGTTTGAAGACTTTGGCACTTAACTGCCATAATTAAAAGGGGGGTCATTATATCCTTAAATTATCTTATAGGATGATTTGATGTCAGTAAATTCATTCAGCGCATGAACATAAATTGCCTTTGACGACACAAGTGCAGCAATAAATAGTTTAAGCAGAAAAACGATTGGTCTCGGTCAATACGGCTCCAACAAGTTGGTAGTAAATGTACAAGAACAGTCTTGGCTTATTGTTCCAGCAATTTTTTCAGTCTCTCGCTCTCTCTGTGGGGAAGCACTCACAACGACAAAGCCACTCACATGACTCACCGAGTCACTTTATACCCATTTACTTCACGCCAGAGGTGGCCCTTCAAAGTAAGCACAATCCCAGCGCCTTTGTCCCCTCCAGACTTGACTATTCCAACGCACTCCTGGCCGGTCTCCTACGTTCTACCCTACGTAAACTTGATGTCATCCAAAACTGTGCTGACCGTGTCCTAACTCGCACCGAGTCCCGTTCACCCATCAACCCCCACCCCCGAACCACCCCCCCACCCCACCCCTGTGCTCACTGACCTACATTGGCTCCCGGTTAAGCATCGCCTCGATTTCAAAATTCTCATCATTGTTATCAAATCCCCCCCCATGGCCTCGCCCCTCTCTATCTCTGTAATCTCCTCCATTGTCCGCATGCTCATTATGAGGCTCCCAAACCAAGCGCTCTACTCAGAGCTCCGGCACGGCAAGAGAGCCCCAGGTGGGCTGAGGAAATGCTTCAAGGACACCCTCAAAACCTCCTTGAAAAAGTGTAACATCCCCATCGACACCTGGGAATCCCTGGCCCAAGACCGCACAAAGTGGAGGAGAAGTATCTGGGAAGGCGCCGAACACCTCGAGTCTCTTCGCCGGGAGCAAGGGAAGCCAAGCGCAGGTGGCACAAGGAGCGCACGTCAACCCAAGCACCCCACCCACCCGCCCCTTCAACCACCGTCTGCCCCACCTGTGACAGAGACTGTAGGTCCCACATAGGACTCATCATAAGAACATAAGAAATAGGAGCAGGAGTAGGCCGATCGGCCCCTCGAGCCTGCTCCGCCATTCAATAAGATCATGGCTGATCTGATCCTAACCGCCAATCCACTATCACAGAACCATCTCCTGAATCTAACAGAATTAGACACAGGAAATAGGAGCAGGATCAGGCTACACGGCCCCTGGGCCTGCTCCGCTAACCACAGGGCCATGACCGATCCGAACCTAGACTCATGTCCAAATTCCTGCCCGCTCCCCGTAACCCTTAATTCCCTTTACTTCTAGGAAACTGTCTATTTCTGTTTTAAATTTATGTAATGATGTAGCTTCTACAGCTTTTTGGGGCAGCATATTCCATGGACCTACCACCCTCTGAGTGAAGTAGTTCCTCCTCATCTCAGTTTTGAAAGAGCAGCCCCTTATTCTAAGACTATGCCCCCTAGTTCTAGCTTCACCCATCATCGGGAACATCCTCCCCGCATCCACCCGATCCAACTCCTTCACAATCTTATATGTTTCAATAAGATCGCCTCTCATTCTTCTGAACTCCAATGAGTAGAGTCCCAATCTACTCAACCTCTCCTCATATGTCCATCCACTCATCCCCGGGATTAACCGAGTGAACCTTCTTTGTACTGACTCGAGAGCAAGTATGTCCTTTCTTAAGTATGGACACCAAAACTGTACGCAGCATTCCAGGTGCGGTCTCACCAATACCTTGTACAACTGAATCAATACCTCCCTATTTTTATATTCTATCCCCCTAGCAATGAAAGCCAACATTCCATTGGCCTTCTTAATCACTTGCTGCACCTGCATTATAACCTTTTGAGTTTCGTGCACCAGGACCCCCAGATCCCTTTGTACTTCAGTACTTTCCAGTTTCTTGCCATTAATAACTTGCTCTACGATTTTTCCTGCCAAAGTGCATAACCTCACACTTTCCAGTATTGTATTCCATCTGCCAAATCTCTGCCCACTTACTTAGCCTGTCTATGTCCCCTTGCAGGTTTTTTATGTCCTCCTCACTCACTACTTTCCCTCCCATCTTAGTATCATCTGCAAACTTTGATATGTTACACTCGGTCCCCTCCTCCAAATCGTTAATATAGATTGTAAGGAGTTGGGGACCCAGCACTGACCCCTGCGGAACACCACTAGTTACTAATTGCCAGTCTGAGAATGAACCATTTATCCCAACTCTCTGCCTTCTGTTAGATAGCCAATCCTCTATCCATGCCAGAATATTACCCCCAATCCCGTGATTTTTTATCTTAAGCAATAATCTTTTGTGTGGCACCTTGTCAAATGCCTTTTGGAAGTCTAAATACACTACGTCCACTGGTTCCCCTTTATCCACCCTATACGTTACTTCCTCAAAGAACTCCAGCAAATTTGTCAAATATGACTTCCCCTTCATAAAACCATGCTGACTTTGTCCTATTAAATTATGATTATCCAAATGTCCTGTTACTGTCTCCTTAATAATGGACTCCAAAATTTTACCTACCACAGATGTTAGGCTAACCGGTCTATAGTTTCCAGCCTTCTGTCTACTGCCCTTTTTAAATAAGGGTGTTACATTAGCAGTTTTCCAGTCTGCCGGGACCTTTGCCGAGTCCAGGGAGTTTTGGAAAATTATTACCAATGCATCCACAATCCCTACCGCCACTTCCCTCAAGACCCTAGGATGTAAGCCATCAGGTCCAGGTGATTTATCCGCCTTGAGTCCCATTATTTTACCGAGTACCACTTCCTTAGTGATTTTGATCGTGTTTAGCTCCTCCCCCCCTTTAGCCCCCTGTTTGTCCAGTGTTGGGATATTCTTAGTGTCTTCTACTGTAAAGACTGATGTAAAATATTCATTCAGTGTTTTTGCCATCTCCATATTTCCCACCATTAATTTCCCGGTCTCATCCTCTAAGGGACCAACATTTACTTTAGCCACCCTTTTTCTTTTTATATAACTATAAAAACTCTTACTATCTGTTTTTATATTTTTTGCTAATTTACTTTCATAATCTATCTTCCCTTTCTTAATCAATCTTTTTGTTATTTTTTGCTGTCTTTTAAAGTTTTCCCAATCCTCTATCCTCCTCAGTCACCTGAGAACTCATTTTTAATGTGGAAGCAAGTCACCCTCAGTTCCGAGGGGCTGCCTAAGAAGAAGAATCTCCTCTAGCCCTACAACCGCCCCCCCCCCCCCACTGAGATCTCTGCGCTCCTCTAATTCTGCCCTCTCGAGCATCCCTGATTATAATCGCTCCACCATTGGTGGCCATGCCTTCAGCTGCCTGGGCCCTAAGCTCTGGAATTCCCTCCCTAAACCTCCTCCTTTAAGACGCTCCTTAAAACCGACCTCTTTGACCAAGCTTTTGTTCACCTGTCCTAATATCTCCTTATGTGGCTCGGTGTCAAAATTTCTTCGATAATCGCTCCTGTGAAGCGCCTTGGGACGTTTAAGGCGCTATATAAATACAAGGTGTTGCGGTTGGAGACTGAAGACTCTTCCCAGGGGGTGTTGGAGAGCAGGAGGGGGTGTTCTCCTAACCCCCACTGCTTATTTTTGCCAACAGCAGCCCATGGGTCACGCCCACCACTTTGGGTCCTGGCTTAGACGGGCTGAGCTCTCACAACATCCACAAGAGCCGTTGAACTACCGACACTGGTACAGATTTTCCCAACTGGCTGGGCTGCCAAATTTGCAAAGACATCGTCGCTCTAACTGCGTAAATACAATAACGGCACATTATTCATTGTTGCTAATCCTGCCCTGAAGTGCAAGCTACAAGGAAATTAGCTTATATTACAACTTTCTTTTTTATTCGTTCACAGGATGTGGGCATCGCTGGCAAGGCCAGCATTTATTGCCCATCCCTAGTTGCCCTCGAGAAGGTGGTGGTGAACCGCCTTCTTGAACCGCTGCAGTCCGTGTGGTGAAGGTGCTCCCACAGTGCTGTTAGGAAGGGAGTTCCAGGATTTTGACCCGGCGACGATGAAGGATCGGCGATATATTTCCAAGTCAGGATGGTGTGTGGCTTGGAGGGGAATTTGGAGGTGGTGGTGTTCCCATGCGCCTGCTGCCCTTGTCCTTCTAGGTGGAAGAGGTCGCGGGTTTGGGAGGTGCTGCCGAAGAAACCTTGGCAAGTTGCTGCAGTGCATCTTGTAGATGGTACACACTGCAGCCACGGTACGCTGGTGGTGGAGGGAGTGAATGTTTAAGGTGGTGGATGGGGTGCCAATCAAGCGGCTTGCTTTGTCCTGGATGGTGTCGAGCTTCTTGAGTGTTGTTGGAGCTACACACATCCAGGCAAGTGGAGAGTATTCCATCACACTCCTGACTTGTGCCTTGTAGATGGTGGAAAGGCTTTGGGGAGTCAGGAGGTGAGACACTCGCCGCAGAATACCCAGCCTCTGACCTGCTCTAGTAGCCACGGCATTTGTGCGGCTGGTCCAGTTAAGATTCTGGTCAATGGTCAATATATTACAACTGTTTCCATTGAAAGTAACTGTTATATAATTGGGGTACGAAAGCTTTTTTTTTAAAAAAAGAGCTCCAATATGCATTTTCAATTGGTTTGGCAAAAATGACACAAACACATTGAAAACATAATTTAACGCTGGAGAAACAAATCAATTGGAACCTAAACATTTGTTATTCTTTTTACAGGAGCAATGTAACAAAGAAATTAATTTGATCAAATATTAAATTGGCTTTCAGATTAAGTATGGTTACATTAGTGCTCCATCGTTAATGCAAACTTGAAAAAAAGTATTTTCACTAATAAGAGATTCTCTTTCCCCCCACTCAGCCCCCTGACAGCGCACACATTTCCCAGCTCAGCAGTAAAACAATCAGGCGAGGCAGAGTCGATGGGCAGAGCGGCCTCCTCCTGCGCTGTATGAGTCTATGATTCTAAGATAGAATAAATGTGCTTCAGCATCAACTGAGTATGTGAATTTAGTTCTCTCACACAGTCAGATTCAGTAACCCTTTCAAGCCAGCACTTCTGGTTTTAACCGTGTTGCTCGCAGGCTAAGAAATACAGGCCTGAGATGCCGTGCGGCGGCTGGGATGAGCTCGGGTTTAGAACAAGTGATAGCCAAGGGCAGAGTCCTGCAGGATGGTGGAAGGGACGGGAGGTAGAGTACAACAACAACTTGTATTTATATAGCACCTTTAACATAGTAAAACGTCCCAAGGCGCTACACAGGAGCGTCATCGAACACAATTTGACACCGAGCCACATAAGGATAAATTAGGGTAGGTTGGTCAAAGAGGTCGGTTTTAAGGAGCGTCTTAAAGGAGGAAAGAGGAGAGAGAGGCGGAGAGGTTTAGGGAGGGAATTCCAGAGCTTAGGACCCAGGCAACAGAAGGCACGGCCACCAATGGTGGAGCGACTATAATCAGGGATGCTTAAGAGGGCAGAATTAGAGGAGCACAGATATCTCGGGGGGGGGGGGGTTGTGGGGCTGGAGGAGATTAAAGAGATAGGGAGGGGCGAGGCCACGGAGGGATCTGAAAACAAGGGTGAGAATTTTGAAATCGAGGCGCTGCTTAACCGGGAGCTTACGTACGGAGCAAGTAGAGGCCGAGGGCTGAGGGAAGGTGTGCAGGTAGATAGTGTTGGGCAGGACGGGAACTCATTCACAGATGTTAGAGGCAAGTTACCACTTTGCAGCTTTAGTGGGCAGATGAGCCGATAATAATGGCAGCTTGAAAGGGAAAACATTTATTTTGCAGAAACTGTGAACCAATTGGTTCAGTATTTCTGCAGTGAAAAATAACCAACCAACCAGTAAATGGGGACATGTTGAGCCTGCACTAAGTGGGTAATGATGGTGAACTGCCAGCGTTCGCGCTCATTACCCCTCTGAAACTGACCGCAACTTCAGGATGTAGCGCAGGCGCATCCGAATACGGGAATCCTGAAGTTGCGGTCAGTCATTCACGGCTCCGACACTGGCTGCGCTGTGACCCCCCGCACCCCTCACCCCACAGAGCCGGCAATCTGTGAAACCGATGAAAACTTCAGCTCTTCCGCGGTAATACTGCTGTTAAACACCCCGTTAAAAGTCAGACTCTTTTGGATTAGGCGTAACTGGGGTTTTAACAGAATATTTTGTGCAGTGTCAAATTTGTCCATCTTAATAAAAATTACAATTTTTAAAAAACTAAAAGTTTGATGATTGTTATTCCAGGTTTGCCTTTTCCCCGTGTGAGAGCCCCAATCTTTGTTTTGCTCTCTCCAACATTTTTTTAAAAAAGTCTGAATAAAAGGAGCTTCCTCGTTCCTGGTTCTCGGTCTGTGAGAATTCGGCATTGTGATTGGCTGCTTAGACAGCTTGTTGACATCACAGCAGCTCGCGCTAGGGATTCCCCATTAACGTCCGTTGATTTGAATTGCACATCGGAAAACCCGAACCTCTCGCCACAGGGAGATCGTGAGATCCTTGAGCGAAGCTTACTTCGGGGCCGGCGGTGAGTGCCTTTCTTCTCCCGCTGACAACAAATAACGGCCCGTAATTTGTGAAGTAATAGTGAGAGAGTTAACATTAATCCTGGCTGCAATAGAAATAAGTGACAGTTTGCTTTTAAGAGGTCCCGTTGCAAGAAACACTCCTTAAGATACAAAATCAGACAGCCCTATTTTCAAAATAATTCCATTACAGCCATTACCCATTTAGTTTCACCCCAATAGGGGTCTGGACAAAGTTTACTTTGACAATACACCTTCATTCAATTGAAGGGTCGGAAAGAGAGCTCAAAACAAAATGTATGTTTCCTTCATCTAATATCCGCCAAAGTCAACTTCTGGGAATTTCTGATCAAACTAGAATTAACAAGCCTAAAACAAAAAAGCCAAAATATTTAAACTAGCAACATACGCGACTGCAGAAATGCTGCTTCAACCCTCAGTTCTGAGGGCAATATGTTATTTTACAATTTCAAGGGAAAAAACATTTTGGCAACTCTGCATGAAAAATATAAAGCATGCGTGACTCTGTGGCCAAAGCAAAAAGCACAACATTTGGTCCAGACCGTCACCCAGGGGTACATTTGAAAGTAACGTCCTAAATCGAATTGAACCATATTATATTTAGACCGTAAAGGTAAGACTGAATTACAACTTTGCAACTCATCTATCTTGGGAAAGAGGTGGCTGCAGAGTTTTGTTAAAATAATCAGGGCTAGCCTCCATCTATTTACAGTCGATTCCCAACATCAAATATGTCCAATTACAAAAGGCAAAATACTGAAGATGCTGGAAATCTGAAACATAAACAGAAAATGCTGGAAACACTCAGCGGGTCAGGCAGCGACTGTGGGGAGAAAAACAGAGATAACGTTTCAGGTCGATGACCCTTCGTCAGAACTGGAAAAGGTTAGAGATGCAACAGGTTTTGTGCGTTACATTTTTAAGTACAGTGGCAGCGAAAGGAAGGAGGAGAGGAAAGAACAAAAGGGAAGGTCTGTGATCGGGTGGAAGGCAGGAGAGAATAAAAATGATCAAATATATCTAAGTGTGCGAGTAGGCAATGCCACTCGGAGGTGGTTGCCAGCAGGTGAACAGCCCAGTGAGGACTCCCCCGTCAATTTTAATTTCCTCTCTTTGCAGGGGCCACCAATGTTCCCTTGAAAATTTTTTTTGGGTGCGCGACTCATTCAAATTTCCACGCAGGCGCAGTTTTTTTCTCCCATTCTGAAGCCAGCCAGCGACCGGCGCAGGACCTCGAGAGCGCTGTGCGGTCTCGCAGATCAACGGTAACGTTAACCACTCAACACTCCTCCCCCCCGCCCCCCACAACAACACATCTGTGATCAGGAGCTCGGTGATGAGAGTGAATGAACACAACTCTACCCAACTCTCTACACACTGCAGCACGCTGCTGCCTTGTTCGCCCAGCCTCTATCATTGCCTGATCACAATACTCAATTGAGAGACACCCAACTTATGACTGCACAGCATCCATCGCACCACCAGCTACAAAGGTCACAGCCAAACCCATCAATAAATAAATAAATTATATATTTTTTATTCGTTCATAGGATGAGAGCATCGCTGGCAAGGCCCAGCATTTATTGCCCATCCCTAATTACCCTCGAGGAGGTGGTGGTGAGCCACCTTCTTGAACCGCTGCAGTCCCTGTATTCAGAGTTAAACCTGTATTAGGATATTTTTTCTAGGCCAACTATCCATTCAATGCTAGAGGTGCTAGAATCGACCAGTACTGCAGTTGATGTAATTTACCTGGATTTTCAAAAGGCCTTCAATAAGGTACCCCATAATTGACTGTTGAACAAGGTCAGAGAATGCGGAGTCAGGGGATAAGTAACAGAATGCAGAGAGTAGGGGTAAAGGGTAGCAATTCACAGGGGCAGAAGGTGGGTAGTGGTGTTCCACAAGGATCAGTGCTGGGACCGCTGCTGTTTACAATTTACATCAACGATTTAAGACTTTGGAATCAAAAACACAATTTCTAAATTTGCGGATGACACCAAATTGGGGATGATAGTCAATACTGAGGAGGACTGCAACAAGTTACAGGAGGACATTAATAAACTTGCAGAATGGGCAAATGAAGTTCAACACAACCAAATGGGAGGTATTACATTTTGGTAGGAAGAATAGGGAGGTCACTTATCACTTGGAGGGTGCGAGTCTGGGTGGGGTAGAGGAACAAAGGGATCTGGGAGTACAAACACACAAATCACTAAAAGTTGTGCCACAGGTTAGCAAGGCCATAAAAAAAGCAAACCAAGCACTAGGGTTTATTTCTAGAGGGAGAGAATTGAAAAGTAGGGAAGTTATGCTAAACCTGTATCGAACCTTGGTTAGACCACACTTGGAGTACTGCGTACAGTTCTGGTCTCCATATTATAAAAAGGATATAGAGGCACTGGAGAGGGTGCAGAGAAGATTTACAAGGATGATACCAGAAATGCGAGGGTATACATATCAGGAAAGGATGAACAGGCTGGGTCTCTTTACTCTTGAAAAGAGAAGGCTGAGGGGTGACCTAATAGAGGTCTTTAAAATTATGAAAGGTTTTGATAGAGTGGATACAGAGAGAATGTTTCCACTTGTGGGGAAGAGCATAACTAGAGGCCATCAATATAAGATAGTCACCAAGAAATCCAATAGAGAATTCAGGAGAAACTTCTTTACCCAGAGAATGGTGAGAGTGTGGAACTCGCTACCACAGGGAGTGGTTGAAGCAAATCGTATAGATGGATTTAATAGGAAGACAGATTATTATCTGAACGGCAATAGATTGGGAGAAGGGGAAGTGCAACGATACCTGGGTGTCCTTGTGCACCAGACGCTGAAGGTAAGCATGCAGATGCAGCAGGCGGTTAAGAAGGCAAATGGTATGTTGGCCTTCATAGCGAGAGGGTTTGAGTACAGGAACAAGGATGTCTTGCTGCAGTTGTACAGGGCCTTGGTGAGACCACACCTTGAGTATTGTGTGCAGTTTTGGTCACCTTATCTGAGGAAGGATGTTCTTGCCATGGAGGGAGTGCAGCAAAGATTCACCAGGCTGATACCTGGGATGGCAGGAATGACGTATGAGGAGAGATTGGGTCGATTGGGCTTATACTCCCTGGAGCGGCGGCAGGTAGCGGGAGCAGCGGACCTGCGGGAGACTCGGCGGCGGCGGCGAGGTACTTAAGGCGGCAGCGGGGCCAGGAGAGGCCTACCAAACTCCAGTCTGCGAGCTCGGAAGTTGCAGAGAGGTAAAAAGTAATCGGGGTGTGACGTCACCAGGGAGCAGGTAAGTGATTGGTTGGTGAGTATTTCTCTCTTTTCATTACAAGCTTGAATTCTGTGGTGTTAAATTTCTAGGGGCTCTGTGTTGTAGTGAGGACAGTTGGTAAATAAAGCGCCCTAGAGTATACCTGTAACTGGGGTATTGAATAAATTTTTAGATTAATTAAAGGAGTAAGTCATGGCGGGAGAGCTCAGACCCGTGTTCTGCTCCTCCTGCTCCATGTGGGAAGTCAGGGACGCTGCCAGTGTCCCTGGCGACCATGTGTGCGGGAAATGCATCCAGCTGCAGCTACTTGTAGACCGCATTGTGGCGCTCGAGCTGCGGGTGGATGAGTTTTGGAGCATGCGCGATGCTGAGAGGCTCGTGGATAGCACGTTTAGCGAGTTGTTCACGCCTCAGGGTAGGGCTGCACAGGGGGTGACCATCAGGCGGAGCAACAGAGGCAGGCAGGAAGTGCAGGGGCCCCCTGCGGACATCCCCCTTTCAAACAAGTATACCAAGTTGGATACTGTTGAGGGGGATGACTCACTAGGGGAAGGCAGCAGCAGCCAGCTTCCTGGCACCAGGGACGCTTCTGCTGCTCAGAAAGGGAGGAAAAAGAGTGGGAGAGCAATAGTGGTAGGGGATTCTATCGTAAGGGGAACAGATAGGCGTTTCTGTGGCCGCAAACGTGACTCCAGGATGGTTTGTTGCCTCCCTGGGGCCAGGGTCATGGATGTCACTGAGCGGCTACAGGGCATTCTTAAGGGGGAGGGGGAGCAGGCAGAGGTCGTGGTCCACATTGGGACCAACGACATAGGTAGGAAGGGGGATGAGGTCCTGCATCAAGAATTTAGGGAGCTAGGTAACAGATTAAAGAGCAGGACCTCAAAGGTTGTAATCTCTGGATTACTCCCAGTGCCACGTGCTAGTGAGTATAGGAATAGGAGGATAGAGCAGATGAATGCGTGGCTAATGAGTTGGTGTAGGGGGGAGGGTTTTACTTTCCTGGATCACTGGGCCTGCTTCTGGGGAAGGTGGGACTTGTACAAGTCGGACGGGTTGCACCTGAACCAGAGCGGGACAAATATCCTTGCGGGGAGGTTTGCTAGCACTGTTGGGGGGGGTTCAAACTAACTTGGCAGGGGGATGGGATACAGAGGGGAGCTGAAAGAGGGGGTGATGTGCTGCCAATTATAGAGAAAAAAACAAGTCAGCTTGGTAGACAGGGCAAATATACAAGGGCAAGGCTGGATGGCATCTATTTTAATGCAAGGAGTCTTGCAAATAAGGTGGATGAACTGAAGGTGTTGATAAACACATGGGAGTATGATATTGTTGCTATCACGGAGACATGGTTGAGGGAGGGGCAAGACTGGCAGCTCAATATTCCGGGGTACAGAATCTTCAGGCGAGACAGAGGGGGGGGTATAAGAGGAGGGGTGTAGCAATATTAATTAAGGAGTCAATTACTGCAGTAAGGAGGGATGACATATTAGCAGGTTCCTCTAATGAGGCCATATGGGTGGAGCTTAAAAACAAGAAGGGGGCAAGCACTTTGCTGGGAGTGTACTATAGGCCTCCAAACAGTCAGGGGGAGATAGAGGAACAGATATGTAGGCAAATCTCAGAGAAATGTGCAAATAATAGGGTAATAATAATGGGGGATTTCAACTTCCCCAATATTAACTGGGATAGTCAGAGTGTGAAAGGCACAGAGGGTGCAGAATTCGTAAAGTGCATCCAGGAGAGCTTTTTGAGCCAGCATGTAGAAGGTCCTACAAGAGAGGGGGCGGTACCGGACCTAATTCTAGGGAATGTGGCCGGCCAAGTGGAAGAAGTGCTAGTAGGTGAGCACTTTGGTGGCAGTGACCATAATATGGTGAGATTTAAGGTGGTCATGGAAAAGGACAGGGATGGGCCGGAAATAAAGGTTCTAAATTGGGGGAAGGCCGATTTTAATAGGATAAGGCAGGATCTGGCCAAAATGGACTGGGATCAGCTACTGGTAGGAAAATCCGCATCGGAGCAATGGGAGGCTTTCAGAAGGGAGATTGAGATCATACAATGGCAACATGTTCCCGTAAAGGTCAAGGGTGGTTCCAAAAACCACAGGGAACCGTGGATGTCAGGGGATATACGAGAATGGATTAGAAAAAAAAGGAGGGCTTTTGGCAGATACAAAAGGCTAAAGACGGAGGAAGCCCTAGAGGAGTACAAAAAGTGCAGGGGGATACTTAAAAAAGAAATTAGGAGATCAAGGAGGGGCCATGAAATAACACTGGCGAGCAAAATAAAGGAAAATCCAAAGATGTTTTATAAGTATATTAAGGGTAAGAGGATAACTAGGGAAAAAATAGGGCCCATTAGGGACAAAAGTGGCAATCTGTGTGTGGAGCCGGAAGATGTAGGAGGGGTTCTAAATGAATTTTTTGCATCTGTTTTTCACTATGGAGAGGGATGATGTAGACATAGAAATAGGGCGGGGGGACTGTGATATGCTCGAACACATTAACATCGAGAGGGAGGAGGTATTGGCGGTTTTAGCAGGCCTAAAAATGGATAAATCCCCAGGCCCGGACGAAATGTATCCCAGGCTGCTGTGTGAGGCAAAGGAAGAGATTGCAGGGGCTCTAACACACATATTCAGAACCTCTCTGGCCACAGGGGATGTGCCAGAGGACTGGAGAACCGCTAATGTAGTTCCATTATTCAAGAAGGGGAGTAGGGAAAAAACGGGGAACTACAGGCCAGTGAGCCTAACATCAGTGGTGGGAAAATTATTGGAAAAAATTCTGAGGGACAAAATCAGTCTCCACTTGGAGAGGCAAGGATTAATCAGGGATAGTCAACATGGCTTTGTCAAGGGAAGATCATGTCTGACTAATTTGATTGAATTTTTTGAGGGGGTGACTAGGTGTGTGGATGAGGGTAACGCAGTGGATGTGGTATACATGGATTTCAGTAAGGCCTTCGATAAAGTCCCGCACAGGAGACTGGTCAAGAAGGTAAGAGCCCATGGAATCCAGGGTGCCTTGGCACGTTGGATACAAAACTGGCTTAGTGGCAGAAGGCAGAGGGTGATGGTCGAAGGTTGTTTTTGTGACTGGAAGCCTGTGGCCAGTGGGGTACCACAGGGATCGGTGCTGGGTCCCTTGCTGTTTGTGGTCTATATTAATGACTTGGATATGAATGTAAAAGGTATGATCAGTAAGTTCGCGGATGATACAAAAATTGGTAGGGTGGTAAATAGCGAGGAGGGTAGTCTCAGTCTGCAGGACGATATCGATGGGTTGGTCAGATGGGCGGAACAGTGGCAAATGGAATTTAACCCGGAAAAGTGCGAGGTGATGCACTTTGGGGGGACTAACAAGGCAAGGGAATACACAATGAATGGTAAGACCCTAGGCAAGACGGAGGGTCAGAGGGATCTGGGTGTGCAAGTACACAGATCCCTGAAGGCGGCGGAACAGGTGGATAAGGTGGTAAAAAAGGCATATGGGATACTTGCCTTCATTAGCCGAGGCATAGAATATAAGAGCAAGGAGGTTATGATGGAGCTGTATAAAACACTGGTTAGGTCACAGCTGGAATACTGTGTGCAGTTCTGGTCGCCACACTACAGGAAGGATGTGATAGCTTTGGAGAGGGTGCAGAGGAGATTCACCAGGATGCTACCAGGGCTGGAACGCTTCAGCTATGAAGAGAGACTGGGCAGATTGGGTTTGTTTTCCTTGGAGCAGAGGAGGCTGAGGGGGGACATGATTGAGGTGTACAAAATTATGAGGGGCATAGATAGGATGGATACTAAGGAGCTTTTTCCCTTAGTAGAAGGGTCAATAACTAGGGGGCACAGATTCAAGGTAAAGGGCGGGAGGTTTAGAGGGGATTTGAGAAAGAACTTTTTCACCCAGAGGGTGGTTGGAGTCTGGAACTCACTGCCCGGAAGGGTTGTGGAGGCTGGAACCCTCACAACATTCAAGACGCATTTGGATGAGCACTTGAAATGCCATAGCATACAAGGCTACAGACCAAATGCTGGAATATGGGATTAGATTAGACAGGGCGTGATGGCCGGCGTGGACACGATGGGCCGAAGGGCCTCTATCCGTGCTGTATAACTCTATGACTCTATCTCATTGAAACTTGTAAAATTCTAACAGGACTAGACAGACTAGATGCAGGAAGGATGTTCCCGATGGCAGGGGAGTCAAGAACCAGGGGTCACAGTCTAAGGATAAGGGGTAAGCCATTTAGGACAGAGATGAGGAGGAATTTCTTCACCCAGAGAGTGGTGAACCTGTGGAATTCTCTACCACAGAAGGCAGTTGAGGCCAATTCATTAAATATATTCAAGAAGGAGTTAGATATATTTCTTAAGGCTAAAGGGATCAAGGGATATGGGGAGAAGGCAGGGACAGGGTACTGAATTTGGATGATCAGCCATGATCTCATTGAATGGCGGAGCAGGCTCGAGGGGCCAAATGGCCGACTCCTGCTCCTATCTTCTATGTTTCTATGTTAAGGGGAGTCTGGATAAACATGAGGGAGAAGGGAATAGAGGGTTACGCTGATAGAGTTAGATGAAGAAAGATGGGAGGAGGCTCGAGTGGAGCATAAACGCCGGCATGGACTGGTTGGGCCAAATGGCCTGTTTCTGTGCCGTATATCCTGTGTAATCCTGTGTATTTGTTAATGGTGGAGATCTTGCCAATTTGAGAAGCATCTATGGACAATACAAAGATTAGGCTCCCATTTGCAAGTCATAGGCTCAACTTACCCAAGCACTCGCACCAAGCAGGTACTTCATTCAGAAATCTGATTCAACTAATGAGTCAACCACTTCAAATGCTTTTTATATTTAGTTTTATTTCAGAAGCCACCTAAACGTGTTTCATTATTTTCCTCAACAGATTTACATTTAGATTGATTCCTGGGGTGAGAGGGTTGTCCTATGAGGAGAGATTGAGTAGATTGGGCCGAGACTCTCTGGAGTTTAGAAGAATGAGAGGTGATCTCATTGAAACATATAAGATTCTGAGGGGGATTGACAGGGTAGATGCAGGGAGGATGTTTCCCCCTGGCTGGAGAGTCTAGGACCAGGGGTCACAGTCTCAGGATAAGGGGTCGGCCATTTAGGACTGAGATGAGGAGGAATTTCTTCACTCAGAGGGTGGTGAATCTTTGGAATTATCTGCCCCAGAGGGCTGTGGATGCTGAGTCGTTGAGTATATTCAAGGCTGAGATCGATAGATTTTTGGATTCATGGGGAATCGAGGGATATGGGGATCGGGCGGGAAAGTGGAGTTGTGGTCGAAGATCAGCCATGATCTTATTGAATGGCGGAGCAGGCTCGAGGGGCCGAATGGTCGACTCCTGCTACTAATTCTTATGAGCAGTGAGAGAACATGCTTGTCATGAGCAATTATGAAATGCAGCACCAAAAAAAGATATAAAGACCAAACTAATTACATACAAAACATAAATCATCCCAGTGAGCAGGAACCACAAAAGTGAAGGTATTCAGTACCAGTCCAGCACCTGCCCAACAAATACTGGGAGTCTAGTCTTGGTCGCTAACCAAAACTACTCGCTACATTAACAGGTTAACCTGTCAATGGGGTACAAGGTGAATTTCACAACCTTTTAGCTCCAACAATTCCACTGGATATTCACAACTGAAATGTGAAACCAGATAAATTAATCCCATTTCATCAGTTGATTAACAACAACAACAACAACAACTTGTAGGGAGGTATTGCTGCAGTTGTACAAGGTATTGGTGAGACCGCACCTGGAATACTGCATACAGTTTTGGTGTCCATACTTAAGAAAGGACATACTTGCTCTCGAGTCAGTACAAAGAAGGTTCACTCGGTTAATCCCGGGGATGAGGGGGTGGTCATATGAGGAGAGATTGAGTAGATTGGGACTCTACTCATTGGAGTTCAGAAGAATGAGAGGCGATCTTATTGAAACATATAAGATTGTGAAGGAGCTTGATTGGGTGGATGCGGTGAGTATGTTCCCAATGATGGGTGAAACTAGAACTCGGGGGCATAATCTTAGAATAAGGGGCTGCTCTTTCAAAACTGAGATGAGGAGAAACTTCTTCACTCAGAGGGTGGTAGGTTTGTGGAATTTGCTGCCCCAGAAAGCTGTGGAAGTTACATCATTAAATAAATTTAAAACAGAAATAGATAGTTTCCTAGAAGTAAAGGGAATTAAGGGTTACGGGGAGCGGGCAGGAAATTGGACATGAGTCTAGGTTCGGATCGGTCATGGCCCTGTGGGTAGTGGAGCGGGCCCAGGGGCCGTGTAGCCTGGTTCTGCTCCTGCTTCTTGTGTTCTAATTCTGTGTTGGATTTCAGGAGATGGTTTTATTCCTGTTCCTGGCTGGGGTGGAGATCGCCTTTACAGAAGGTAAGTACTGTAGAAAATATAGGGACAGAGTGATCTCCTGGAAGAATTTCGATCGCCTAGATGGGTCGGAGAGGAATTTCCCAGATTTTTTTCTCCCAAATTGGCCATTGGGTCTTTTATCTGGTTTTTCGCCTCTCCCGGGAGATCACATGGGTTCGGGTGGATGGAGAGTGATAGAAGATTTGAGGTTAGGATCAGATCAGCCATGATCTTATTGAATGGTGGAGCAGGCTCGAGGAGCCGATTGGCCTACTCCTGCTCCTATTTCTTATGTTCTTGTACAGCGCCTTTAATGTAGTAAAACGTCCCAAGGCGCTTCACAGGAGCGATTATCAAACAAAATCTGACACCGAGTCACATAAGGAGAAATTAGGGCAGGTGACCAAAAGCTTGGTCAAAGAAGTCGGTTTTAAGGAGTGTCTTAAAGGAGGAGAGAGAGGCGGAGAGGTTTAGGGAGGGAATTCCAGAGCTTGGGGCCCAGGCAGCTGAAGGCACGGCCACCAATGGTGGAGCGATTATAATCAGGGATGCTCAAGAGGGCAGAATTAGAGGAGCGCAGATATCTCGGGGGGTTGTGGAGCTGGAGGAGATTACAGAGATAGGAAGGGGCGAGGCCATGGAGGGATTTGAAAACAAGGATGAGAATTTTAAAATCAAGGCGCTGCTTAATCGGGCATCAGAGGGTAATGATGTAACCCTTGCTACACATATGGCAGTATGAGCTCTTACAATTATCCAGAGCACTGGCAACTCCCATCCATCGACACTGAAACCTCTTCATAAGCTAAAATATATTCCAGTGTTATAGTTCGGGGCTTATATATAAATTAATAATTAGATCCAAGCGTGTAGCTGGGACAAGTCACGTCAGAATGCATATTTAAGGATCACAATTTATTCAATGATTAAGCAGTATAGTGCAAGAAGGCTAGTAACCTCAACTCTACTTTTAAAAAATCATTTTTCCTCATCAATGAAAAGCGACATTGTGCTGGACAGAATACTCACACGCTCCACCTGAACAACTAAATGAATTAGCATCAATACTTCCTGTTGTGTGATTAATAGAAGTATGACATTTGCGGCCTTATTCTTGGAATATTCTGGATCATGTCACATGAGAAAGTGTTGCATCAGAAGCAGACAAAATGTGGGGAGGGATGCCTACCATGACTATAGCCAGGTTCCAGAAGTCGGGATTTTTCCCCTCTGCAGCAGACCAATATATTCTAGTGATGATGCCATAATAAACGGCAATCAAGTAGCACAATGCTCGGTCAATGTAATTTCACTATTTACAGTAAAAAAAATTACAGCATTCTTTAAAACTGCAGCACTCAAACCTCATTATGCACACAGTAACTGTGTCCTATCCAATAAAATCTTTGTTTAAAGCAAGCAATTTATACCAAGTGTTATACTGCAGTGAGAAAATCCTTCAGAAGTTCTGAAATGATTGACTTTAACTGCCTCTGGCTTCTCCAGGACAGTGGAGTCTTGCCATTTCAGTCACTTACACAATTCCCGTTGTGGCCGTTATACTTAGTTAATTATCAAGACGGGTATATGAGAGATTTTTTCTCCCCCCCGGCAAACGATGAAGGATAACTCCCACTTTAAAACATTAATATCTAACACGATTCTGCATTATTCCTTCATCCCATTTCTAACTGCTCCCATGTCCTCCTGGCTGCAAATTGCAATTTACAGGACACTGGTCAGTTTAACCCCCCCAAAGAAGAAGCTGTTTGAAAGGCTACTGAGAATGCAAGGTGTCATTATATTTCACACAGAATGCGGATAAAAACACAATTGGGAGCCTGGGCACAAACGCCACAAATTCTTGCCACCACATACAGGCTGGTGATAATGAAACAATCTGATGCTTTGCAACAAAAAGGTTCTGCCTTGCTTCTGTTCTGGCCACGGCCTGGTGCCATCCAGTTACACCGGCACAAGACCTCATCTTTCATCCACTCAACGCAGCTGTACGGGACTGGCATCTCCTTCCTCCACACACACACACGAGGAATTTTTAAAGCTTCGAACCAAGTGACACCCGACAAACAAGAAAGCATAATTACCATCTGCACACTCTTCATAGTACCAGTCAAGCTCGTAATAGTCCTCTTTCACAAACCTCTGCATACTCAGTGCCCTTCAAGAAGGTTCAGCTATTTCACATTCTGGAGGTCAAGAAAAGCGCAGCCAAGCTGGTCTACCATTGCCACCCTGCCAGTGAATGAGGTGGGGCCACCAGATGCAAAGCGAACGGCACATAGTCAAAGGGGGTAGAGTGAGTGCAGGAGCAGAGATTGAGAGGGAGGCTCAGGCAGAATTTTAGGGAGGGAGATGGTTAAAAAGAAAAGGAAAAAAATTGCATACGTCTGCCAGAAACACCACTCACGTACTGTGCAGCAAATGCTTTCAACCGAGGGGCCTGGGTCAGAGACTGAAAGACATCCTATCATCAGGCAGCCTCAGCCTGCTGCATCCCCAGTACGTCAAACACACACACACACCTCCTCCCAACAGCAAACTGCTTGGCTGGAGAACAATCCATCTCATTTGTCCCTGGTTGCCACAGAGACACGCTCAGAGACGATGCAGTGAAATTCTGTACATCTTCCGAGATTTTTTTTTTGTAGATCTAGGGGCGAGCCAAGTGCTAGAAAATTCGCTAGACGGTATTGAAAGATTTGTGAAATCTCTGCCTTGCGTATAACTCAAGCACCAACCAGCACTGTGCCTGGTGGAGATAGAGAGCAAGATAGAGAAATAATTCTCTCTCTCTTCTGCCTCATAGGCAGTTTTTAAGTCCTCACTGCTGACATGCATTTTCTCTTTCAATTACATCTGTTCGTGTGAAGTATTTAAAAGGTGACTTTACACTGCAGCAGCTAGTCCCAGACCCTACCTGCAGTGTGGGCTCCAGCCAGTCAGAACCGTGTTTCCATTCCACGGATTGGAAGGTAGCAAATGTAACCCCACTATTTAAGAAAGGAGGGAGAGAGAAAACGGGGAACTACAGACCAGTTAGCCTGACATCAGTAGTAGGGAAAATGCTAGAATCTATTATTAAGGATGTGGTAACAGGGCACTTCGAAAATAATAGGATTGCTCAGAGTCAACACAGATTTATGAAAGGGAAATTGTGTTTGACAAATCTGAGAGTTTTTTGAGGTTGTAACTAACAGAATAGATAAGGGGAACCAATGGATGTGGTGTATTTTGATTTTTAGAAGGCATTCGATAAGGTACCACACAAGAGGTTGAGAATACCAAGGTCAAGGAAATAGAAACAAGAAACTGTGAAGGCAGCAAGAAGTAAAATAAAAAGGTTAAACTGATCTTTGGCTGCTAATATGGCTGGCGCCCACAATGTCACACCTTGCTGGTAGGAACAATGTAAGGCAGCGTGCAGAAGTTATACAGACAATAGGCGATCAGAAAACGCATTACCATGATTGCAAACGCATTACCATAACGTTTAGGTGATCATGAACACATTACCAGGATATTTACTTAGCTGTAACCCATTCAGTTAAATGTGACTTCTTTATTTCAAACTGCCAGGCCAGGAAATCAAATTAAATGTATACGTGCACAGCTCAGGATTGGTGCAGGAATGTACGAGGTGTTAATGTCTTCTCAAATGCAAGTATAATAATGTAGCACACTGTATGACAAATTGCTTGCTCTGTTGGGTTCGTCAGACTCTTGCAGGAGTCGGTGCCGACATTTCAGAGTAAGACTCCGCGGAAAATAAATCGTTTGAATTCTCCAGTTGCATTCGACTCAGTGATTACTGAACCAGACTGAGGGTAAAAGAATCCGTTCTATCATTTGGTGTCAGAAGTGGGATCTCAATGGACAGTCACCGAGAGTTCGCGAACTAAGAGTTGAATCGTCTCGGACGTGAAGAGAGGAAATGGGCCCCCAATGTAAGTAGTTTCTTGTACTACCTCAGTTTTCCTCTGATTCCGCCAGTCTGATGACGAGTCGGCCAATCGCTAACTCCCGTGTGGTGTCCCGCCGAGATCCAGGTCAGTCTGGCGAATACTGGAAGGGATAGGTGATTAGGTCAGTGATCGGATATCACGGAGGGTCAGTGATCGGATATCACTGAGGGTCAGTGATCGGATATCACTGAGGGTCAGTATACGTACTGAGGGAATAACTAGGAACTGTGTAAACTTAGAAATAAGCACTTGTGTCAGGTAAAGAGCGTCGACCTCGTATATCACTTGGCCCGCCTAGGCTCTGAACAAGTTTAAAACGCGACTGTGTAAAGTTCACAAGGGGAGTAAGATGGGCAACTGTTTAGATACCACGACTGAATCGGGTAGCGCCTTACAGACCCTTTGTGAACAACATCCTGACAAAGCGAAGCAACTCAGACAGTTGTCGGGAGGATTGAATAAGAAATTAGGAAGCGATCAATGGCCACTAGGAGGAACTAAGAATCTAGATGCCACTAAAAAGGCTCAAGAACTAATTTGGAAAAGTAACAGGGGTACCACAGCCAAAGAACTAATTGCCCTATGGAGACAGTACTGTCAGGAACTGAAAGAAACTTCCTTGCTAGCAAGTTGGCAGGATAATGCCTTAAAATTAGGAATAGCACTTACAGGGGGAGGGGTAGTCAAATCAGTAGAGGTATTGAAAAAGGAATGCGCTCATGAGAAACGCTCAAAACAGGAGTCTGAAAAGACCACGAGCGAGCCTGGAAAGGCTGATAAGAGTGGATTACGTAATCCAATGGTTGGCCTTGCCTTGACAGAGGGAGATGGTGATGATGATTTGGACGAATGGAATCACAGGGCTCAGGTTGTTCCCCACGCTCCCCCCCCGTACGTTAACATTTATCCCCCGGTGGCACCCGCACCAGCTGCACAAACCCCCGCGCCGACACCTCAAGTATCTGCCAGTGCCGTTTCCCCGCCGCCGTCAGTCACGGTTCAAGTAAATAATCCCCCGCCGGTCCAGATGGGAGACCAACAACCAGGTCCCCAGTATACCGACCCTGTTGCCTTTTACACCCGACTCAGGACTAAGAATAATCGGCCCCCGACGACACCCTCCCCACCCCAACCCAGTCCATCAAGGTCACGAAAACGGAGAAATCAAAGGCAGATGATTCAAAGTCAGAGACTAGAGAGTCAGAGCCAGAGTACCCTCAAGGCTTTAAGGTCCTTTTTAGAGTGCCGGGACCATAGTGACATTGACAGTGGAGATTCAGGAGACGACTTGTCATCCCTGGAATCAGAATCCGATACCGAGAGACCCGCCAGACATAAACCGACACCCCGGCAGTTGCCGGTGAGACAAATGCCTAACCCTGCCTTTAACGCAAATATTCCAGTGGCCGCCGATAACCCCCGGACCATAGGTATCTTCTACCCCTGGAAACCTAACGAGATAATGGCTATCTTAGCCGGGATGCCAGATAGGAAGAAATCCCCCACCTTGTTTGTAGAATTCCTCCGGACTACTATACTCGTCTATAATGCTGAATCAAGAGACTCATGGGCGTTAGTACAGCAGATCTTGAATCCCGCCGAACATGCAAAGGTTTTTGGTTAACCTAGGCTTTGAGGACCATGCCACATTAGAGGCTCAAAACGCACAGAGTGCTGCTCGTGAACGCGCCATACTCACTGCTTTAACCACCACCCTGCAGAAACCCATTGATATATCCAAGGTGTTGGATACTAAACCACGAAAGGGCGAGGGAGCAGAGGAATTCCTAGAGAGATTCTCTGAGGTATATCGGAGCCAGTCAGGAGATGCTAATTACCGGAACGGAGCAAACTCGCCGCAATACTGTGCTATCCTGATAAATTGTCTACCAACCTCGGTGTCTGAAGCAATTAAGACTAACAATATGGACTGGTCAGAGAATAGTCCCAGCCAGATGGCCAGGGCAGTGAAATATTATTGGAAAGAGAGTAAGAGTCAGGAGAGTCAACCCCAGGTCAAGGTCAAGACTGAGTACGTGATAAAAAAGGAAGAGCCAAAGCCCACCCAAGATGTGATAGGATATCAGACGGAGCCCCAGTACTGCGTCCCAGGGTGGGTTGATAGACAAGGGTACAGAGATACCAGCCATCCCAACGGACCAACCGTCCCTAATTATGGCCCACCCTACGCTCCCCCAAGACAAAATTTCGGCGATAGAGGAAGAGGAGGGAGGCAAGCAGAGTCAGATACCTGTTTTAATTGTGGCCAGCAAGGCCATTGGAGCAGGGAATGTCCCTCCCGAAGACAAGGAAGAGGGGGCCACATGCAAGGACAACGGGGAGGTTGGCAGGGAAATCAGGGACGAGGAAGATATACAGACTTCTCCCAGAATAATCCGTTTCCCCAGTACTGACTAGCCGACCTCGTGGCGAACGGGTTCCAGTCGGACAAGGAGCCCGTTCTATCCCTGCTGATTGAAGGGAGCCGGCATACGTTTCTGGTAGACACCGGAGCTGCTATGTCATCTGTCCGATCAGAGCTCAATCTCCCTAAATCCAGGGAGACACAAAGCCTGTCCGGATTCCAAGGACAAGTGTGCCAGTACCCGATATCAGAACCAGTTGAAGTAGCATTTCAAAATGAGTCTGTGAAACACCAATTCGTGATCACAAATGGCTGGATTGCAATCTCATGGCCAGAGACCTGTTATGCGCATTTCAATTAAGAAGCATTGTACTATCAACCCAGCATGTTTTCTCACAGAACCACCCCTCGAACAAACAGACCCAGGACATGATTGTCTATTTTTAATCAAGGAAGATACCTCCCCGTCAGGGAGGATCTATCTGATGCCCCAATGCAGAGTCCTGACACAACCATGTATGTAGATGGAAGTGCGTCCGTCAGTCCCCTTGGGAAAAGACTTTCTGGATATGCAATCGTAGATCAGGACAGTAATACTTTGGAGTCTGCCGCCTTTGAACTTCCGTATTCCGCCCAACAAGCAGAACTGTTCGCATTAATACGAGCTTGTATCTTAGGGAAGGACTTAAAGGTTAACGTTTATACAGACTTGAGATATGCCTTCGGAGTGGTTCATGATTTCGGACAATTATGGAAAAACAGAGGGTTCCTAACCTCTGCAGGAACACAGATATCCCATCAGAAATTAGTATCTGATTTGCTACAAGCCCTCATGCTACCAAAACAGATCTCCGTGATAAAGTGCTCCGCACACACAGCAGGACAGACCCCTGTAGATATAGGGAATAGATGCGCTGACCAGGAAGCTAGGGAAGCGTCCCAGGAACAACGAGTGGTTGTGCCTAGAATGATGAGCCAGACTAAAAGCTCAAATAAAAGCAAGTTTCCCTCGGGGAAGCCAATGCCAACCATCCAAGACGTCATTAAGTTACAGGAGGACGCTCCTGACTGTGATAAGGGACTGTGGAAACAGCTCGGTTGTACATATGATTGTGTGTCTAAACTATGGGTCACCCCTGCCGAGCAAACTTGTATGTCAGATGAGCTAGCATTATGGGTTATTGAATGTATACACTTTGCAACTCATTGTGGTGCCAGAGCAACTAGTGACACGTTATTAGCTACATGGTGGCATCCTAGATTACACGCTCTGGCTCAAGGTATTAGCAGTCGCTGCCTCATTTGTCAGCAGCATAACCCGGGAAAAGGCATACCTTGTGAAACGGGTAAGACGCCGTTACCCACGGGTCCCTTTGAGACCCTCCAGATGGACTACATTGAATTAGAAAGGTGTCAGTGTTATAAATATGTACTGGTTATTGTTGATGTATTTAGTAAGTGGATTGAGGCCTACCCGACTACGGATAACAAAGCCTCCACTGTTGTATAAGTTTTAATGAGAGAAATTATTCCAAGGTACGGAATTCCAAACCGATTAAGTTCAGACAACGGCCCTCACTTCGTGGGTCTGGTAAACAAGGAGTTCTGCACTCAAATGGGCATCCAACAGCAGCTACATTGTGCCTACAGGCCACAGGCCGCCGGACTGGTCGAGCGGGCTAATCAGACCTTGAAAAATAAACTTGCCAAATTACAGGCCGAGACGGGAACTACATGGCTCAAACTACTCCCCGTGGCCTTGTTCCAAATACGCACTACCCCGGCTGGTGCAGCAAGATTAAGCCCTGCTGAAATCATATATGGCAGACGTCTCAAAACCCCGTGGAACCAGGAAGTCCCAAAGACTGTCCACTTTCACCACATGACGGCAGAAATGACTAACTATATTTTGTTGTTAACCAGGGCATTGAAAAGTTTGCACTCCCGGGTACGCGCTGCTTACATCGACCTCCCTCCTATAGTCAGTCCGTCCCAGGTCGAGCCCGGAGCATATGTATTAATCAAGAATTGGACGCGAAAAGGATTGGAACCTCGTTGGGAAGGACCCTATCAAGTCTTACTCACCACCCCAACTGCTGCCAAAGTAGAGGGAAAGAGTGCTTGGGTTCACCTCCACCACTGTAAAATTGTCAGTAATGCTATGCCTGAAACTTAAAGAATGCTAAACCTCTCTTGCTTCCAAGAAATCTCTCCCTAAACAGACGTGCCGCGCCGACCAGCCATGCAGACGTCGCTGTGGATCCTCTCCATCAGTGTCCTGATCACCCTTGGAATAACTCAACAGCCCAGAAGGAGAACATGCCGGCGGAACCAACCCAAGCGGGTACACCACCTATGCCACGGAGACGTGCTTCGGTGCAATGATGATAACCCAGGCGGGTTCGGGAAATGGAACGTGATCAACTGGGACACCTACATTGGGCTTATTAGACAGCCCTACCGCTCGCTAATGCTGAGATACATACACAGAGGAACATTGCCATGCCATTGGACCAAGTGTAAATTTGATTACGTCTGTCGACGCCAGGTGACCAAGTCTGTTACTGCAGGACCATGCAACAGAACTACCGATACCAAAGGACAAAGCTGTTATCCGAAGTCCAACCAGGAAAGGAAAAGAAATGGACTGCCCCCTAAGCAAGTAACTGGGGAGACTGGGGATTTGGAGGATGGTATGACTGGTTGATAAATATGGCTATGTACCTAGTAGTTGCAATCGCCTGTATTTTTATTGGACTAGCAATCATGAAATGTGTGCTAGGAATAATGCAGCTAGCTTTGGAGAAAATAGGTAGCCCAAAGATGTTAATGGTAAGACCGACCAATGAATGTGAAATGAAGGAAGTAAAGTACGATGATAATAAAAAATTTGATCGACTGAATAAAATAGACGTAACCGAATAACGGTTGGTTATCATAGAATGATAAAAGGAGGGAATGAGAATACCAAGGTCAAGGAAATAGAAACAAGAAACTGTGAAGGCAGCAAGAAGTAAAATAAAAAGGCTAAACTGATCTTTGGCTGCTAATATGGCTGGCGCCCACAATGTCACACCTTGCTGGTAGGAACAATGTAAGGCAGCGTGCAGAAGTTATACAGACAATAGGCGATCAGAAAACGCATTACCATGATTGCAAACGCATTACCATAACGTTTAGGTGATCATGAACACATTACCAGGATATTTACTTAGCTGTAACCCATTCAGTTAAATGTGACTTCTTTATTTCAAACTGCCAGGCCAGGAAATCAAATTAAATGTATACGTGCACAGCTCAGGATTGGTGCAGGAATGTACGAGGTGTTAATGTCTTCTCAAATGCAAGTATAATAATGTAGCACACTGTATGACAAATTGCTTGCTCTGTTGGGTTCGTCAGACTCTTGCAGGAGTCGGTGCCGACATTTCAGAGTAAGACTCCGCGGAAAATAAATCGTTTGAATTCTCCAGTTGCATTCGACTCAGTGATCACTGAACCAGACTGAGGGTAAAAGAATCCGTTCTATCAAGGTTATTAAACAAAATTAGGGCTCATGGGATTGGGGGTAATATACTAGCATGGATTGAGGATTGGTTAACGGACAGAAACCAAAGAGTAGGAATAAACGGGTCATTTTCGGGTTGGCAGGCTGTAACTAGTGGGGTACCACAAGGATCAGTGCTTGGGCCTCAGCTATTCACAATCTACATCAATGATTTGGATGAGGGGACCAAATGTAATATATCCAAGTTTGCTGCTGATACAAAGCTGGGTGGGAATGTAAGTTGTGAGGAGGATGCAAGGAGGCTTCAAGGGGATATAGACAGGCTAAGTGAGTGGGAAAGAACATGGCAAATAGAATATAATATGGAGAAATGTGAAGTTATCCACTTTGGTAGGAAAAATAGTTAAGAAGTGTATTTTTTTTAAATGGTGAGAGATTGGGAAATGTTGGTGTTCAGAGGGACCTGGGTGCCCTTGTACACGAATCACTGAACGGTAACATGCAGGTACAGCAAGCAATTAGGAAAGCAAATGGTATGTTGGCCTTTATTACAAGAGGATTTGAGTATAAGAGTAAAGACGTCTTACTGCAATTATATAGGGCCCTGGTGAGACCACACCTGGAGTATTGTGCACAGTTTTGGTCTCCTTACCTAAGGAAGGATATACTTGCCATAGAGGGAGTGCAACAAAGGTTCACCAGACTGGTTCATGGGATGGGGGGGATTGTCCTATGAGGAGAGATTGAGTAGCCTAGGCCTATATTCTCTAGAGTTTAGAAGAATGAGAGGTGATCTCATTTGAAACATACGAAATTCTTACAGGGCTTGACAGGGTAGATGCAGGGAGGATGTTTCCCCTGGCTGGAGAGTCTAGAACCAGGGGTCACAGTCTCAGAATAAGGGGTCGGCCATTTAGGACTGAGATGAGGAGAAATGTCTTCACTCAGAGGGTGGTGAATCTTTGGAATTCTCTACCCCAGAGGGCTGTGGATGCTGAGTCATTGAGTATATTCAAGGCTGAGATCGATAGATTTCTGGACTCGAGGGATATGGGGAGCGGGGGGAAAAGTGGAGTTGAGGTCAAAGATCAGCCATGATCTTATTGAATGGTGGAGCAGGCTCGAGGGGCCGAATGGCCGACTCCTGCTCCTAATTCTTAGGACAACAGTGACTACACTTCAAAAAGTACTTCATTGGCTGTAAAGTGCTTTGGGACTTCTGGTGGTCGTGAAAGGTGCTATTGAAATGCAAGTCTGTCTTTTCTTTCAAACCTTTGCTTTTTCTTGCAAATGCGGAGCTGGGAATCCGGAGACAGAGAACAAATGGTTGACTGCGCTCATGCATCAAGTGATGTGTTACTGATATCTCCTCTGGCCAGGGAAAGAGGAAACTCAGCGAATGAAATCTCTTAGGAGTGGATTGAATTTCAAAAGAAAATGCCATGGTAAATTGGCCGAGTATCTCGCTGCGGCTTTAACGCACGGTGGCGCAGCCAAGCTTACATCTCCTGACTCGGTTTGATAGATTCGGCCTGAATGACTGGTTCCACCGAACAATATTTCACGGAACTAGAATACCACATGTAAAAGACCCGTGATATTCAAATTCAAGCACAATAGTGAAAACAACATTTAAACAAAATATGTGCGCATCTGAATCAGACAAGAACAAAGAACAGGCTTGTTGTCTAATCTGCCATCTCTCACTGCGTGTCTGGGGCGGGGAGGGGTGGGTGTCTGGGGCGGGGAGGGGTGGGTAAGGGGGAAAAGAAGCAACAGGAAAACGAAGCTCAAGTCTGGTTTGTTTCCCTTCTGCTTCTCTCTTATCGGTTTGACACATAACATAGAAACATAGAAGATAGGAGCAGGAGTCGGCCACTCGGCCCCTCGAGCCTGCTCCGCCATTCAATGAGATCATGGCTGATCATCCAAATTCAGTACCCTGTCCTTGCTTTCTCCCCATATCCCTTGATCCCTTTAGCCTTAAGAAATATATCTAACTCCTTCTTGAATATATTTAATGAATTGGCCTCAACAGCCTTCTGTGGCAGAGAATTCCACAGGTTCACCACTCTCTGGGTGAAGAAATTCCTCCTCATTTCTGTCCTAAATGGCCTACCCCTTATCCTTAGACTGTGACCCCTGGTTCTGGACTCCCCGGCCCTCGGGAACATCCTTCCTGCATCTAGTCTGTCCAGTCCTGTCAGAATTTTATAAGTTTCAATGAGATCCCCTCTCATTCTTCTAAACTCCAGCGAGTATAAGCCCAATTGACCCAATCTCTCCTCATACGTCATTCCTGCCATCGCAGGTATCAGCCTGGTGAATCTTCGCTGAACTCCCTCCATGGCAAGAACATGCTTCTTCAGATAAGGTGACCAAAACTGCACACAATACTCAAGGTGTGGTCTCACCAAGGCCCTGTACAACTGCAGCAAGACATCCTTGCTCCTGTACTCAAACCCTCTCGCTACGAAGGCCAACATACCATTTGCCTTCTTAACCGCCTGCTGCACCTGCATGCTTACCTTCAGCGACTGGTGCACAAGGACACCCAGGTATCGTTGCACTACCCCTTCTCCCAATCTATTGCCATTCAGATAATAATCTGCCTTCCTGTTTTTGACACCAGTGGATAACCTCGCATTTATCCATGTTATATTGCATCTGCCATGCATCTGCCCAATCACCCAACCTGTCCAAATCATACTGGAGTTCCTCGGCATCCTCCTCACAGCACACACGTCCACCCAGCTTTGTGTCGTCTGCAAATTTGGAGATATTACATCTAGTTCCCTTGTCTAGATCATTAATATATATTGTGATGAATAGCTGGGGTCCTAGGATCGATCCCTGCTGTACCCCACTAGTCACTGCCTGCCACTCGGAAAAAGAACCGTTTATTCCAACTCTTTGCTTCCAGTCTGCCAACCAGTTCTCTATCCAAGTCAATACCTGACCCACAATCCCATGTGCCTTAACTTTACACACTAATCTCTTATTGCTGTGTTACAGCTCCCCAGAAGCTCTCTGGTACCACAGGCAGGTTAACTGTTCACCCTCTCTGTGGCCAGCAACAACGGCAGTGCCACTTACATTGCTGCTTGGCGCCCAAGAAACTGACGCGTTCAAGTGGATCTCTGCTTCCCTGGAGGCCATACTGCTACAACAACCACCTGTATTTATAGAGCACCTTTAATGTAGTAACCCCACCCCCACCCACCAAGACACTTCACAGGAGCAATTATCAAACAAAATTTACTCTCAGGTGGACATAAAAGATCCCACGGCACTATTTCGAATAAGAGCAGGGGGAGTTCTCCCCGGTGTCCTGGGGCCAATATTCATCCCTCAAATCAACAATAATAAAAAACAGTTCTGACGAAAGGTCATCGACCAGAAACATCAACTCTGTTTCTCTCTTCACAGATGCTGCCTCACCGGCTGAGTTTCTCCAGCATTTTCTGTTTTTATTTCAGATTTCCAGCATCTGCAGTATTTTCTTTTTGTATTAATAAAAAACAGGTGATCTGGTCATTATCACATTGCTGTTTGTGGGAGCTTGCTGTGCGCAAATTGGCTGCCACGTTTCCCACATTACAACAGTGAATACACTTCAAAAAGTGCTTCATTGGTTGTAAAGCGCTTTGGGACGTCCGGTGGTTGTGAAAGGCGCTATAGAAATACAAGTCTGTCTTTCTCTTTAACAGTGCTGCCTTCTCAGTCTGTACTGACGGCAGTACAGCAAACTAAGTATATTGGTACGATAGCAAAATACTGCAGATGCTGAAAATCCAAAATCCAAAATATATTCTCTGGAGTTTAGAAGAATGAGAGGTGATCTCATTGAAACATACAAAATTCTTACAGGGCTCGACAGGGTCGATGCAGGGAGGATGTTTCCCCTGGCTGGGGAGTCTAGAACCAGGGGTCACAGTCTCAGAATAAGGGGTCGGCCGTTTAGGACTGAGATGAGGAGGAATTTCTTCACTCAGAGGGTGGTGAATCTTTGGAATTCTCTACCCCAGAGGGCTGTGGAGACTCAGTCGTTGAGTATATTCACGACAGAGATCGATAGATTTTTGGATATTAAGTGAATCAAGGGATATGGGGATCGAGCAGGAAAGTGGAGTTAAGGTTGAAGATCAGCCATGATCTCATTGAATGGCGGAGCAGGCTCGAGGGGCCGAATGGCCGACTCCTGCTCCTATCTTCTATGTTTCTATGAAATATATCCAAAAACGGTAAAATTCTCAAAGGCGTGCAAAAATTGAAAAATCCAGGGATTCTGGTACACGGGTCATTCAAACCAAGACTGTAAGAAGCAGCAATTTTCAAGTCCAGCTCTTTTTGTCTCGTTCAAAGAAATCTTCAAGAATACCGATGGAAATATTAATTTGCACGAGCAATCATTTACTGGATTATGCCAAAATCTGGCTGGAGATGCCAATGCAAACAGTTTGTTTACAAATAGGCGGGGTAACGAAAGGGTTAATCAGGCTGTCCTGAAGTCACTGATGTTGTGCTGTGGCCAGTTTCTCTGTATATTATAGTACTTGTAACTGTTAGCTATTGCCTTTTAATTAAGGAAGCATGTGAAGCACACTGAACTGTTGAATTAAGACTGACCTTCGGCAATGGCCAGTTTTAGTTAATTCCGTAAACCTAATTAAAAGGCAGTCCAGTCCATACTGATGCATATATTTCAGAGAACTTTAAATCATAGAATGGTTACAGCACAGAAGGAGGCCATTCGGCCCGTCGAGCCCGTGCCAGCTCGCTGCAAGAGCACTTCCGCTAGTCCCACTCCCCGCCCTTTCCCCAGAGCCCTGCAAATGTTTTTCCTTCAGGTACTTATCCAACTCCCTTTTGAAAGCCGCGATTGAATCTGCCTCCACCACCCTCTCAGGCAGTGCATTCCAGATCCTAACCACTCGCTACGTAAAAAAAAAATTTCCTCATGTCGCCTTTGGTTCTTCTGCCAATCACCTTAAATCTGTGTCCTCTGGTTCTCGACCCTTCCGCCAATAGGAACAGGTTCTCTCGACCTACTCTGTCTAGACCCCTCAATCAGTTGACAAGTTCTGCAGAAGGAAACACCTGTGACTGCATCATCCTTTTTAGAAGCAAGATATTGGTGTGAAATGATGCAGACTTATAATTAGAAGATCTACTTGATAAAATAGGAATTCAAGAGCACAATATAACCTAAAGCTGCAAAAAAAGTGGCACTTCAAGAACGGCCCCGATTGCCAGCCATGTGAAAACGAGTCATTACGCAGGCTTTGTAATTTAAGATACGGTAGACACAACAGCCAGGCTTTAATCCCACAGCAACTTTGCCCAACGCTCGATTGTACAGGTCAAGGCAACCCTTTACATTTTGAATACCCCGCACTGTCAGAAACAATGCTGAGTGCCAGGAACATACTGGCGTGTGATGTATTCCCGTCATTTGCATCGAACATACCTGAACAGTCACTCTCCAAAATCCAAACCTGCCTCAGTTCAGAGGAATTCAACCCCCTCTAGGCCCAGTTCACAGAGACACAGTCCTCACCAGTACAGAGATATGTTTTCCTCCCAGTGTCAGCCATGGCTCAGTGGGCAGCACCCTCGCCTCTGAGTCAGAAGGTTGTGGGTTCAAGTCCCACTCCAGGGAATTGAGCACAAAATCTAGGCCGACACTCCAGTGCAGTGCTGAGGGAGTGCTGCACTGTTGGAGGTGCTGTCTTTTGGATGAGACGTTAAACCGAGGCCCCGTCTGCTCTCTCGGGTGGATGTAAAAGATCCCATGGCACTATTTCGAAGAAGAGCAGGGGAGGAGTTCTCCCCGGTGTCCTGGGGCCAATATTTTTATCCCTCAACCAACATCACTAAAACAGATTATCCGGTCATTATCACATTGCTGTGCTTCCTACATTACAACAGTGACCACACTTCAAAAAGTGCTTCATTGGCTGTAAAGCACTTTGAGACGTCCGGTAGTCGTGAAAGGCGCTATAGAAATGAAAGTCTCTCTCTCTTTTTCCTTCAAACTTCTCTGTTCACACTGACACTTCTCCATCTTCCTCTTTTAATTCAGCCTAGCACGCTTGACCCCAGTTCAAGCGGGTACTCGTCTTCCAGCCTTCAAACTGGCACTCTCCCCCACCTCCTCGCTTCAAGCTACTTATCCCCTGGGTCATGCTGGCACTCCTCTCTTCTCGTTTCCCCCAGTTCATGATGGTGCTTTCCTTCCCTCCCTCTCTGCCCCACCACCATTACATTCTGGTGTCTCCACCACACCCCTCCTCCTTCAAGTCATGCCGGTACTGAGGGCAGAGGAGCTCGACTTGAATAGACAATGGAGAGAAAAGGCCTTGGCCCAGTCTATGGGCCACCAGACATGGATATCGGCAGTCTGTGGCAGGGAGGAGATAAAAGAGAGAGAGAGAGAGAGAGAGAGAGAGGAGCAACACTGAAGGCAACAGCGCTTGGCTCACATAGATTCTTTTTTACGATTAGCACTCACATAGAATAGAATGGTTACAGCACAGAAGGAGGCCATTCGGCCCGTCGAGCCCGTGCCGGCTCTCTGCGAGAGCACTTCAGCTAGTCCCACTCCCCCGCTCTTTTCCTGTAGCCCTGCAAATGTTTTTCCTTCAGGTACTTATCCAATTCCTTTTTGAAAGCCACGATTGAGTCTGCCTCCACTGCCCTTTCAGGCAGTGCATTCCAGATCCTAACCACTCGCTGCGTAAAAAAGTTTTCCCTCATGTCGCCTTTGGTTCTTCTGCTAATCACCTTAAATCTGTGCCCTCTGGTTCTCGACCCTTCAGCCAATGAGAACAGTTTCTCTCTATCTACTCCACATCTGGAAAAAACTCAGTGGTAGAAACAGCTGATGGTTTGCTGGGTTCCTGGGAAGGTAAAGAATCTCAGGCAGCATTACTGTCTTTGTCAGCAGGAGAGCACGGGGCTGACGGCAGCTCTGCCTCCCAGGGGTGCTGCCTTCCACTTTCAGTTGGACCTGCCTCATCAAATGCAGGTCCCGACTGAAGGAGGAACATCGAACGCTGCTGGGAGGAGAAGCTCCATGGCAACCCAATGTGCTCCTGGTGACTTCTTTTTCCTTTTAACAAGCCGGTTATTCCTACCCGTAGAAAGGACCAAACGCTGGAGCTCCACAAGCCCAATTAAACCAGATAGCAGGCCGGGTTTAGCCTGGACATCACTGGCCCCTCGATTTTGCGCTCAAGCCTAAAGTGGAACTTGAACCCACAGATGCTTGACTCGAGCCCTTCCACCTGACAAGCACCTGTCCCACCTCAGAAACAGCCCACATATAATCAGCACCTGCAACTTATTTGACATCATGTTCTTGCCATGGAGAGTGCAGTGAAGATTCACCAGACTGATACCTGGGATGGTAGGAATGACGTATGAGCAGAGATTGGGTCGATTGGGCTTGTATTCGCTGGAGTTTAGAAGAATGAGAGGGGATCTCATTGAAACTTATAAAATTCTAACAGGACTAGGCAGATTAGATGCAGGAAGGATGTTCCCGATGGTCGGGGAGTCCAGAACCAGGGGTCACAGTCTAAGGATAAGGGGTAAGCCATTTAGGACAAAGATGAAGAGGAATTTCTTCACCCAGAGAGTGGTGAACCTGTGGAATTCTCTACCACAGAAGGCAGTTGAGGCCAATTCATTAAATATATTCAAGAAGGAGTTAGATATATTTCTTAAGGCTAAAGGGATCAAGGGATATGGGGAGAAAGCAGGAACAGGGCACTGAATTTGGATGATCAGCCATGATCTCATTAAATGGCGGAGCAGGCTCGAGGGGCCGAATGGCCTACTCCTGCTCCTATCTTCTATGTTTCTATGTTTCACTGTTCCCTCTATTAATACTCCCCCTTTCCTTATAGCCCCTCTTTACTGCTGTTCATCAATTCTTCATACAGAAGAGATTTACTAGAATGGTTCCAGGGTTGAGGGACTTCAGTTACGTGGATAGACTGGAGAAGCTGGGGTTGTTCTCTTTGGAGCAGAGAAGGTGGAGAAGAGATTTGATAGAGGTGTTTAAAATCAAGAAGGGTTTAGAGAGTAGATAGAGAGAAACTGTTTCCAATGGCTGAAGGGTCGATAACCAGAGGCACAGATTCAAGGTGATTGGCAAAAGAACCAGAGGCGACATGAGGAAAATCTTTTTTCTGCAACGAGTGGTTAGGATTTGGAATGTGCTGCCTGATAGGGCGGTGGAGACAGATTCAATAGAAGCCTTCAATAGGGAATTGGATAAATACTCGAAGGAGAAAGAATTGCAGGGATGTGGGGAAAGAGCGGGGGAGTGGGACTGACTGGATTGCTCTTCGAAAGAGCCGGCGCAGACTCGGTGGGCCGAATGGGTTCCCTCTGTGCTGTATGATTCTAATAAGATAAAACTTGCCTCTAATCTAAGATAGTAATATGAATGGTGTTCAATTGGGGCAACAGCTATAACTTTCAACTTTATTTTATACTTCATTTACAGCTATATTATTCATTGGTAAGCAAACATTCTCTATTTTATATCCTTTATATCAAATAATAGGGAGGGAAAAATAATTGTACTTCCAACGTTTAAAAAATAGTCTACATCAGTGAAACCTTGAACTCCTGCTGGATCTTTAGTTCACAATATGAGATTTAAATAAAGCAATCAGGTCCTGGCCGAGTGCTCGACACAGTGTGAATGAGAGATGACCTCCATTTGTTTCTTTGGTGAATGCCACACCTCAATCGGCGGAATGCCGTTGACTTAGGGCTCGGTTACCTTGTACAAAAAAAAGGAGATAAACCCATTTGTGAAATGAGGCACTGCTAGGACCAGTAGCGGCACCTTCGTGATGTGTGGTTCCTCATACTTAGATTGTGGCCACGCCTTTTTTATGTAATGTACCTTTGGTGCTGGTGGGGCTGTCGGCAATAACCTTTTGTGGACTGCGGTAGAAGACTGGCCTGGCAATTTGTGGTGGGTAATAACGTTGAACTAGCAGCGTGGACCGTCACTCCACCTTTTAAACTGACCGCAACTTCAGGAGGTGTCGCAGGCGCAGCCCAACTCGGGTATCCTGCAGTTACGGTCTGTCATTCACGGCTCCGACACTAGTTGCGCTGTACCCCCCCCCCCACCCCTTATCTGAGGAAGGAGGTTCTTGCCATGGAGGGAGTGCAGCGAAGATTCACTAGGCTGATACCTGGGATGGCAGGAATGACGTATGAGGAGAGATTGGGTCGATTGGGCTGATACTCGCTGGAGTTTAGAAGAATGAGAGGGGATCTCATTGAAACTTATAAAATTCTAACAGGACTAGACAGACTTGATGCAGGAAGAATGTTCCCGATGGCGGGGAGTCCAGAACCAGGGGTCACAGTCTAAGGATAAGGGGTAAGCCATTTAGGACAGAGATGAGGAGGAATTTCTTCACCCAGAGAGTGGTGAACCTGTGGAATTCTCTGCCACAGAAGACAGTTGAGGCCAATTCATTAAATATATTCAAGAAGGAGTTGGATATATTTCTTAAGGCTAAAGGGATCCAGGGATATGGGGAGAAGGCAGGGACAGGGTACTGAATTTGGATGATCAGCCATGATCTCATTGAATGGCGGAGCAGGCTCGAGGGGCCGAATAGCCGACTCCTGCTCCTATCTTCTATGTTTCTATGTTTCACCCCAACCCCCGCCCAACCCAACCACAGAGCAGGCAATCAGTGAAATCACCCAAATCAGGGAAACTGACGAAAGCTTCGTCTCTTCCGCGGTAACACCGCTGTTAAATTCCCCGTTAAAAGTCAGACCCGTTTGGATTCGGTGTAACTGGGGCTTTAACAGCGTATTGACGGCTAAACACAGGTTATGGCCCCAAAAAACTCATTTTAATTTTATGTGGTGTCAAATTTATCCATTTGAAGGAAAATAATTTGCGTGGCTCCGGGGAAAGGGCAGGGGGAGTGGGACTGGCTGAACCGCTCTTGCAGAGAGCCGGCACGGGCTCGACGGGCCGAATTACCTCCGACTGTGCGGTAACCATTCTATGATTCTATAATAAAAATTAAAATTAAGAAACTTAAAAAAAAAAAAATGTTTTTAAGTTTGTCCATCTCGATTTCAGGTTTGCCTTTTCCCCGTGTGAGAGCCCCAATCTTTGTTTTGCTCTTTCTAATATTTAAAAAAAGTTAGAATCAAAAGGAGCTTCTTCACTTACATAACAACAGAAAACGCTGGAAACACTCAGCAGGCCAGGCAGCATCCGTGGAGAGAGAAACCGAGTTAACGTTTCAGGTCTGGGACCCTCCATCAGAACTGGAGAAGGCTGGAGATGTAACAGATATGAAGCAGGTGTCGAGACAGGGAAAGGGGGTGGGGAGGGAGGGGAGGAACATTCTGTGTCGGGTAGAAGGCAGGAGAGATTAAATGTCGCAAATGGGAATGGAAAAATCATAAACAGCCTGAAAAATGGGGGCAGGGGTTATAGTCTGAAAGTGTTCAACTCAAAATAACAGGAAATGCTGGAAAAACTCAGGTCAGGCAACATCCGTGGACAGAAATTTGAGTTGACGTTTCGGGTCGAACTCAATGTCGAGTCCGGCAGGCTGTAAAGTGCCCACTCGGAAGATGAGGTGCTGTTCCTCGAGCTTACGATGAGCTTCATTGGAACAATGTAAGAGGCCGAGGACAGAGAGGTGTCAGAGTGGGAGTGAAGCGGAGAATTAAAGTGACAGGCGACCGGAAGCTCAGGGTCACCCTTATGGTTTGTAATATTAGGATACAGGATACAGACTCAAGGTGAACGTGCAATATTCCAAGAGGCTATTCGAAATAGAGTTTTCAGTGTCTTGGTCAACATTTATCACCTCTCGCTGCCGCCCAGCACCCTACGTGTTCCTTCATGATAGGCCAGAACATTCTGGCCTCCCTATTATTATTAGGCCTGGTATAAGAACATAAGAAATAGGAGCAGGAGTCGGCCACACGGCCCCTCGAGCCTACTCCGCCATTCAATGGCTGATCTTCGACCTCAACTCCACTTTCCCACCCGATCTCCATATCCCTCGATTCCCCTCGAGTCCAAAAATCTATTGATCTCAGCCTTGAATATACTCGACGACTCAACATCCACAGCCCTCTGGGGCAGAGAATTCCAAAGATCCACAACCCTCTGAGTGAAGAAATTCCTCCTCATCTCAGTCTTAAATGGCCGACCCCTTATCCTGAGACTGTGACCTCTGGTTCTAGCCAGGGGGAAACAGCCTCTCAGCATCGACCCTGTCAATCCCCCTCAGAATCTTGGATGTTTCAATGAATCACCGCTCATTCTTCTAAACTCCAGAGAGTATCGGCCCATTCTACACAATCTCTCCTCATAGGACAGCCCTCTCATCCCAGGAATCAATCTGGTGAACCTTCGTTGCACCGCCTCCAAGGCAAGTATATCCTTCCCTAGATAAGGAGACCAAAACTGTGCACAGTACTCCAGGTGTGGTCTCACCAAGGCCCTGTACAGTTGTAGCAAGACTTCCTCACTCTTATACTCCAACCCCTTGCAGTAAAGGCCAACATGCCATTTGCCTTTCTTATTACTTGCTGTACCTGCATGCTAGCTTTGTGTTTCTTGCACGAGAACACCCAAATCTCTCTGAACACCAACATTTGAAAGTTTCATTTAAAAAATATTCTCTTTCTCTATTCTTCCTACCAAAGTGAATAACCTCACATTTCTCTACATTATACCCCATCTACCACCTTACTGCCCGCTCACTTAGTCTATCTATATCCCTTTGCAGACTTTGTATTTGTCTCACAGCTTACTGTCCCACCTAGCTTTGTATCATCAGCAAACTTGATACATTGCACTCGGTCCCTTCATCTAGGTCATTAATAGAAACACAGAAACATAGAAGATAGGAGCAGAAGTAGGCCATTCAGCCCCTCGAGACTGTTCCACCATTTAATGAGATCATGGCTGATCATCCAAATTCAGTACCCTGTCCCTGCTTTCACCCCATATCCCTTGATCCCTTTAGCCTTAAGAAATATATCCAACTCCTTCTTGAATATATTTAATGAATTGGCCTCAACTGCCCTGTGTGGTAGAGAATTCCACAGGTTCACCACTCTCTGGGTGAAGAAATTCCTCCTCATTTCTGTCCTAAATGGCTTACCCCTTATCTTTAGACTGTGACCCCTGGTTCTGGACTCCCCCGCCATCGGGAACATCCTTCCTGCATCTAGTCTGTCCAGTCCTGTTAGAATTTTATAAGTTTCAATAAGATCCCCTCTCATTCTTCTAAACTCCAGCGAGTACAAGCTCAATCGACCCAATCTCTCCTCATACGTCATTCCTGCCACCACTCTCTGGGTGAAGAAATTCGCAGATTAATATAGATTGTAAATGGCTGAGGCCCCAACACTGATCCTTGCGGCACCCCACTAGTTACAGCCTGCCAACCTGAAAAAGATCCGTTTATCCCTACTCTCTGTTTTCTGTCCATTAACCAATCCTCAATCCATGCTACTATATTACCCCCAACCCCATGAGGCTTAATCTTGTATGTTGCCAGAAGGCTCACTTCGACAGGACAAGTGGAGTATTTTGTACGCCGTTGCACAAATACTAAAGAGTTAGAAAGAGTAACATGAGAACTTCTGCTTTGCAAGCTTGATAGTACTGGTAATTATACCTGCGAGTCAATTCAGGGAACTGCAACTGCCAGGGCCAATTATGTATTTAACACGGAACAGTTTTTCACGGTTCTCGTATTCAAACAGTGAAGTATCTACTTCCCTACATTACAACAGTGACTGCTCTTCAAAGGTACTTCACCGGCTGTGAAGCGCTTTGGGACACCCTGAGGTCATGAAAGGCGTTCCAGAAATGCGAGTCAGTCTTTCTTTGTAAAGTTTGAATTTAATTTAAAGCAGATACATCCCTGCTACGTTCCACTGTACCTTGAACTGCCTACTATTGATATTAAACCAATCAGAAATTCCTGACATAACTAATAAAACCACAACAATGCATATCCTCCGCGTGAGGCCTCACATCTGTGAGTAGATTGGGCCGAGACTCTCTGGAGTTTAGAAGAATGAGAGGTGATCTCATTGAAACGTACAAGATTCTGAGGGGGATTGACAGGATAGATGCTGAGAGGTTGTTTCCCCCTGGCTGGAGAGTCTAGAATTAGGGGTCACAGTCTCAGGATAAGGGGTCGGCCATTTAGGACTGAGATGAGGAGGAATTTCTTCACTCAGAGGGCGGTGAATCTTTGGAATTCTCTGCCCCAGAGGGCTGTGGATGCTGAGTCGTTGAGTATATTCAAGGCTGAGATCGATAGATTTTTGGACTCCAGGGGAATCGAGGGATATGGAGATCGGGCGGGAAAGTGGAGTTGAGGTCGAAGATCAGCCATGATCTTATTGAATGGTGGAGCAGGCTCGAGGGGCCGTGTGGTGGAGCAGGCTCGAGGGGCCGTGTGGCAGAGCAGGCTCGAGGGGCCGTGTGGCGGAGCAGGCTTGAGGGGCCGTGTGGCGGAGCAGGCTCGAGGGGCCCTGTGGTGGAGCAGGCTCGAGGGGCCGTGTGGTGGAGCAGGCTCGAGGGGCCGTGTGGCGGAGCAGGCTCGAGGGGCCGTGTGGCCGACTCCTGCTCCTAATTCTTATGTTATGTTTATAAAAGACAGAACGCGAGTGAGAGAGAGAGAGACTGTGCTACCATGTATTGGTCAGCACTATAATTGCTTACCCTAATTAAGAGAGTTCTCTCTTGGGAATATACAGCCCGAGTATCTATCGAATGTGCTTTACACGCTCGCTAACTTGGATACATCTCCAGCTGTATCTTTAGTTAAGTTCAATTTTCTTTGTGAAATCGGATTTCTGTAGATCGATAGCAACACAACAATTCAGCCCCCAGCAGGATGAATGTTCTATCCATTTAAACATTATTCTGTACATTAATCAGTTTTTCTCATTTTTAATGTGCAATTGGCCTGAAATCACAAAGCTTTCACATCAACTGGAATTAGCTGTAAGTTCTAAACAGAATGATCAGGAGATGTGACCAGTGAAATGAATTATAATCGAAAGACCATTCACACAGGTGTTACGACACCCCTGCTGATCTCAGTACTGCGCTGCTCATGTTCAGCCCTCGTTGAAAAACACAACCTTCGCTGCAGTAGACATACTGAATTCCTGTTCCTTCAATCAGGTAAAGGACAAATACCCATTTTAATCTGATTGAGTGGATATACTAGCTCTGTGACACAGAATTGCTGCAGTGTGCACCATCTACAAGATGCACTGCAGCAACTCGCCAAGCCTTCTTCGGCAGCAGCTCCCAAACCCGCGACCTCTACCGCCTAGAAGGACAAGGGCAGCAGGCGCATGGGAACACCACCACCTGCAAGTTCCCCTCCAAGTCGCACACCATCCTGACTTGGAAATAAATCGGCCGTTCCTTCATCGTCGCTGGGTCAAAATCCTGGAACTCCCTCCCTAACAGCACTGTGGGAGTACCTTCACCACACGGACTGCAGCGGTTCAAGAAGGCGGCTCACCACCGCCTTCTCAAGGTCTTTCTTTGCACCATTGTGAAATACTTTTTTGCATTAATAAAAATGCTTCCAGCTTACTAACAGAAAGTGGTGTGGATTCATTTTTGCAGGTTAAAAAGTGAAATGCGTCAAATGCTTTCCATGTACAGCCTGTAGACAACAGCTGTGGCAACAGAGCGCGCAGCTCATTCTGAACTGCACTGGTTCTTGCATCTAACTCATTGCATTTAACTAAAAATACTTGAGCGGGTTCTGCAAAGTCAGCTTTTACTCTTCTCAAATCTAGAGACTAACGCAGCAAACACAAATCCTTTGAGAAATGAAAAGGCGAGCGTTTTCAAAGTGCAACTCTGACATCAAACATCTGCAAAAATAATTCTCTGTAAATTTTGACTTTCTGAAGTACAATTCGAGTAATTTACTGACCAATGCCTCACTAAAAATGCACAACATTTTTACAACACACGTCCAAATCCGATTCACACAGAAATTCTATTGCCCCGGTTCTAGTTGTGGGCATAAATGCTATTGGAGTCCACAGGGTTACACAGCCGGAAAAACTGGCAACAGTTTTGTCACGGAAACACTGAAAAAGGTCAAAAGTTTTTGAACCTTTCTTTACAAGCAAATTTTTTTAATCTCTCAATATTCCTCAACCTGTGCAAGTAAGATAAAAAGAAAATACTGCAGATGCTGGAAATCTGAAATAAAAACAGAAAATGCTGGAAATACTCAGCAGGTCAGGCAGCATCTGTGAAGAGAGAAACAGAGTTAATGTTTCAGCTCGATGACCCTTTGTCAGAACTGAAAAAAAGCAGGAAATGGAACAGATTTTTAAGCAAGTGTACTCTTGTTTAAAAATCTGTTCCATTTCCTGCTTTTTTCCAGTTCTGACGAAAGGTCATCGACCTGAAACGTTAACTCTGTTTCTCTCTCTTCACACATGCTGCCTATAGTAATCTGGGATGTAATGTTTAAGTTATCCACCAGATGGAGCCAAATATTAAGGGTTCACATTCAGCAGTATTTAAGGTAATGGGTCATGTATTCAATGTCCTGGTACACCAGTTAACACGGAAATGTGGCATTGCATTATGCGTATGATGACTCAGAGGTTCATCCTCCATCTTGGCTCGTGCAGTAAGAATTATGTGCCTGGCTTCCAGCTTGTAAGAGCTATGTCTCTCGGCTACACCGTGTAAATAAACAGTTGGGTTTTGTTCCTAATATCTCGCTTCTCTCAGTTTCTGACCTTCCCACTCGGATATCACACTGCCTGACCTGCTCAGTATTTCCAGCATTTTCTGTTTTTATTTCAAGTAAGATGAAACTCTGGAATGCTGGACAAGCGCAAGGTCACAACAGAGCAAACATATACAACATTTAAACATAAAGTGAGGAAATATGCAAGTACACTGCAGGACATTTTTTTTTTTTAAGCAGTAAGCCTTGTGCATGAAAGCAATTAACGTTTGATTATCGAATAAAATGATCCGATTGACCTGTTGGGCCACATGGCCTGTTGCAACATTGTAGGATTACTGCATCTGGTTATTGTAAGGTTTAATACTCCGCACAGAAAATGAGTCCATAAAGAAATAATGACACGTTCCATATCATCTGTGCCATGTATATTGAACAGAGCTTCAGGCAATGAGAAGTCCTGATTATTGCAGTCTGTTTGCGTAAAAACATTTCTCATGGGGCAATCGGCAAACAAATGCAGAGATTCCTTTCCCGCCACGCCAGAGACACAGAAAGTCCCTCGAGGTGCACAAATGCCCTTGCTTGGGAAACATGAAGCATGAGACAAGTTCGACATTCATTTTCATCACAATGACGTTTACAAACCAGGCTTTTGCAAACAGCTTTTCCCTCGGGTAGCAGAAATGGTAAAAACGGAGCAAAAATTGAGATAATCACTAAACAAACTGAAGGGAAAGTTGGAAGAACATTTATTTTGCACAGCTTTGTTAGAATATGGGATTCGCTGCCAGATATTGCGGTTAACCATGGCCCAGTGGGCAGCACTCTCGCCTCTGGGTCAGACGGTTGTGGGTTCAAGTACCACTCCAGGGACCTGAGCACAAAAATCTAGGCCGACACTCCAGTGCAGTACTGAGGGAGCGAAGCACTGTCGGAGGTGCAGTACTGAGAGAGCGCTGCACTGTCGGAGGGGCAGTACTGAGGGAGCGCCGCACTGTCGGAGGGGCAGTACTGAGGGAGCGCCGCACTGTCGGAGGGGCAGTACTGAGGGAGCGCCGCACTGTCGGAGGGGCAGTACTGAGGGAGCGCCGCACTGTCGGAGGGGCAGTACTGAGGGAGCGCCGCACTGTCGGAGGGGCAGTACCGAGGGAGCGCCGCACTGTCGGAGGGGCAGTACCGAGGGAGCGCCGCACTGTCGGAGGGGCAGTACTGAGGGAGCACCGCACTGTCGGAGGGGCAGTGCTGAGGGAGCGCCGCACTGTCGGAGGGGCAGTACTGAGGGAGCGCCGCACTGTCGGAGGTGCCATCTTACCAAAGCGCCATCTGCTCTCTCAGGTGGATGTAAAAGATCCCACGGCACTATTTTGAAGAAGAGCAGGAGAGTTCTCCCTGGTGTCCTGGGGCCAATATTTATCCCTCAACCAACATCACTAAAACAGATTATCTGGTCATTATCACATTGCTGTTTGTGGGATCTTGCTGTGTGCAAATTGGCTGCTGCGTTTCCTACATTACAACAGTGACTCCACTTCAAAAAGTACTTCATTGGCTGTAAAGTGCTTTGGGACGTCCGGTGGTGGTGAAAGGCGCTATAGAAGTGCAAGTCTTTCTTTTTTAACGCAGTCTGCAACTTATTTCAAAAGAGAATTTGGTAACTGCATGAAAAGAGACATTTTAGGAGTTTAGGGAACAGACGGTGGCGGGAATGGACTCGGTGGCACAAGCGGAGAAAGGCACGAGTGCAGATTTGATGGGTCAAATGCCCTGTTTCTGTGGTGTTCCTGTGCTGTGACCTTTTATGATTGTATTCTAAAGCACATGGTATAGCAAGTTATACTTTTGATCTATCAAGAATGGTGGGCGGGGCGGGGCGGGGCGGGGGGAGGTGTATAAATTGAAGATATTAAATCCATCTCTCTTTACTGATCTGTCTTTTTTATGTCCAGCACAGAGCACCATCAATCAGACTGTATTCAGAAAAACCCACATCAACAAATGGCAGTGATAAGGGTTGTAAAAGCAGGTCCACAGAACCAAATATTTGAACAATTGTTACAACTCGAAAGCAGAACCTAGACTGTCATTATGGAACATTCGCAGCACTGCGGCACGTCGGGTCGTAAAGCGATGATGCTTTTCGAGGAGAATATTCTACATGGAAAGAAACATTTGCTTTCCAAAACTCTGACTCTCGATACCAGCAACAATGATTTGCTTTTGTGTGATGTCAAGGTTTCGGATAATTAGTGCAAAAGAAGGTCTCATTCCTTCTTCCTGTCGGAAGTTGGAGTGATGAGGTCAGCTGGTGAAAGGGACACAATCCCATTGTGTTTACTGTAAAATCCCACCAAGCAAACTAGGTGATTTTCAGAATTGTAGTTCTTCTCTTCCATACCCGCCAACGCCCCCCCCACTCCGCCGAATTTACTCTTTTTTGTAAAAGCTCTGTAAAACATGCTAAAAATCAAACAGTTCAGGTATCTGAACATTGCAGAAGATGGAACTGGCACACCAGGTACCTGAAACCCGTATTACAGTCAATTCTATTTCACCATCGTCTCTCTCAGTCATTCACTCATGGCTCAGTGGGCCGCACCCTCGCCTCCGAGTCAGAAGGTTGTGGGTTCAAGTCCCACTCCAGAGACTTGAGCACAGAAATCTAGGCCGACACTGCAGTGCAGTACTGAGGGAGCGCCACACTGTCGGAGGGGCAGCACTGATGGAGCGCCGCACTGTCAGAGAGGGAGTGCTGCCCCGTCTTTTGGATGAGACGTTAAACTAAATCTGCTCTCAGGTGGATGTAAAAGATTCCTATGGCACTATTTCGAAGAAGAGCAGGGGAGTTCTCCCCGGTGTCCTGGGGCCAATATTTATCCCTCAATCAACATCACTAAAACAGATTATCTGGTCATTTATCACTTTGCTGTTTGTGGGAGCTTGCTGTGCACAAGTTGGTTGCCGCGTTTCCCACATTACAACAGTGACTACACTTCAAAAAGTGCTTCATTGGCTGTAAAGTGCTTTGGGACGTCCCGAGGTCATTTTTTTTTTCTTTCTTTCTCTCACAACGGTGAAAAGTATATTTTAATAGTCGTGCATCTTCTTCCTTCGGCCGCATAAAACGTCCTACGCTCGGAAAGTCAACCACATTGCAGACCCACTAAAACGTGGGCCTGTAAATATGATATTATATTAAAGAAGCCGCTTTCACTGGAGCAGACCGGAGAAGCCACCCCCCTGCTTTTCCGCTAATTCCCCCATTCCCACGGTAACGTGCAGCACAACCAGCGCGTGACTTTAACAATGAGAGGCGGCGAGCGATGCACGGCGGCAGAGCGCGCGAGCGGTGCACGGCGGCAGAGCGCGCGAGCGGTGCACGGCGGCAGAGCGAGCGAGCGGTGCACGGCGGCAGAGCGAGCGAGCGGTGCACGGCGGCAGAGCGAGCGAGCGGTGCACGGCGGCAGAGCGAGCGAGCGGTGCACGGCGGCAGAGAGCGCGAGCGGTGCACGGCGGCAGAGAGAGCGAGCGGTGCACGGCGGCAGAGAGAGCGAGCGGTGCACGGCGGCAGAGCGCGAGCGGTGCACGGCGGCAGAGAGCGCGAGCGGTGCACGGCGGCAGAGAGAGCGAGCGGTGCACGGCGGCAGAGAGAGCGAGCGGTGCACGGCGGCAGAGAGAGCGAGCGGTGCACGGCGGCAGAGAGAGCGAGCGGTGCACGGCGGCAGAGAGAGCGAGCGGTGCACGGCGGCAGAGAGAGCGAGCGGTGCACGGCGGCAGAGAGAGCGAGCGGTGCACGGCGGCAGAGAGAGCGAGCGGTGCACGGCGGCAGAGAGAGCGAGCGGTGCACGGCGGCAGAGAGAGCGAGCGGTGCACGGCGGCAGAGAGAGCGAGCGGTGCACGGCGGCAGAGAGCGCGAGCGGTGCACGGCGGCAGAGAGCGCGAGCGGTGCACGGCGGCAGAGAGCGCGAGCGGTGCACGGCGGCAGAGAGAGCGAGCGGTGCACGGCGGCAGAGAGAGCGAGCGAAGCTGGGCAACTTATAAGCACCGATTCAAGTAATCACCTCATGGTTCGCTCAGCGCCTTGGGACGTTTTTTACTACGGTAAAGGCGCGATATAAATGCAAGTTGTTGATGTTGTTCAAAAACATCTGCAGACGTCGGTCTCTTGTTGTGAAATCCTGCAATTATTGAGCTGCAGGAGGACACTGACCAGAGGAGGGCACGAGTAGAACATCCACTTGGTTTTGAGCAAGAAATAACATTGTGTGAGTCATATAATGAACAAAGATCATGCATGCAAAGAATCAAACAAACTAAACCTCCTGCCGTCTAACCTTCCACCACCTACAAGGCACAAGTCAGGAGTGTGATGGAATACTCTCCACTTGCCTGGATGAGTGCAGTTCCAACAACACTCAAGAAGCTCGACACCATCCAGGACAAAGCAGCCCGCTTGATTGACACCCTATCCACCACCTTAAACATTCACTCCCTCCACCACCGGTGTACCGTGGCTGCAGTGTGTACCATCTACAAGATGCACTGCAGCAACTCGCCAAGGCTTCTTCAGCAGCACCTCCCAAACCCGCGACCTCTTCCACCTAGAAGGACAAGGGCAGCAGGTAGATGGGAACACCACCACCTCCAAGTTCCCCTCCAAGTCACACACCATCCGGACTTGGAAATATATCGCCGATCCTTCATCGTCGCTGGGTCAAAATCCTGGAACTCCCTCCCTAACAGCACTGTGGGAGCACCCTCGCCACACGGACTGCAGCGGTTCAAGAAGGCAGCTCACCACCACCTTCTCAAGGGGCAATTAGGGATGGGCAATAAATGCTGGCTTTGCCAGCGACGCCCACATCCCAAGAATGAATTTTTAAAAACTGCAAAGAACAATATTATCATCTGAGACTAAGCCCGTATTCACAACAAGCATTCAGTCTTCAATGGGTCACAGGAGTGGAGGCAGCAACATGAGCAGGTGGTGTGTTTCTGTCTATGGCACCTCATTTTTATTTGGTTGGAGTCAATAAAATGTTTATTCAAATTATATGGGGCATAGATAGGGTAGATAGAAAGGAACTTTTCCCCTTAGTAGAGGGGTCAATAACCAGGGGGCATAGTTTCAAGGTAAGGAGCAGGAGGTTTAGAGGGGATTCGAGGAAAAACTTTTTCACCCAGAGGGTGGTTGGAATCTGGAACTCACTGCCTGAAAGGGTGGTAGAGGCAGGAACCCTCAACATTCAAGAAGCATTTAGATGAGCACTTGAAACACCATAGCATACAAGGCTACGGACCAAGTGCTGGAAAATGGGATTAGGATAGACAGGGCTTGATGGCCGGCGCGGACACGATGGGCCGAAGGGCCTCTTTCTGTGCTGTATAACTCTGACTCTAAAGCACAAATTTCTGACAGGCTACATGATGTTTTCTCATTCGCGGCTCCTAAGCTGTTAATTCAATCATCTGAGCTCATCTTCTCTAATCTTAAAACCCTTTAATTACAGATATTCCCTGATCACCTTAAGTTTTACTTTTCCATTTAGTTACTTTAAAAAAAAAACCTTGAACCCAGTTGCGAATGCCCTTTATGTTACTTGCAGTTCCCCCAGACGGTGTTCAGCAGCATCATTCGATAACAAAGAGGCCAACACTATCTCCTCAGCAATTAATGGCTGCCCTCAATTAAATAGAAAACATTCACCGAGTCTTGCTGATGAGACATTAAACCGAGGCCCCGTCTGCTCTCTCAGGTGGACGTAAAAGATCACATGGCACTATTTCGAAGAAGAGCAGGGGAGTTCTCCCCGGTGTCCTGGGGCCAATATTTATCCCTCAATCAACATCACTAAAACAGATTATCTGGTCATTATCACATTGCTGTCTGTGGGAGCTTGCTGTGCGCAAATTGGCTGCCGCGTTTCTGACATTACAACAGTGACCACACTTCAAAAAGTACTTCATTGGCTGTAAAGGCGGAGATCGATAGATTTTTGGACTCTCGGGGAATCGAGGGATATGGGGATCGGGCGGGAAAGTGGAGTTGAAGTTGATGATCAGCCATGATCTTATTGAATGGCGGAGCTGGCTCGAGGGGCCGAATGGCCGACTCCTGCTCATAATTCTTATGTTGTTATGTAAAGCGCTTTATGATGTCCTGAGGTCGTGATAGGTGCTAGATAAATTCAAGTCCGTCGGTCTTTATTTCACCTTTCCTGTATCAAGGACATTAGAGGTTTGTGATGAGAGATCACAGAGGAATGTTCCATGTACCCAGTACAAGCGGCTCCAGAATGTTCGACGTCAGAAAGGTTGAACCCTCTCAGTAACTAAACATGTCACAGTTTGCCAATTAACTTATCCATAGCAACTATAATGTCACTTTGTTTTATAGAAACCAGTTCAATCAATAAACAAACCCAAACCTTTTAATTATTAAACACATGTACCAAAAGTACCCAACCCCTAGTGCACACATTTCATTTGTAATCAAAAGTTAATTAGCTTGTAAATACATGATAATGCCCACACATGTAGTATAAGTTGCAACACAAGAGGGTCAAAAGGCAAGTCCTTCAGCAGAACAGTTTTCTGAAACATACGTTGAGGGTTCTTGCCTCTACCACCCTTTCAGGCAGTGAGTTCCACATTCCAACCACCCTCTGGGTGAAAAAGTTTTTCCTCAAATCCCCTCTAAACTTCCTGCTCCTTACCTTGAAACTATGCCCCTTAGTTATTGACCCCTCTACTAAGGGGAAAAGTTCCTTTCTATCCCCCTCATAATTTTGAACACCTCAATCAGGTCCCCCCTCAGCCTTCGCTGCTCTAAGGAAAACAACCCCAGCCTGTCCAGTCTCTCTTCATAGCTGAAGCGCTCCAGCCCAGGTAACATCTTGGTGAATCTCCTCTGCACCCTCTCCAATGCAATCACATCCTTCCTATAGCGTGGCAACCAGAACTGCACACAATATTCCAGCTGTGGCCTAACTAGCGTTTTGTACAGCTCCATCTTGCCCTTAATATACTTATAAAACACCTTGGGATTTTCCTTTATTTTGCCCGCCAGTGTTTTTTCATGCCCCTCTTCGCTCTCCTAATTTCTTTTTCTTTAAGTACCCTCCTGCACTTTCTATACTCCTCTAAGGCTTCCACTGTTTTTAGTCCTTTGTATCTGCCAAAAGCCTCCCTTTTTTTCCTAATCCATTCTTGTATATCCCTTGACATCCAGGGTTCCCTGGACTTGTTGGTCCTACCCTTGACCTTTACGGGAACATGTTGGCGTTGTACTCTCTCTATTTCCTTTCTGAATGACTCCCACTGCTCTGATGTGGATTTTCCTACAAGTAACTGATCCCAGTCCACTTTGGCCAGATCCTGCCTTATCGTATTAAAATCGTCCTTCCCCCAATTTAGAACCTTTATTTCCGGTCCATCTTTGTCCTTTTCCATGACTACCTTAAATCTCACCGAATTATGGTCACTGTCACCAAAATGCTCTCCTACTGACGCTTCTACCACTTGCCCGGCTACATTCCCCAGAATTAGGTCCAGTACCGCCCCCTCTCTTGTAGGATTTTCTACATGCTGGCTCAAAAAGCTCTCCTGGATGTACATTAAGAATTCCACACCCTCTAAGTCTTTTACACTCTGACTATCCCAGTTAATATTGGGGAAGTTGAAATCCCCTACTAGTATTACCCTATTATTTCTACACTTCTCTGAGATTTGCCTACATATCTGTTCCTCTATCTCCCCCTGACTGTTTGGGGGCCTATAGGACACTCCCAGCAAAGTGCTTGCCCCCTTTTTGTTTAAGTTCTACCCATATGGCCTCATTAGAGGAACCTACTAAGATATCATCCCTCCTTACAGCAGTAATTGACTCCTCGATTAATATTGCGACACCCCCCTCTGCCTCGCCTGAAGATTCTATACCCCGGAATATTGAGCTGCCAGTCCTGCCCCTCCCTCAACCATGTCTCTGTGATAGCAACAATATCATACTCCCATGTGTTCATCAACACCTTCAATTCATCTGCCTTACTCGCAAGACTCCTTGCATTAAAATAAATGCCATCCAGCCTTGCCATACTCCCTTGTGCCGTTACATATTTGCTCTGCCTTCCAGGCTGACTTGTTTTTTCCTCTATATTTGGCTGTGCATCACCCCCAACTATAGCTCCACCCCGTATCCCATCCCCCCGCCAAGTTAGTTTAAACCCCCCCCAACAGTGCTAGCAAACCTCCCCGCAAGGATGTTGGTCCCATTCTGGTTCAGGTGCAACCCGTCCAACTTGTACAGGTCCCACCTTCCCCAGAAGCAGACCCAGTGATCCAGGAAACTAAAGCCCTCCCTCCTGCACCAACTCTTTAGCCACGCATTCATCTGCTCTATCCTCCTATTCCTATAATCACTAGCACGTGGCACCTGGAGTAATCCAGAGATTACAACCTTTGAGGTCCTGCTTTTTAATCTGCTACCGAGCTCCCTAAATTCTTGTTGCAGGACCTCATCCCTCTTTCTACCCATGTCATTGGTACCAATGTGAACCACGACCTCTGACTGCTCGCCCTCCCCCTTCAGAATTTGGGTATGATGCTTGTCCTTGATGCTTCTCGCCCTCATCACCTCTTTGAGCAGCTCAAGCCCCCTTCTCCCGCAATTAAGGGTTACAATCCCTGTCCCTTCCCCTTGGTGCTCTCACATCCCAGTCCCCAACCATCATCACAGCCTAGCCAACTCCTGAGACACCCTAAGCTACCTCCACAGGTCTCACATTCCATCTGTCCTCCAATGTCCACAAACCTTTCCCTGGCCCTCGGACTCCACCCCATCAACAAGCCCTCCATCTCAGATGCTGCCTTGAGTGATCCTAACCAGCCCCCATGAGTACTCCCACGGCCCAGCCCGAGGAGTGCAGCCAGAGCCCAGTCACTTGATCCCCGACGACTGAACCCTAACCTCAGTTATGTTCTACAGATGACACTCCTGTAGGCCCAGCAGTCTTGGACGCATCGTGCTTGACAGAATGTTTGACGTGTCAATTCTTATCCCTATAATATTTACTCTCTTCCAATATTTGTCCATCTAAAGTTGATAGACAAACAGGAACTTAGCTTTTGGGTGAGGGGGGAGGAATTCATCAGGACAAAGCTGTGGGGAAAGGGAACAGTTTGCTCCTTTAGATGTCCAGTGTTAGCATCATCTTGCGTCCGAGGAACCCTCTTTCCACTCTGGATCAACAGCACGCTTTAATCACACCATCTTACGGCCTCAGAATAAGATTGCCATTTTGCACTAAATTCTAAACAATTTGTGTCGTCAACCAATGCCAACTAGGAACTGAGCGGAACATGTAGAAAATCATTTCACTTGGGGTCTTCAAAGTTGGCAAGAATACAAAGCTTGGATCGGATGAGTCGGCAATGGATTCATACCCAAATTCAGGAGGTCAAAGGACAGTGTGTCTGCACGGTCTTGTACAGACCACACATGAATCTCTTCTGAAGAGTCACTTCCATATATTCATGGCTCTGCGGGTGCAGTTTTTAATTAATCATGCAAAGCATTCGAAAACAAAACAACACCTTATCAGCTTGTGTTTTACAGCCACATTGTTAAAATTTTCCAACACTTTGTTCATGCACCATAATTCCTTGGGAAGATTGATAACACAAGTTGGCTCCAATATTAGGCTTCGAACTCTGCCAGTTCGCTGTATTCTCAACCACAAATTCTGAGCCATTAACTTGTTTATGCTTTCCCCTCAGTTGTCAATGTACTCGAATGGATCGCGCACTTTAAACGTTCAGATTCTCACTGCATATTTCTGTTTCTCTAGTAATTGACCATCATCGATGAAGCTTTTCGCTGAGCACCGTGAACAACAACTTGTATTTATATAGCGCCTTTAATGTCGTAAAATGTCCCAAGGCGCTTAACAGGAGCAATTATTAAACAGAATTTGACACCGAGCCACATAAGGAGAAATTAGGGCAGGTGACCAAAAGCTTGGTCAAAGAGGTAGGTTTTAAGGAGCATCTTAAAGGAGGAAAGAGAGGCGGAGAGGTTTTGGGAGGGAATTCCAGAGCTCAGGGGCTGGAAAACAGAAGGCACGGCCGCCAATGGTGGTGCGATGGAAATCGGGGATGAGCAAGAGGCCAGAATTGGAAGAGATTGCACAATACTCTGCAATTTTGATGTGCCATAATATTTCACTTGTTATACTCTCTGCTCTATGGTTATGGCTGGGCTCCAGCAGTGGCACCTTTAAGTGACTACTTGGGAACTATTAATCATCATCGGTGACTGAGTGATTGTTCACAGATTCAAAACATGATTCAGCACAGAGGGGTACCATTAAGTTCAGCATGTTTTTTTTTAAAATGTTTAGCACACCCTGTTAAAAATCCTTTCTTAATGAAACTAACAACCTGTGACATAAGAAATAGGAGCAGGAATAAGCCACTTGGCCCCTCGAGCCTGCTCTGCCATTCAATAAGATCACGGCTGATCTTGGGCTCAAAGCCACTTCCCCCACTCCCCATAACCCTTCACTCTCTTATCTTGCAAAAATCTGTCTCTCTCCACCTTAAATGTATTTAATGACCCAGCCTCCACGGCTCTCTGGGGCAGAGAATTCCACAGATTCACGACCCTGAGAGAAGAAATTTCTCCACATCTCAGTTCTAAAAGGGCGACCCTTTATTCTGAAACTATGCCCCGAGTTCTAGATTTTCCCATGAGGGGATATATCCTCTCTGCATCTACCTTGTCGAGCCTTGGAGATGTTCCTGTTTAGAGACCCACCAGCCACATATCCTTGTTTTATTTCACAGAGTCCTAGAATGATACAGCAATGCTGCCATCCACTGTAGATCGACTTCATAAGCAGCTGGCACGCAGGGAAAAGGGACACACCCATTATAGACCAGGAGCTTGCTGTAATGTAAACACAGCCCTGGAAATGTGGCCTGAAGACAAGTTTAATTATTGTATTTAATATAAAAAAACAAATCCAAGGGATTATCTACTCTATTTTTTTTTTTTAAAGTGTGCCTCTTTCAATGAGCTCTCCAATTAATCGCAGTCTTCCCCCATAGCCCTGCAAATTTTCACCTTCAAGTATTTATCCAATTCTCTTTTGAATGTTACTATTGAATCTGTTTCCACCGCTCTGATGCCGTGTGTTCCTGGTTTGAAGGAACAGCTTGTTAAAGTAAAAAGACTTGCATTTCTACAACGCCTTTCACGACCACCGGACAGCCCAAAGCGCTTTACAGCCAATGAAGTACTTTTTGAAGTGTAGTCACTGTTGTAATGTTTGAAACACAGCAACCAATTTGCGCACAGCAAGCTCCCACAAACAGCAATGTGACAATGACCAGATAATCTGTTTTTTAGTGATGTGGGTTGAGGGATAAATATTGGCCCCAGGACACCGGGGAGAACTCCCCACACCTGTCCCCTCCTCCCCGGCCGGCACGGACAAGATGGGCCGAATGGCCTCCTTCTGTGCCGTAAACTTCCATGATTCCACTACTTGCATCTTATGTCTTCTTTTCCTGGACCAAAACATGTTTGCCAAGTAATTTTTTTCCATGAAGACAGTTTAATAAAAGCAATAAAGGGGGGGAAAATGTAGAAAATCAAAGCAGAAACAGAATGGGTTGAAATAGCCAGTTTAATACAGTGTAGCTTAGATCAGGACCAATCTATCCGAAGCCAAACTCCAGCAATGCTGCCATCCACTGTAGGTTGACTTCATAAGCAGTTGGCACACAGGGAAACAGCACACACCCATTATAGACAAGGAGCTTGCTGTAATATAAATCACAGCCCTGGAAATGTGGCCTGAAGACAAGTTCAATCATTGTATTGTACTGAATAAAAAAACAAATCCAAGGGATTATCTGCTCTATTTTTTTCAAAGTTTGCCTTTATTCCATCATAGATTAGTTCTACAATGGATCCAAGGGCAAATGAAAATCTGCAGCTCTGATAATGACAACAAATGTTTAAGGAATTGATTTAGAAAGGAGACTTTGATATTATGGAGCTGTTGTAAATATCAACATTGTTTTCATCTTTAACACCTAATGTCGACAAGTTGGAGCGATATTCAGCATTTTCCAAGAACCGAAAGCTACATTTTTCACCAGCTCCGGTGGTGGGGTGGGCAGGGGGAGAGGAGGTGGAGGGGAGAAAAAACCCGAGCGTATTTGGTTGCAGTTTATCAAGCCCATTTTTAATTGGAATGCCACATTGGAATTTTCATCACATTGAGGTAAGGGTGGAGCGAAATTAAGTTTGATTCAGAAGTTATTTCTGAAGCAGAAAATAAAAATGAAAAATATTAGTAGACACAATTTCTGGTAGTTTTTCTTAAATTGAAGAATTAAGTACGAACGATGCTTTTCTGGAAAATGAATGTTTAAATAGGTTTTTTTTTCCCCCATTGGTGCTTGGCATTGACTGCCTCAACATATCCACACAAACTGTGAGGGCTCTTTAGCTCCCATCCCTACATGGGCACCAGACCACCTTATTGCAACTTGTTGGTAGACATCTCTTGCAGGCACAAGCTAAATGCAATCTTGTTGGTACAGTACTTACGCATATATTTTAGTGTCTCTTCTATTTGTTCATGGGTGAGATCAAGATTAACATCCGGAGAAAGGAGAGGGGTGTGAAGCCAGTCGTCGTGATCATAACCGTAAATTGTGTCAGCTCTCAGCTTGTAATGAGGCAGTTGCTCTTCCAGTAGACTGATGATTTCAACTTCTGGAAGGTCAGTACTGTTGCACACATCTGGTGGGAAAGAAGGTGGCAGTATTAGAACTGGAGATGAAATCTTCACTGTGCTATTCCAAATAAAGGGACAACAGCACTTTGCATTTCCAATACAACTTGTATTCATAAAGCACCTTTAACGTAGCAAAACATCCTGAGGCCTTTCAAAGGAGTGTTGTCGAAACAAAATTTGACACCGAGCCACATAAGGAGATATTCCACAGGATATACGGCACAGAAACAGGCCATTTGGCCCAACCAGTCCATGCCGGTGTTTATGCTCCACTCGAGTCTCCTCCCGTCTTTCCTCATCTAAATCTATCAGCGTAACCCTCTATTCCCTTCTCCCTCATATGCTTCTCCAGCCTCCCCTTAAATACATCTATACTATTCGCTTCAACCACTCCCTGTGGCAGCGAGTTCCACATTCTCACCACTCTCTGGGTAAAGAAGTTTCTTCTGAATTCCCTCTTGGATTTCTTGATAACTATCTTATATTGAGGCCTCTAGTTTTGCTCTTCCCCACAAGTGGAAACATTCTCTCTGTATCCACTCTATCAAAACCTTTCATAATTTTAAAGACCTCTATGAGGTCACCCCTCAGCCTTCTTTTTTCAAGAGAAAATCTTCCCTGCACCCTCTCCAGTGCCTCTATATTAGGGCAGGTGACCAAAAGCTTGGTCAAAGAGGTAGGTTTTAAGGAGTGTCTTAAAGAAGGTAGAGGGGTTTAGGGAGGGAATTCCAAAGCTTAGCTTAGAGACTGGGTAGCTGAATAATCTGTTTTTAGTGATGTTGATTGAGGGATAAATCCCAGCCAGGACACCAGGGATAATTTCCCTGCTCTTCTTTGAATAGTGCAATGGGATCGTTTACGTCCACCTGAGAAAACAGACGGGGCCTCGGTTTAACGTCTCATCCGAAAGACGGCACCTCCGACAGTGCAGCACTCCCTCAGTACTGCACTGGAGTGTCAGCCTGGATTTTTGTGCTCAAGTCTCAGGAGTGGGACCTGAACCCACAACCTTCGGACTGAGAAGCGAGGGTGCTACCCACTGAGTCACAGCTGACAAGCACAGAAGCAAAAAAAAAAGCGAAAAGGTCAACATGACACAATATACAGCAGAACAGTGATATATTACAAGTTCATAACAGTCAAACACCTGAAGCAAGATTAAGCCAAACAGTAAGGCTGAAAAGTTAAAGGAAAATCAACATACTGTGATGAGAGAGACTCGACCAAGACCAAGTCAAGGAGAAGGATTACTGGCCTGTTTACACCCAATATTGGCAGAGCTGGGTAGAACAGTGGAGGGAAAAACACCAAAATCATTTAAGGAATAGTTAGGTGCTGTGATGTAGGGGGTGGACTGTAGGGTCTTTCTGATTAGAAGCTCGATGAAATAGCCTGCCTCATCAGCGTCTATCATGCGATCGTGTGAAAGAAATGCAATCCCACCAGGAAGAGCTGATGAATGGGGTCAAGAGTGCGATACGATCTACCAATTAAAAAAAACCCTCATGGACCCTCGTACCTCCCACTCCACTCCACATCAAAGGCCTCCCGAGCACTGAAAGAAAACACCAAGGTGGATTCAAGCAGTCGCAGAACGTTCGATATTGAAGAGTCGTAAGAGAACCTCCCCAAATAAAGCAGGTCTGATCAAGTGACTCTGGTTTTGAAACCAGACTTCTCAGATAATTGTAAACCGTATCTGTAGAAATTTTGGTGCACAATTCAAAACAAGAACAAGCACACTCAGAATTCTATGGGTCTTTAGGTCTTTTTCAGAATGAGAAACTTTAGAATCTCTTCAAGTATTGGGGTCAGCACCAATATTAGTAATTTCACGATATACAGCCAGGTCTCGGGAAGCAAATCAAGAGGCTGTCTGGTTGGACAAGTTAGTGGGCAATCAATATGGGCAGGAGAGCTTAGAGAACCTTATCCATTCGTATGTGTGTGTCCAACACAAACTCAGTCCCCTTCATCGAGGCATGTCGGTGTCAGTGGGACATTATACCAGAAACTGCAATGAGCAAACTCCTGAGTGTTCACCGTCAAACAGAAATCAAATAGCTTCCAATATAATGGGAGTAAGGTGTTTACCAATTACTGAGGGAAATGCTAATTACTTGCAATCTAGGAGGAAACAAAATCCAAAGTTAGCTCATTAGTATCTTAACAAATGTCTCGACGCCTTTGTAAATTAACCTTGCACAAATGCTTTTAAAACACAACAACATTTAATGTCATTATTTTTCCTGATGTGGAGATGCCGGTGTTGGACTGGGGTGGACAAATGTGAGAAGTCACAACACCAGGTTATAGTCCAACAGCTTTATTTGAAATCACAAGCTTTCGGAGCGCTGCTCCTTCGTCAGGTGAAGTGAAGAGATGCATATAGGCACAGCATATATAGTCAGAGAACACTGCCAGATGATTACAGGTAATCTTTCTAACTGCCCTTTATCCCACCTCGGCAGAGAGATAATCACAGCAATCAAAGGTGTGGATGGTGTCCAAACAGGTCAGTCAGGAAAATATTACATCAAAGAACAATGAGGTGGGGTCACCAGGGGTCAAATGTTGCAGATGCTGGGGTCTGTATGAAAAACAAAAAAACAAACAAAGAACAATAAAAAAAAGATTTTTTTTTGCTGGAAATCACAGCAGGTCCAGCCGCATCTGTGTAGAGAGAACAAGCCAATGACGACTCAAGTCTGGATGAGTCTACGTCAGGTGGGGTTACATGTAGCATGACATGAACCCAAGATCCCGGTTGAGGCCGTCCTCATGAGTGCGGAACTTGGCTATCAGTTTCTGCTCGACGATTTTGCGTTGTCGTGTGTCTCGAAGGCCGCCTTGGAGAATGCTTACCCGAAGATCGGAGGCTGAATGTCCTTGACTGCTGAAGTGTTCCCCGACTGGGAGCATTCTGAAGGGGGAGGGGGATCAGCCAGTTGTCGTGGTACATGTAGGTACCAACGATGTAGGTAAAAAGAGGGAGGAGGTCCTACAAGCTGAATTTAGGGAGTTAGGAGCTAAATTGAAAAGTAGGACCTCAAAGGTAGTAATCTCTGGATTGCTACCAGTGCCACGAGCTAATAAGTTTAGAGAGAGTAAGATAGATAAGCTAAATACGTGGCTTGAGCAGTGGTGCAAGGGAGAGGGATTTAAATTCTTGAGGCATTGGAACCAGTTCTTGGGGAGGAGTGACCTGTACCAAGGGGACGGTCTACACCTGAACTGTGAGGGAGCCGATGTCCTCGGGGTAATATTTTCTAGGGCGGTTCGGGAGGATTTAAACTAATTTGGCAGGGGGATGGGAACCTAGGTAGTGGAAAAGAGGGAAGTCATATGAAGTCAGAAATAGATGGTAGAAAGGTGAGAAGCAATAAGCAAAGGAGAGAAACACAAAGGGCCAAACTAATTCATAATGAGAGTGTGAAAAAAGCAAGCCTGAAGGCTTTGTATCTTAATGCTAGAAGCATTAGGAACAAGGTGGATGAATTAGTTGTGGAAATAGAGGTAAACAAGTATGATTTGATTGGGATTACAGAAACGTGGCTGCAGGGTGGGCAAGGCTGGGAACTTAACATCCAGGGATATACAATATTTAGGAAGGATCGGCAAAAAGGTAGGGGAGGTGGGGTAGCATTGCTGGTAAAGGAGGGGATTAATGCAATGGAAAGGAAGGATATTAACTCGGATGAAACGGAATCTGTATGGGTAGAAATGAGAAATAGCAAGGGGAGGAAAACGTTAGTGGGTGTGATATATAGGCCTCCAAATAGTAATATGGAGGTGAGGGAAGGCATAAAAAGGGAAATTAGAGAAGCGTGCGATAAGAGCACAGCTGTCATCATGGGTGACTTTAATTTACATATTGATTGGACTACCCAAATTAGTAAAAATTCTGAGGAGGAGGAATTCCTGGAATGTTTTCGGGACGGTTATCTGGACCAATATGTCGAGGAGCCGACTCGAGATCAGGCCATTTTAGACTGGGTATTGTGCAATGAGAAGGGACTTATCAACAATCTTCTTGTACGAGGCCCCTTGGGTCAGAGCGATCATAATATGATCGAGCTCTCAGTCGAGATGGAGAGTGAGGAAATTGAATCAGAGACTAAGGTCCAGAACTTAAATAAAGGGAATTACGAGGGTATGAGACGGGAATTGGGTAAGATTGATTGGGTGGTGTTTCTGGGGGGATTGACAGTGGATAGACAATGGCAAGCATTCAAAGATAGAATGGAAGAATTCCAGAACATGTTTATACCGGTTTGGCATAAAAATAAACCTAAAAAGGTGACTCAACCGTGGATAACGAGGGAAATTAGGGACAGCATAAAATCAAAAAAAAGGGCATATCAACTGGCAAAAAAAAGCACCAGACCGGAAGATTGGGGGCAGTACAGGATACAGCAAAAGAGGACAAAGGGATTAATCAGGAAGGGGAAAATAGAATACGAAAGTAAACTTGCAGCAAACATAAAGACAGACTGCAAAAGCTTTTATCGGTATATCAGGAGGAAAAGACTGGTAAAATCCCAAGTCGGTCCCTTGCAGTCCGATTCGGGAGAATATATAATGGAGAATAAGGAAATGGCAGACCAATTAAACTCATACTTTGGTTCTGTATTCACAAAGGAGGACACAAATAACCTCCCAGGAATATCGGCAAACATAGGGACTAATGAGAGGGAGGAGCTGACAGAAATTAGTATCTCTAGGGATATGGTGTTGGGTAAGTTGAGGGGACTGAAGGCCGACAAATCCCCGGGGCCTGATAAACTACATCCTAGGGTACTTAAGGAGGTGGCCCTGGAGATAGCAGATGCTCTAAGGATCATCTTCCGGAACTCCATTGACTCGGGAACAGTACCCGTGGATTGGAGGGTAGCTAATGTTACCCCAATATTTAAAAAGGGGGGTAGAGAGAAAGCAGGGAATTATAGACCAGTAAGCCTTACATCGCTAGAGTCCATTATTAAGGATAAAATAGCGGAGCACTTGACAAATGGGGAAAGGATCGGACAGAGTCAACATGGATTTACAAAGGGTAAATCGTGTTTGACTAATCTGCTGGAATTTTTTGAGGAAGTAACTGGTAAAATAGATGGGGGAGAGCCAGTGGATGTGGTGTACCTTGACTTCCAGAAAGCCTTCGATAAGGTTCCACACAAAAGATTATCATGCAAAATTAAGGCTCATGGGATTGGGGGCAAAGTATTAACGTGGATAGAGAACTGGCTGGCGGATAGAAAACAGAGAGTTGGAATAAACGGCTCGTTTTCGGAGTGGCAGGCAGTGACCAGCGGGGTGCCGCAAGGATCTGTCCTGGGACCCCAGCTGTTCACAATATATATAAATGATCTGGATCAGGGAATTGGATGCAATATTTCCAAATTCGCTGACGACACTAAACTAGGAGGAGGGGTGGGCTCTGATGAGGATGTCAGGAGGCTACAGTGCGATTTGGACAGGTTGGGGGAATGGGCGGATACGTGGCAGATGCACTATAATGTGGATAAATGCGAGGTTATCCACTTTGGGGGTAAAAACAGGAGGGTAGATTATTATCTAAATGGCAATAGATTGGGAGATGGGGAAGTGCAGAGGGACCTGGGTGTTCTTGTGCACCAGTCACTGAAGGAGAGCATGCAGGTGCAACAGGCGATTAAGAAGGCAAATGGTATGTTGGCCTTCATATCAAGGGGGTTCGAGTATAGGAATAGGGATACCTTACTACACCTGTACAAGGTGCTGGTGAGACCGCATCTGGAGTATTGTGTACAGTTTTGGTCGCCCCATCTGCGGAAGGATGTTCTTGCCATGGAAAGAGTGCAACGGCGATTCACCAGGCTGATACCTGGAATGGCGGGAATGACCTACGAAGAGAGATTAAATAGTTTGGGCTTGTACTCACTGGAGTTTAGAAGATTGAGAGGGGATCTCATCGAAACATATAAAATTATGGCAGGCCTGGACAGGCTGAATTCAGAGAGAATGTTTCCAATGGCAGGGGAGCACAGAACCAGGGGCCACAGTCTAAAAATAGCGGGCAAATCATTTAAAACAGAGATGAGGAAGAATTTCTTCACTCAAAGAGTGGTGAGCCTGTGGAATTCCCTGCCACAGAGGGCTGTGAAGGCTAATTCAATAAATATTTTCAAGAGAGAATTGGATATATTTCTGAAGGCTAAGGGGATTAAGGGTTACGGAGAAAAGGCGGGGACGGGGTACTGAACTGGTAAGATCAGCTATGATCTCAGACGAAGATCAGCCATGATCTCATTGAATGGCGGAGCAGGCTCGAAGGGCCGAATGGCCTACTCCTGTTCCTATCTCTATGTTTCTATGTTTCTATGAACACTCCTGCCTGGTGATTGTTGCACGGTGTCCGTTCATCCGTTGTCGCAGTGTCTGCATGGTCTCGCCGATGTACCATGCGCCGGGGCATCCTTTCCTGCAACGTATGAGGTAGACAACGTTGGCCGAGTCACATGAGTATGTACCATGTACCTGGTGGTGGTGTCCTCACGTGTGATGATGGTATGTGTGTTGATGATCTGGCATGTCTTGCAGAGGTTGCTGTGGCAGGGCTGTGTGGTGTCGTGGTCGCTGTTCTCCTGAAAGCTGGGTAATTTGCTGCGAACGATGGTCTGTTTGAGGTTAGGTGGCTGTTTGAAGGCGAGTAGTGGTGGCGCGGGGATGGCCTTAGCGAGGTGTTCATCGTCATCAATGACATGTTGAAGGCTGCGAAGAACATGGCATAGTTTCTCCGCTCTGGGGAAGTACTGGATGACGAAGGGTACTCTGTTGGTTGTGTCCTGTGTTTGTCTTCTGAGGAGGTCTATGCGATTTTTCGTTGTGGCCCGTCAGAACTGTCGATCGACGAGTCGAGCGTCATATCCCGTTCTTACGAGGGCATCTTTCAGCGTCTGTAGGTGTCCATCGCATTCCTCCTCGTCTGAGCAGATCCTGTGTATTCGCAGAGCTTGTCCATAGGGGATGGCTTCTTTAACGTGGTTAGGGTGGAAGCTGGAGAAGTGGAGCATCGTGAGGTTGTCCGTGGGCTTGCGGTAGAGTGAAGTGCTGGGGTGTCCGTCTTTGATGGAGATTCGTGTGTCCAAGAATGAAACCGATTCTGAGGAGTAGTCTATGGTGAGTTTGATGATGGGATGGAACTTGTTGATGTTATCGTGTAGTCTTTTCAGTGATTCTTCACCGTGGGTCCATAGGAAGAAAATGTCGTCGATGTATCTAGTGTTTCGTGTTGGTTGGAGGTCCTGTGCAGTGAAGAAGTCTTGCTCGAACTTGTGCATGAAGATGTTGGCATATTGGGGTGCGAATTTGGTCCCTATGGCTGTTCCGTGTGTTTGGGTAAAGAACTGGTTGTCGAAGGTGAAGACATTGTGGTCAAGGATGAAGCGGATGAGTTGTAGGATGGCGTCTGGGGATTGGCTGTTGGTGTTGAGTACTGAGGTTGTCGCAGCGATGCCGTCATCGTGGGGGATACTGGTGTAGAGTGCCGAGACGTCCTTCGCGGCGAGAAGTGTTCCTGGTTCAACTGGTCCGTGGGTGCCGAGTTACTGTAAGAAGTCTGTAGTGTCGCGAACGAAGCTGGGGGTTCCCTGTACGATGGGTTTCAGGATGCCCTCGACGTATCCAGAGAGGTTCTCTCACAGGGTTCCGTTGTCTGATATGATAGGACGTCCGGGTGTGTTGGCTTTGTGTATCTTTGGGAGGCAGAAGAAGTCTCCCACGCGGGGAGTACGTGGGATGAGAGCGCGTAGGATGCTTTGAAGGTCTGGATCGAAGGTCTTGATCAGTCTGTTGAGTTGGTGGGTGTGTTCTTTGGTCGGATCTGCGGGTAACTGTCTGTAGTGTTCCTGGTTGTCCAGTTGTCGGTATGCTTCTTTGCAATAGTCCGTTCTGTATGACGATGGCTCCTCCTTTGTCTACTGGTTTGATGACGATGTTGCGGTTGGTCTTGAGAGCGTGGATGGCGTTGCGTTGTTCTCGGGTGACATTCTGGACTGTCTTGTGAGTGCGGCTGATGAATCTGGCGTTGATGCATCTCCTGACAGCTTGAGCATACATGTCAAGCTTAGGGCAGCGACCCTCCGGAGGGGTCCAATTTGACTCTTTCTTCTTAGGTTGCTGCACTGCGGATCCCTCTGTCTGCTGTTCCGGATCATTGATTGTCTCCTTGGGTTCGCTGCGGACATCTTGGGATTTGTGGAAGAATTCCCAGAGTCTCATTCTCCTGATGAATTTCTCTGTCTGCCGCGAGACCGATGGGGTCCATTTTGGTGGTGAGGCAGAAATTGAGCCCTCGGCTAAGAACTTCGATTTCGTCTGGTTGAAGGGTGTGGTCGGACAAGTTGACGATGGACTTCCCTGTGGTTCCAACCGTGGTACCGGGGGAGGCTTGGTTGCTGCTGGTGGTGATGCTGAGTTTCTCAAGCTTCCTGTTCTTGGTGTGTATGTAGGCAGCGTAGTTCCGTTGCCTCGTCTGTTTGGCGGTGTCTCGTAGCTGGTCTGCTGTGTCCTGAGCACAGGCTGAGAATATGGACTCTCTTGGTTTTGAGGTTGCGGGGTCTGCTGTAGAGCTGGTGTACGAGATGGTTGAGGAGTGTGCGAGAGGTACAATGGCAGAGTCTCTCAGCGTAGTCTGTGTTGTAGGTCGACTTGAGTGGGTTTGTGATCTGTAGTCCTTTCGGGATCTTGTCTGCTTTCTTGCATCTCTGTAGAAACTTGATGTCTGTGTCGATATGCGCGATCTTCGTGGAGATCCTCCCCACTTTGAGCCGGCAGTTTGTGGTGTCGATGGTAGCCATGGTGTGGAGATGTCGGTGTTGGACTGGGATGGACAAATGAGAGACAAATGCATCTCTTCACTTCACCTGACGAAGGAGCAGCGCTCCGAAAGCTTGGTGATTTCAAATAAAGCTGTTGGACGATAACCTGGTGTTGTGTGACTTCACATTATTTTTCCTCGCATCCTTTCCACGTAAAATTGGTCAGAAGAAAGATTTGCATTTCTATAGCGCCTTTCACGACCACCAGACGTCCCAAACTGCTTTTCAGCCAATGAAGTACTTTTTGAAGTGTAGGCACTGTTGTAATGTGGGATTCGCGGCAGCCAATTTGCACACAGCAAGCCCCCACAAACAGCAATGTGAGAACGACCAGATAATCTGTTTTAGTGATGTTGGTTGAGGGATAAATATTGGCCCCAGGACACCGGGGAGAACTCCCCTGCTCTTCTTCAAAATAGCGCCGCGGGATCTTTTACATCCACCCGAGAGCAGACGGGGCCTCAGTTTAACGTCTCATCTGAAAGACAGCACCTCCGACAGTGCAGCACTCCCTCAGTACTGCCCCTTCGACAGTGCGGCGCTCCCTCAGTACTGCCCCTCCGACAGTGCGGCGCTCCCTCAGTACTGCCCCTCCGACAGTGCGGCGCTCCCTCAGTACTGCCCCTCCGACAGTGCGGCGCTCCCTCAGTACTGCACTGGGAGTGTCAGCCTAGATTTTTGTGCTCAAGTCTCTGGAGTGGGACTTGAACCCACAACCTTCTGACTCCGAGGTGAGGGTGCTGCCCACTGAGCCACAGCTGACATATTCCGAGCCATGACAAAATAGTTTGATTCAAAAAATATCCCTTACATTTTAGAATAGTCAAATTCAATCAGATCAGGGGAAATTGCAAAGAATAGCTGCCAAAAACACTTACTGAAGTGGTGAACACATTTAATCTGCTTAATGCCGGTGATGCAAAAGCTCATTGTTGTGCCGCGCTCGCAGTTTAAACGCACATTGGTACTCGCTCGCTTCTTTACTTTTGAAACATGGACAATTTGGCAAATAAATATTGACGAGTCCAGTGAACCCAGTCAGCTGGTTGCCCGCCGTTTGAAAATTCCATGGGCCGGATTTTGCGACGCCTATGGGTGTACGAGGTGCGCACGCGCCCGTAGGGGCCGCGCAAGTGCCGGGTTTAGGCGCGCGAAACACATGCGCTGAAACCCGGAACTTGCGATCTGTGAAGAATCCTCTCGACAGATGATCCACCTCCCTGGGAGATGGGCCTCCGAGGGCGAAGAGTTGTGCTATTTCCCCAACTTCGGCCCGCTGAAGCGGAGCGTGCGCGATGCTGAGAGGCTTGTGGATACCACGTTTAGCGAGTTGTGCACGCCTCAGGGTAGGGCAGCACAGGGAGTGACCATCAGGCGGAGCAACAAAGGCAGGCAGGTAGTGCAGGGAACCCCTGCGGACATCCCCCTTTCAAACAGGTATACCGCTTTGGATACTGTTGAGGGGGATGACTCACCAGGGGAAGGCAGCAGCAGCCAACTTCCTGGCACTGGGGGTGCTCCTGCTGCCCAGGAGGGGGGGAAAAAGAGTGGGAGAGCAATAGTGGTAGGGGATTCTATAGTAAGGGGAACAGATAGGCGGTTCTGTGGCCGCAAACGTGACTCCAGGATGGTTTGTTGCCTCCCTGGTGCCAGGGTCAAGGATGTCACTGAGCGGCTGCAGGGCATTCTGGAGGGGGAGGGTGAACAGCCAGTGGTCGTGGTCCACATTGGTACCAACGACATAGGTAAAAAGAGGGATGAGGTCCTGCATCAAGAATTTAGGGAGCTAGGTAACAGATTAAAGGGCAGGACCTCAAAGGGTGTAATCTCTGGATTACTCCCAGTGCCACGTGCTAGTAAGTATAGGAATGGGAGGATAGAGCAGATGAATGCGTGGCTAAAGAGTTGGTGTAGGGGGGAGGGTTTTACTTTCCTGGATCACTGGGCCTGCTTCTGGGAAAGGTGGGACTTGTACAAGTCGGACGGGTTGCACCTGAACCAGAGCGGGACAAATATCCTTGCGGGGAGGTTTGCTAGCACTGTCGGGGGGGGTTTAAACTAACTTGGCAGGGGGATGGGATACAGGGGGGAGCTGAAGTAGGGGGGGGATGTGCTGCCAATTATGGAGGAAAAAAGTAAGTCAGCTTGGTAGGCAGGGCAAATATATAAGGGCAAGGCTGGATGGCATCTATTTTAATGCAAGGAGCCTTGCAAATAAGGTGGATGAACTGAAGGTGTTGATAAACACATGGGAGTATGATATTGTTGCTATCACTGAGACATGGTTGAGGGAGGGGCAAGACTGGCAGCTCAATATTCCGGGGTACAGAATCTTCAGGCGAGACAGAGGGGGAGGTATAAGAGGAGGGGGTGTCGCAATATTAATTAAGGAGTCAATTACTGCAGTAAGGAGGGATGATATATTAGCTGGGTCCTCTAATGAGGCCATATGGGTGGAGCTTAAAAACAAAAAGGGGGCAAGCACTTTGCTGGGAGTGTACTATAGGCCTCCAAACAGTCAGGGGGAGATAGAGGAACAGATATGTAGGCAAATCTCAGAGAAATGTGCAAATAATAGGGTAATAATAATGGGGGATTTCAACTTCCCCAATATTAACTGGGATAGTCAAAGTGTGAAAGGCTCAGAGGGTGTAGAATTCTTAAAGTGCATCCAGGAGAGCTTTTTGAGCCAGCATGTAGAAAGTCCTACAAGAGAGGGGGCGGTACTGGACCTAATTCTAGGGAATGTGGCCGGCCAAGTGGAAAAAGTGCTAGTAGGTGAGCACTTTGGTGATAGTGACCATAATATGGTAAGATTTAAGGTGGTCATGGAAAAGGACAGGGATGGGCCGGAAATAAAGGTTCTAAATTGGGGGAAGGCCGATTTTAATAGGATAAGGCAGGATCTGGCCAAAATGGACTGGGATCAGCTACTTGTAGGAAAATCCGCATCGGAGCAATGGGAGGCTTTCAGAAGGGAGATTGAGATCATACAAGGGCAACATGTTCCCATAAAGGTCAAGAGTGGTTCCAAAAACCACAGGGAACCGTGGATGTCAGGGGATATACGGGAATGGATTAGGAAAAAAAGGAGGGCTTTTGGTAGATACAAAAGGCTAAAGACGGAGGAAGCCCTAGAGGAGTACAAAAAGTGCAGGGGGATACTTAAAAAAGAAATTAGGAGATCAAGGAGGGGCCATGAAATAACACTGGCGAGCAAAATAAAGGAAAATCCGAAGATGTTTTATAAGTATATTAAGGGTAAAAGGATAACTAGGGAAAAAATAGGGCCCATTAGGGACAAAAGTGGCAATCTGTGTGTGGAGCCGGAAGATGTAGGAGGGGTTCTAAATGAATTTTTTGCATCTGTTTTCACTATGGAGAAGGACGACGTAGACATAGAAATAGGGCGGGGGGACTGTGATATGCTCGAACATATTAACATCGAGAGGGAGGAGGTATTGGCGGTTTTAGCTGGCCTAAAAATGGATAAATCCCCAGGCCCCGATGAAATGTACCCCAGGCTGCTGTGTGAGGCAAAGGAGGAGATTGCGGGGGCTCTAACACATATATTCAGGACCTCTCTGGCCACAGGGGATGTGCCAGAGGACTGGAGAACCGCTAATGTAGTACCATTATTCAAGAAGGGTAGTAGGGAAAAACCGGGGAACTACAGGCCAGTGAGCCTAACATCAGTGGTAGGAAAATTACTGGAAAAAATCCTGAGGGACAAAATTTGTCTCCACTTGGAGAGGCAAGGATTAATCAGGGATAGTCAACATGGCTTTGTCAAGGGAAGATCATGTCTGACTAATTTGATTGAATTTTTTGAGGGGGTGACTAGGTGTGTGGATGAGGGTAACGCAGTGGATGTGGTATACATGGATTTCAGTAAGGCCTTCGATAAAGTCCCGCACAGGAGACTGGTCAAGAAGGTAAGAGCCCATGGAATCCAGGGTGCCTTGGCACATTGGATACAAAACTGGCTTAGTGGCAGAAGGCAGAGGGTGATGGTCGAAGGTTGTTTTTGTGACTGGAAACCTGTGGCCAGTGGGGTACCACAGGGATCGGTGCTGGGTCCCTTGCTGTTTGTGGTCTACATTAATGACTTGGATATGAATGTAAAGGGTATGATCAGTAAATTCGCGGATGATACTAAAATTGGTAGGGTGGTAAATAGCGAGGAGGGTAGCCTCAGTCTGCAGAACGATATAGATGGGTTGGTCAGATGGGCGGAACAGTGGCAAATGGAATTTAACCCGGAAAAGTGCGAGGTGATGCACTTTGGGGGGTCTAACAAGGCAAGGGAATACACAATGAATGGTAAGACCCTAGGCAAGACGGAGGGTCAGAGGGATCTGGGTGTGCAGGTACACAGATCCCTGAAGGCGGCGGAACAGGTGGATAAGGTGGTAAAAAAGGCATATGGGATACTTGCCTTCATTAGCCGAGGCATAGAATATAAGAGCAAGGAGGTTATGATGGAGCTGTATAAAACACTGGTTAGGCCACAGCTGGAATACTGTGTGCAGTTCTGGTCGCCACACTACAGGAAAGATGTGATCGCGTTAGAGAGGGTGCAGAGGAGGTTCACCAGGATGTTACCAGGGCTGGAGCGCTTCAGCTATGAAGAGAGACTGGGCAGATTGGGTTTGTTTTCCTTGGAGCAGAGGAGGCTGAGGAGGGACATGATTGAGGTGTACAAAATTGTGAGGGGCATAGATAGGATGGATGCTGAGGAGCTTTTCCCCTTAGTAGAGGGGTCAATAACTAGGGGGCATAGATTCAAGGTAAAGGGAGGGAGGTTTAGAGGGGATTTGAGAAAGAACTTTTTCACCCAGAGGGTGGTTGGAGTCTGGAACTCACTGCCTGAAAGGGTTGTGGAGGCAGAAACCCTCACAACATTTAAGAAGCATTTGGATGAGCATTTGAAATGCCATAGCATACAAGGCTACGGGCCAAATGCTGGAATATGGGATTAGATTAGACAGGGCTTGATGGCCGGCATGGACACGATGGGCCGAAGGGCCTCTATCTGTGCTGTATTACTCTATGACTCTATGACTCTATGAATGCCCGTGAAATTCTTACGCCTGGGAAAAGCAAGTGTAAGGCCGGCTGTTACCAGCATAAGAGTTTTAAAACATAGAAAAATAAAATTTTAGCACTCATTTATACATTAAAACCCTGTCCAATAAGGTAAGTTTATTTCTAGCCCCGTTAAAACATAGATACATAGAAGATAGGAGCAGGAGTAGGCCATTCGGCCCTTCGAGCCTGCTCCGCCATTCAATGCGGTCATGGCTGATCATCCAAATTCAGTACCCTGTCCCTGCCTTCTCCCCATATCCCTTGATCCCTTTAGCCTTAAGAAATATATCCAACTCTTTCTTGAATATATTTAATGAACTGGCCTCCACCGCCCTCTGTGGCAGAGAATTCCACAGGTTCACCACTCTCTGGGTGAAGAAATTCCTCCTCATTTCAGTCCTAAATGGCTTACCCCTTATCCTTAGACTGTGACCCCTGGTTCTGGACTCCCCGGCCATCAGAAACATCCTTTCTGCATCTAGTCTGTCCAGACCAGACAGAATTTTATAGGTTTCGATGAGATCCCCTCTCAATCTTCTAAACTCCAGTGAGTATAAGCCCAATTGACACAATCTCTCCTCATACGTCATTCCTGCCATCCCAGGTATCAGCCTGGTGAATCTTCGCTGCACTCCCTCCATGGCAAGAACGTCCTTCCTCAGGTAAGGTGACCAAAACTGCACACAATACTCAAGGTGCGGTCTCACCAAGGCCCTGTACAACTGCAGCAAGACATCCTTGTTCTTGTACTCGAACCCTCTTGCTACGCAGGCCAACATACCATTTGCCTTCTTAACCGCCTGCTGCACCTGCATGCTTACCTTCAGCGACTGGTGCACAAGAACACCCAGGTCTCGTTGCACTTCCCCTTCTCCCAATCTATTGCCATTCAAATAATAATCTGCCTTCCTGTTTTTGCCACCAAAGTGGATAACCTCACATTTATTTTTAAAAATTCAACAAATTAAACTTTTGTTTAATATTTAATGAAATGGCATTTTAATTAATTTTAAATATGTAATTGATTTTATTGTATGAGTTTGTGTATTTTTTAAGTGATCCCCATTCATACTTCGGGGAGTTCAGTCTGTACAGAACTCCATTAATATGAATGGGAAATTCCCTTCTTTGATTGGTTGGACCGGCCCACGTGAGCACAGAACCACCTGCGCCCCTGGGATACGTGGACCTCTGCCCGCGGGTACCCGGGGAGGCCCAGGATCGCGAGTCTCCGCACGCCCAGGCCACCAGGTAAATGCGTAGATTTATTTTTACAGGTCGGAGCACCCGCTTGCGGGAAGCGTCCAATCGCAAATGTTGGGCAAATGTTGTTATTGCAAAATTGAGTTGCTGCCAAACATTTGGAAAACTTTCCAGGGTCAGATTTAAGCTGGATTAGTTCATTTAAAAATAACATTAAAAATGTTGTGCAATAATTTTTTTGGTTCAGAAAATAGTGACCCCCCTTTCCCTCAAATCACACCTCCCATACATTGGGAGTAATTTATATTTAAAGCTGTACAACCACACAATGTATTTTTTTCCTTTTAATTGTACAGGATGTGGTTCATTTGCAATTTTGCCAGTCGGGTTAACATTGGCAAAAGCCCATCTGTGGCAAGACTTCAACCTGCAGGCTGACCTTCGTGTTGCTAGCAGTCACTGATTATGCTCAACAATGCACTGGGCAGTAAAATTATTTGAATCATAGAAGTTTGCGGCACAGAAGGAGGCCATTCAGCCCATCGTGTCTGTGCCGGCCGAAAAAGAGCTCTCCAGCCTAATCCCACTTTCCAGCTCTTGGTCCGTAGCCCTGGAGGTTGCGGCACTTCAAGTGCACATCCAAGTACTTTTTAAATGTGATGAGGGTTTCTGCCTCTCCCACCCTTTCAGGCAGTGAGTTCCAGACCCCCACCACCCTCTGGGTGAAAAAAGTTCTCCTCAACTCCCCTCTAATCCTTCTACCAATTACTTTAAATCTAAGCCCCCTGGTTATTGACCTCTCTGCTAAGGGAAATAGGTCCTTCCTATCCACTCTATCTAGGCCCCTCATAATTTTATACACCTCAATTAAATCTCCCCTCAGCCTCCTCTGTTCCAAAGAAAACAACCCCAGCCGATCCAATCTTTCCTCATAGCTAAAATTCTCCAGTTCCGGCAACATCCTCGTAAATCTCCTCTGCACCCTCTCTAGTGTAATCACATCTTTCCTGTAATGTGGTGACCAGAACTGCAGGCAGTACTCTAGCTGAGGCCTAACTAGTGTTTTATACAGTTCAAGCATAACCTCCCTGCTCTTATATTCTATGCCTTGGCTAATAAAGGAAAGTATCCCGTATGCCTTCTTAACCACCTTATCTACCCATCCTGCTACCTTCAGGGATCTGTGGACTTGCACTCCAAGGTCCCTCTGATCCTCTACATTTCTCAGTGTCCTACCATTTATTGTGTATTCCCTTGCCTTGTTAGTTCTCCCCAAATGTATACCTCACACTTCTCCAGATTGAATTCCATTTGCCACTGTTCTGCCCACCTGACCAGTCCATTGATATCTTCCTGCAGTCTACAGCTTTCTTCTTTATCAACCACACGGCCGATTTTTGTATCATCTGCAAACTTCTTAATCATACCCCCTATATTGAAGTCTAAATCATTGATATATACCACAAAAAGCAAGGGGCCCAGTACTGAGCCCTGCGGAACCCCACTGGAAACAGCCTTCTAATCACAAAAACACCCGTCGACCATTAACCTTTGGTTCCTGCCTGAGCCAATTTTGGATCCAACTTGCCACTTTGCCCTTGGATCCCATGGGCTTTTACTTTTCTGACCAGTCTGCCACGTGGGACCTTTTCAAAAGCTTTGCTAAAATCCATGTTGGTTCATCAAAGGGAGTTATATAGAAATTTCTGACTTTCAAATGTAGAAAGTTCAATGCAACGACCCCTCCCCCACCCCTGCAAAAAAATTAGGAGTAATAAGCATGGAACGATGCTCCTTTGGTCGAGTTTCCCTTTCCGTAACTCCCATTCTGTGGCTCAGCACGGCAGCAGAGCAGAGATTCAGAACTTGCAGTCTGAGATGCCGCAGGAGCCGCTCTGTGCGCAACCTCTCATGAATGCATGACCTTAAGCGACTGGTTCAGGATGGAGGGAGGCGGAGTCTGCATTTTCGTCGCTCAGGAGGGTGAACAGAGGGTTCTCGAGGGCAACTCGGGATGGGCGATAAAGGCTGGCCTTCCCAGCCTCGCCCACACCGAATATTAAAAAAAACCACATTCCGTCCAGACGTGTGGCGGGGGCCAATTACAGAGCAGGACTGGCATAGAAACATAGAAGTTAGGAGCAGGAGTAGGCCATTCGGCCCCTCGAGCCTGCTCCGCTATTTAATGAGATCATGGCTGATCATCCAAATTCAGTACCCTGTCCCTGCTTTCTCCCCATACCCCTTGATCCCTTTAGCCTTAAGAAATATATCCAACTCCTTCTTGAATATATTTAATGAATTGGCCTCTACTGCCTTCTGTGGTAGAGAATTCCACAGGTTCACCACTCTCTGGGTGAAGAAATTCCTCCTCATCTCTGTCCTAAATGGCTTACCCCTTATCCTTAGACTGTGACCCCTGGTTCTGGACTCCCCCGCCATCGGGAACATCCTTTCTGCATCTTGTCCTGTTAGAATTTTATAGGTTTCAACGAGATCCCCTCTCATTCTTCTAAACTCCAGCGAATATAAGTCCAATTGACCCAATCGCTCCTCATTCGTCATTCCTGCCATCCCAGGTATCAGTCTGGTGAATCTTCGCTGAAGTCCCTCCATGGCAAGAACATGCTTCCTCAGACTGGCGGTGGTCTTCAAAGAGTTTCTTGCTGCCCGCAGTCAGGGATTGGTGATAGGACCTCTGGACCAGTTAATTCTACAGGGTTACCTCCAACAGCACTGTAAAGTAAGTGCAGCGATGCTGTGTACCCGCCACCAGCAGTGAGTAAGCTATCTTGCACTGGTTATAAATCCACTCAGACATCAATTAATCAGATGCCAAACTGCTCCATGGGTGTACGACAGAGAGGCCCCGCACAGATCTGCCCCTGCAGTATCTCGGACGCCAGGTTCTGAATCTTGGCTCTGTCACTGTGGAGCCACAGAATGGGAGCCACAAAAGGGAAAAATCAAATCAAAGGAGCAACATTGTGCGAGCTTCTATCTGCACACCACCCAGCGACAGACGACACACAGCGACACTGGCCCAAGCTCAGGCAGGGCAAGCGGCGCTGGAACAGGAAAAATAAATAAAACCCTCCAGGACTGGGAGAAATTACTTGGAAAACCTTGAAGTCAAAAGAATAATTTAAAAAACACACGTCCTTCAAAAGTCTTCAAATTCCTTCTGTAACAGCAAACCAGAGAACCTAAACGAATCTAAACTGGCCCACACTGCTCAAAAAACAAACAATTGCATTGAAACAAACTGACTCCACTAATCGAGAACGTGGAACAAAAGTCATTCTCTTCTGATGCCAAATCTGCTCGAGTGCAGATTTTCCACAACATAGTTAATCAAGTTCAAGAGCTCCGTTGCTTAGGACACCGATACATACAAACAAACACAGGAGCTCATGGAGTGAAAACCACCAGAAGTGGCAAATGGTAAAAACAGAAGCTTTTCCAACAGCCGTACGGTACAGAAAAGGTTACTCACTCATTATTTTTCTTCTATTTTTGTTTTCATTGCTCCAAGAACTACATTTTAAGAAATATCGCTTCAAAATACCCTTGAGAGGGGAGACGCGAGAGCCAGAGAGAAAAGCAGAATGTGTAATAAATTCCAGTGTTTGGGATGCTAACAGGGATCATCACGTGGGCTGTTAATTCCCTGACTAAGCATGGATTGAATAATGACAATGACACGACAAATCTGCTGATGTGTTTTCCTTTTGTCTGTCAGCCGCGGCTCAGTGGGCCGCACCCTCGCCTCGGAGTCAGAAGGTTGTGGGTTCGAGTCCCACTCCAGGGACTTGAGCACAAAAATCTCGGCTGACACTCCAGTGCAGTGCTGAGGGAGTGCTGCACTGTCGGAGGTGCCGTCTTTCAGATGAGACGTTAAACCGAGGCCCCTGTCTGCTTTCTCGGGCGGATGTAAAAGATCCCACGGCACTATTTTGAAGAAGAGCAGGGGAGTTCTCCCCGGTGTCCTGGGCCAATATTTATCCCTCAATCAACATCACTAAAAACAGATTATCTGGCCATTATCACATTGCTGTTTGTGGGAGCTTGCTGTGCGCAAATTGGCTGCCGTGTTTCCCACATTACAACAGTGACTACACTTCAAAAGTACTTCATTGGCTGTAAAGCACTTTGGGAGGTCCGGTGGTCGTGACAGGTGCTACAGAGATGCAAATCTTTTCTTTTCTTTTTTCCTTCCGCCCCTCTGCTACTTCCATGTGCCACCTCAATCTGTGACTCCTTCAAACAAATGAATCACACCTGTGAGTGAAAGACTGCATCATTTAAATTTGGTATAAGAGATGCGAGTGAACCACTGTTTAACAGAGCTCATACTGGAGTCGTGATGTCGAATGTCTCAGAGCTCTCGTACTGGTTTTGTGAAATATGGATTTTCAACAAAGACTGATCCAGCATTGCTGTAACACGGAGTGTGTGTAATCTGGTGTTTAAAGTAACGAGGCAAGAAAGAACAAGAAAGCAGTCCAACACACCCTGCACCTTAATCTCCACCTGTGATAGGCTTAATGCCTGCTTCAACCAAAGGAACACAAAGCAACCAAGGTTTCCATTTTCAGTCGCAATCCAGTGACCCATGAGGGAGAGTCCAAGCAAGGATATCAGGTGAGAACAAACCGATCACGGCCCACAATGCTCCAACAGCCTGCTGATACTCGCCATGTTCGATCACACAAAGAATAGTCACAGATAAGATACTGGACAGCTGCCAAGACCCCTGACCTGCATTAGAAGGCAAAGAAATAGTGCCAAATGACAGGAAGGGGGAGAGAAGGGGAAGAGAGGGGGAGCGGGGCAGGAGAGAGAGAGAGAGAGAGAGAGAGAGAGAGAGCGGGGCAGAGGGGGAAAACAGTGATCAGAAGCGACGGACACAGTGGCAAGAGAAGAAGGGAAGGGGAGGAGGGAAGGGGAGGAGGAAAGGAGAGGAAGGAGGCATAAGATGAGGAGCTAGACGGGGAAGAGCATGGAGTGGAGATGGGGACAATGCGCAATGGGAAGGGGATGGCAAAAGCGGGCAGGAGATGAGGGACGGTGGTGGGGAAGGAAGAGTGGTGGTGGAGAATAAATAGGATCACAAGTGGAGGGGCAGGAAAGGTGATGATGGGAGTGAGGGCGGTGCCAAAAGCAGGGGGATATCGGGCTTCCTGCGGAATCCAGCGGCTACCTGGTCAAGATAGCTGCCCCGAGGGAGGAGGGGGACAGCGTGAGAAGGTGAATAGTGCGGAGGGTGGGGTAAGGGTCAATGCCTAAAAGTTAGCTCAGTAACAGTGACGGGGAGAAATGTGGCAGCCAATTTGCACACAGCAAGAGCCCACAACCAGCAATGTGATAATCTGTTTGAGTGATGTTGATTGAGGGATAAATATTGGCCAGGACACCAGAGAGAACTCCCCTGCTCTTCTAGTGCCATGGGATCTTTTACATCCACCTGAGAGCGCAGACAGGGCCTCGGTTTAACGTCTCCTCCGAAAGACGGCACCTCCGGCAGTGCAGCACTCCCTCAGTACTGCCCCTCCGACAGTGCAGTGCTCCCTCAGTACTGCCCCTCCGACAGTGTGGCGCTCCCTCAGTACTGCCCCTCCGACAGTGCAGCACTCCCTCAGTACTGCCCCTCCGACAGTGCAGCGCTCCCTCAGTACTGCCCCTCCGACAGTGCAGCGCTCCCTCAGTACTGCCCCTCCGACAGTGCGGCGCTCCCTCAGTACTGCCCCTCCGACAGTGCGGCACTCCCTCAGTACTGCCCCTCCGACAGTGCGGCGCTCCCTCAGTACTGCCCCTCCGACAGTGCAGCGCTCCCTCAGTACTGCCCCTCCGACAGTGCGGCGCTCCCTCAGTACTGCCCCTCCGACAGTGCGGCGCTCCCTCAGTACTGCCCCTCCGACAGTGCGGCGCTCCCTCAGTACTGCCCCTCCGACAGTGCAGCGCTCCCTCAGTACTGCCCCTCCGACAGTGCGGCGCTCCCTCACTACTGCCCCTCCGACAGTGCAGCACTCCCTCAGTACTGCACTGGAGTGTCAGCCTAGATTTTTGTGCTCAAGTCTCGAGTGGGACTTGAACCCACAACCTCCTGACTCCGAGGCGAGGGTGCTGCCCACTGAGCCACGACTGACACTGCGTTTTGAACGGTTTACACGTCCATGAGTGTTGTACAAATTAAATTGCAATGACACGTTGAAAGAAAAATACCAAGTCCAATAAAACTATTACCAATTAACCATATTCCAAGTGTTGGGGCACAATTTGTCACTTGACATCTCAACAAAGAATGGCCACCAGCAAGTTTCAAGATTAGACAAAATCAATGCCTTTAAAATGTCATTGAAAATCTTTACCTGACAGCACATGAGGGTGTGCTGACATAAGTGCGCAAAGGCAGCGTCAAATGCAGGGTCTTGATGAACCAAACTCACAAACGAATAATCAAAAACAAAAAGGTCCCGATGACCTTTGCACCTTCACTCCACAGAACCTCGGCACTCAAACTGACCTTTTTCGAACTTCTTTCTGTAAACGTGCAGCATTGCAAAAGTTTATTAACAGGAATTCTTAACTAGCCTGATGTGCAGCTCACCGGCAGCACAACGTGAAAGGGGTTCTGTGGATCAACAGGAAAACTTGGTTGTTTTTTTTCTTAAAAAGAGGATATCTTGAACAATGGCCTGGAACAAACTCTTGGGCGTTTTCTATAAATAATTTCATTTTCATCAAGTTGGATAAATAATTCAAACGGCCTTCATTTCGGATTGTATATGTGTGTGGTTGGGAGGCGGGGGGGGCGTGGGGAGGGAGGAGGCAGAACGACGTTCACGGAGTGCCATTAGGAATATCACACTGACCAACTAAAAAGGCTGTGAACCAATCAGTAGAAGATTGCATCATGGAGTGGAGAGGTGGGTGGTCCCCACTCGGTCAAGAGAGATTCCCTATTTTTTAAATCTCAATTGTGGACTGAAATTCATCAATTTGCAATGATTTGAATTCTTTGACTCGAGTAATTCAGTTTCTGCGAACGTAACCAGGTATTATTGTCAGATTTCCAGATTCCTCCCAACTGCATTTTGAGCTGAAATAACAACAGAAAATGCTGGAAAAACTCAGCAGGCCAGGTAGCATCCGTGGAGAGGGAAACAGAGTTAACGTTTCAGGTCTGGGACCCTTCATCAGAACTGGAAAAAGCTGGAGATGTAACAGATATTAAGCAGGTGCAGAGACAGGAGGGCATTGAAGGAACATACTGTGCTTTTGAAAGCGGCAGGAAAGATGAAATGTTGCAAGTGAACATGAAATGAGGAGAGATTGGATCGATTGGGCTTGTACTCGCTGGAGTTTAGAAGAATGAGAGGGGATCTCATTGAAACTTATAAAATTCTAACAGGACTGGACAGACTAGATGCAAAAAGGATGTTCCCGATGGCGGGGGAGTCAAGAACCAGGGGTCACAGTCTAAGGATAAGGGGTAAGCCATTTAGGACTGAGATGAGGAGGAATTTCTTCACCCAGAGTGTGGTGAACCTGTGGAATTCACTGCCACAGAAGGCAGTGGAGGCCAATCCATTAAATATATTCAAGGAGGAGTTGGATATATTTCTTAAGGCTAAAGGGATCAAGGGGTATGGGGAGAAAGCAGGGACAGGGTACTGAATTTGGATGATCAGCCATGATCGCATTGAATGGCGGAGCAGGCTCGAGGGGCCGAATGGCCTACTCCTGCTCCTATCTTCTATGTTTGTAAATGGGAATGGCAAAATCATACAGCATGAAAAATGGGGGCAGGGGTTATAGTTTGAAATTGTTGAACTCAATGTTGAGGCTGTAAAGTGCCCAATCGAAAGATGAGGTGTTGTTCCTCGAGCTTACGTTGAGCTTCATTGGAACAATGCAATAGGCCGAGGACAGAGAGATCAGAGTGGGAGTGAAGCGGAGAATTAAAGTGACAGGCGACCGGAAGCTCAGGGTCACCCTTACGGACTGAACGGAGGTGTTCCGCAAAGCGGTCGCCCAATCTGCGTTTGGTCTCCCCAATGTAGAGGAGACCGCATCGTGAGCAGCGAATACAGTATACTAGATTGCAAGAAGTACAAGTAAATCGCTGTTTCACCTGGAAGGGGTGTTTGGGGCCCTGGACAGTGGGAAGGGGGGAGGTAAAAGGGCAGGTGCTGCATCTCCTGCGCTTGCACGGGAAGGTGCCAGGCGAAGGGGAAGTGCCGTTAGGGATGATTGAGGAGTGGACCAGGGTGTCGCGGAGGGAGCGGTCCCTTCAGAATGCTGAAAGGGGAGGTGAGGGGAAGATGTGTTTGGTGGTGGGATCACGCTGGAGGTGGCGGAAATGGCGGAGGATGATCCGTTGACTGTGGAGGCCGGTGGGGTGAAAGGTGAGGACAAGGGGAACCCTATCATGGTTCTGGGAGGGAGGGGAAGGGGTGAGGGCAGAAGTGCGGGAAATAGAACAGACACGGTCAAGGGCCGTGTCAACCACGGTAGAGGGGAATCCTCGGTTGAGGAAAAAGGAAGACATGTCGGAAGCACTGGTGTGGAAGGTGGCATCGTCGGAGCAGATGCGGCGGAGACGGAGAAACTGGGAGAATGGAATAGAGTCCTTACAGGAAGCGGGGTGGGAGGAAGTGTAGTCCAGGTAGCTGTGGGAGTCGGTGGGCTTGTAGTGGATGTTTGTCGAAAGCTGATCGCCAGAAATGGAGACGGAGAAGTCAAGGAAGGGAAGGGAAGAGTCGGAGATGGACCATGTGAAGGTGAGGGAAGGGTGGAAATTGGAAGTAAAGTGAATGAACTTATCTAGTTCAGGGGGAGAGCAGGAAACGGCACAGATACAGTCATCGATGTACCGGAAAAAAAGAGGTGAGGGAGGGGACCTGAGTAGGACTGGAACAAAAAATGTTCCACATATCCCATGAACAGGCAGGCATAGCTTGCTGTGTGCAAATTGGCTGCTGCGTTTCCTACATTACAACAGTGACCCCACTTCAAAAAAAGTACTTCATTGGCTGTAAAGCACTTTGGGACGTCCGGTGGTCGTGAAAGGCGCTACAGAAATGCAAGTCTTTATTTTTTCATATAGATGCAGGCAGACTTTTCATGAACTATTTTCAACATGCACAAGTACTTTTGCACCTTTTCACCACTGGACGGCGCTGTAAGGTAGGAGTGCTGAACCAACACTGGACGGTGACACCACTTAGTGTAATAACACCTTCTTCACTTTAGATGGTGCTCCAACGATACAACACTCGTGAATATTCGCAAGGATCTGGGGGTGTGGTCACAAAACTTCTCATTCTGTTGCCAAAGGTACAGTGTGTAATGCTGAGGCACTCCCAAACCCTTCCTCTAAACTCGTTTCATGTGCTGCCTCTTGTGAAATAACGAACTGATTCTTGCCTGGACACTGATCTAAACTAACAATGGTTTCCGGTGCCGCTTTCAACCATCCAAATGTAAACCGCTTCCTCCTGCTGCCTTTACTAACTCGAGCTGTTGCTCATTCCGCTACACGGCACAAACTGACTCTGCGTTCGTCTATCCTTGCTCTCCTTCTGCTGCTCCTCGATCTCTCTCTCTCTTTGTTCCCCCTTCTCACTTCCGCCGACACTCAAAGCAAGAGTTGGTCAGTTGCGGAACAAGGGGTTGCATATCCCATCATGTACTGGAGCTCAGATACACTCACAGACACAAAATGCAAGAAGCCCATCGAAAGCAGCAGCTGGAAAGCAGAAGTAATGAAAACTGGGTTAAACCTGGAAAAAGGGGGATTATAAAAAATGGTGAAAGAGACTAAATTTGTACCAAGACCATGAATTAAACCTGGATGAAGTTTTTCTGTAAGTTTCAGGCAACTGAGCTGCACGTACATTAGTTGGAAGAAAAGCTTTGCTTCTCAAAGCTAGTACTCTCGCCTGAGTCAGAAGGTCGTGGGTTCGAGTCCCACTCCAGAGACTTCAGCACAAAAATCTAGGCTGACACTCCCAGTGTAGTGCTGAGGGAGCGCCGCACTGTCGGAGGGGCAGTGCTGAGGGAGCGCCGCACTGTTGGAGGAGCAGTACTGAGGGAGCGCCGCACTGTCGGAGGGGCAGTGCTGAGGGAGCGCCGCACTGTCGGAGGGGCAGTGCTGAGGGAGCGCCACACTGTCGGAGGGTCAGTGCTGAGGGAGCGCCGCTCTGTCGGAGGGTCAGTGCTGAGGGAGCGCCGCTCTGTTGGAGGGGCAGTACTGAGGGAGCGCCGCACTGTCGGAGGGGCAGTACTGAGGGAGCGCCACACTGTCGGAGGGTCAGTGCTGAGGGAGCGCCGCTCTGTCGGAGGGTCAGTGCTGAGGGAGCGCCGCACTGTCGGAGGGGCAGTGCTGAGGGAGCGCCGCACTGTCGGAGGGGCAGTGCTGAGGGAGCGCCGCACTGTCGGAGGGGCAGTGCTGAGGGAGCGCCGCTCTGTCGGAGGGGCAGTGCTGAGGGAGCGCCGCACTGTCGGAGGGGCAGTACTGAGGGAGCGCCGCACTGTCGGAGGGGCAGTACTGAGGGAGCGCCGCACCGTCGGAGGGGCAGTACTGAGGGAGCGCCGCACCGTCGGAGGGGCAGTACTGAGGGAGCGCCGCACCGTCGGAGGGGCAGTACTGAGGGAGCGCCGCACTGTCGGAGGGGCAGTACTGAGGGAGCGCCGCACTGTCGGAGGGGCAGTACTGAGGGAGCGCCGCACTGTCTGCGGTGCCGTCTTCCGGATGAGATGTTAAACCGAGGCCCAATATTTATCCCTCAATCAACCTCACTAAAACAGATTATCTGGCCATTATCACATTGCTGTTTGTGGGAGCTTGCTGTGTGCAAATTGGCTGCCGTGTTTCCTACATTACAACAGTGACTACACTTTAAAATTAGTTCATTGGCTGTGAAGTGCTTTGGGATATCCTGAGGTTGTGAAAGGCGCTATAGAAATGCAAATCATTCTTTCTAGCCTCTAGTTTCTGTACATCCAAAAATTGTGTAAATGGCAGATTTGAAGCAATTTTTGGAAAATTGCAAAAATGTTATAGCTTATTTAAATCTGTATCTGTACCAGTCATGACCCATGTCGTAGTTAAATTAAAATTCACTTTATTTAATAAAGAAGATAAATCTCGACCTCCAATGGATCACTGGAAAAATGACATTTAATGGTAAGGAACCGATCTCTCATCTTGCTTACTTCAAGCACTGGGCTTGCCTCTGCATCAGGCTTTCAGGGAGATGATTGCGCTGGTGGGACGAGAGATCTTCCTGCTTCGGTACCAGGATCAAGTGACCCCCCCAACCCACGGGTGAAACTTAGGCATGTGGATGTGGAGATGGACAGTGTCTGGGGCTTGGCTTTCATTGTAAAATAGTCAAGCGCTTGCTGTCTGGGCTAGCACACGAAGACTGGCCAATCGAGCAAAGCACCAGATTGTCAAAAATACCAGTGAGCCACAACCCAAGTGTGAGCCACGACACAGTGAGGCGAGAAAAGCAATCTAAAGACAGCCAGAGTATCGTCGTGCCAACACCTTGCGTTACCTGAGGAAGGATGTTCTTGCCATGGAAGGAGTGCAGCGAAGATTCACCAGACTGATACCTGGGATGGCAGGAATGACGTATGAGGAGAGATTGGGTTGATTGGGCTTGTACTCGCTGGAGTTTAGAAGAATGAGAGGGGATCTCATTGAAACTTATAAAATTCTAACAGGACTAGACAGACTAGATGCAGGAAGGATGTTCCTGATGGCGGGGAAGTCCAGAACCAGGGGTCACAGTCTAAGGATAAGGGGTAAGCCATTGAGGACAGAGATGAGGAGGAATTTCTTCACCCAGAGAGTGGTGAACCTGTGGAATTCTCTACCACAGAAGGCAGTTGAGGCCAATTCATTAAATATATTCAAGAAGAAGGAGTTGGATATATTTCTTAAGGCTAAAGGGATCAAGGGATATGGGGAGAAGGCAGGGACAGGGTACTGAATTTGGATGATCAGCCATGATCACATTGAATGGCGGAGCAGGCTCGAGGGGCCAAATGGCCTACTCCTGCTCCTATCTTCTATGTTTCTATGTTACAGAATAGTTAACGTCGGTTTCTGTGCACTGTTCCTCAAATGAGATCCCTATCTAAATTTTCAGGGAGACAACATACTTCCCCACAGGTAGGGAGATGCTGACAGACAGCAAGCCAGGCAACCTCTTACGGGTTGATTGTGCAACAGGAACGAGGAAGAAACTTCTCCCCTTTTGAGGACTGCCTTTGATGGCCAGAGAATTGTCCGAGGCAACCGTACCAGTCGAAAGAGCCTCCGCCAGGGCTCCTGGCGGCACCGACACCTTCCTCAAGAGGAGGATTGGCGGAGTTCCACCAATGGGAAAGTGGCAGAGCGGAGAGAATTCGAACACCATCGTGTGATTGGTCATGGGTGGACTGATCCCGCCACCTTCCCACACCGGTCAGCAATGCGCTTTCGCCATTTTCAGGCTTTTATGGACCTTCCTCGCGAGAGCAAGTCCCGGCCATTCAATTAAAACAATTAATAGAATTAGACAGAACGGCATAGAATTTACAGCACAGAAACAGGCCATTCGGCCCAACAGGTCCGTGATAGGGTTTACGCTCCGTGCGAGCCTCCTCCCACCATACGTCATCCAATCCCATCAACACATCCTTCTGTTTCTTTCTCCCTCATGCGCTTATCTAGCTTCCCTTTAAAGGCATCTGTGCTATTCACCTCAACCACTCCCTGTGGTACCAAGTTCATTAACATAAAATTATAAGGGGTCTAGATAGAGTGGATAGGAAGGACCTATTTCCCCCAACAGAGGGGTCAATAACCAGGGGGCAGAGATTTAAAGTAATTGGGAGAAGGATTAGAGGGGATTGGAGGAGAACTTTTTTCACCCAGAGGGTGGTGGGGGTCTGGAACTCACTGCCTGAAAGGGTGGGAGAGGCAGAGACCCTCATCACATTTAAAAAGTACTTGGATATACACTTGAAGTGCCGGAACCGACAGGGCTACGGACCAAGAGCTGGAAAGTGGGATTAGGCTGGAGAGCTCTTTGTCGACTAGCACAGACACGATGGGCCGAATGGCCTCCTTCTGTGCTGTAAATTTCCATGATTGAATGACTCTTATAGAATAATAAGTAGAATAAATAAGGAATTACTTCCTTCTGAGTACATTGAATTATTCTGAGTCAATCATCTTGCGGTTGTTTAAAATATAACCTTTTACAACAAGTCTTGAAAGGAGGGGAGAAAGCAGAATACATTACATTTAATTAGGAGAAAGGTTTAATTGAACGTGGCACACAAGTGACTCTATAAAACATACTAATTAAACATCATATTCTGTAAATTAAATGAATGCACATGAACTTTAATGCTCAGGTTATTAGTTTTAGATTAGCGGTAAGATAATACTTTATTCAACCTGACTGGCAGGATAATCATTTCACTTGCGTGGGCAGTGGTGAGGGTTTGCACAAGTATCGTTGCTTTTTGATTTTATTGCAAGTTGTAGTCAACAAACATTTACACAAGGCACAGCAAATCCCGTTAAGCAAGCAGCTTTGTGTCCTGGTTTTACTGCTCCTGTCCAACTGAAAAATAGCCCAGGAGTAGATAATGAAATAAAGCAAACATTTAAATCATTGCTGAAGAGCAACATGAGTAAACCACGAAGTTTTCGGAAACAAAAACTTACCGTTCGAATCCTCAACTAGGCAAATGTTCACGGCGACTGAGCACAGAAACAGTCTATATCGAGACCATGAGACTTAGAAGCAGGAGTCGGCCATTCGGCCCCTCGAGCCTGCTCCACCATTCAATGAGATCATGGCTGATCTTTGACCTCATCCCCACTTTCCCGCCCGATCCCCATATCCCTCGATTCCCCTAGAGTCCAAAAATCTATCGATCTCGGCCTTGAATATACTCCGATTCAGCATCCACAGCCCTCTGGGGTAGAGAATTCCAAAGATTCATAACCCTCTGAGTGAAGAAATTCCTCCTCATCTCAGTCCTAAATGGCCGACACCTTATCCGGAGACTGTGCCCCCTAGTTCTAGACTCTCCAGCCAGGGGGAACAAACCTCTCAGCATCTACCCTGTCAATCCCCCTCAGAATCTTATGGAAGAGTGACAGGGGATCTTGTTTTAGGTATTCAAGATCCTGATGGGTACCGACGAGCGGAAGCAGAATCTTGCCCCGAGAACAGCAACAAATGTGGATGGCAAGAAGCTCTCAAGAGAGAAGGTGAAAGCAAAGATTCGGAGGAACTATTTCACACAGAGGGGGGTGAATATTTGTAATGGACTGGTCATGGAGACAATTAAGGATGATAACGTCAGTAAGCTTAAGGAGGAGCTGAACGGGCAACTGGAGAGTAAATCGATTGAGCGGTATTAGTACTCAAGTGTATCTTCTGGTTTTGAACCCTGAGGCTGGCCAGATGGGACAAAATGCTCTTTTCCATTCCATCCATTCGCACCAAATCCCATTCCCGCATCACCCTCTGTGCTCGCTGACCTACATTGGCTCCCGATTAAGCAGCACCTCGATTTCAAAGTTCTCATCCTTGTTTTCAAATCCCTCCATGGCCTCGCCCCTCCCTATCTCTGCAATCTCCTCCAGCCCCACAACCGCCACCCCCCCCCCCCCGAGATATCTGCGCTCCTCTAATTCTGCTCTCTTGAGCATCCCTGATTATAATCGATCCACCATTGGTGGCCGTACCTTCAGCTGCCTGGGCCCGGAGCTCTGGAATTCCCTCCTTAAACCTCTCCGCCTCTCTCTCCTCCTTTAAGACACTCCTTAAAACCGACCTCTTTGACCAAGCTTTTGGTCACCTGCCCTAATATTTCCTTATGTGGCTCGGTGTCAAAGTTTGTTTGATAATCGCTCCCGTGAAGCGCCTTGGGACGTTTCACTGTGTTAAAGGCGCGATATAAATACAAGTTGTTATTGTTGTTGTACATTCCTGTCTACCTATCAATTCATTAAATATATTCAAGAAGGAGTTAGATATATTTCTTAAGGCTAAAGGGCTCAAGGGATATGGGGAGAAGGCAGGGACAGGGTACTGAATTTGGATGATCAGCCATGATCTCATTGAATGGCGGAGCAGGCTCGAGGGGCCGGATGGTCTACTCCTGCTCCTATCTTCTACGTTTCTAGGTTACCTACATGAAAATGTACAGTTGCGAAGGCCACCAAAATAAGGGATGCTGAATCCTCGTCAGATTTATTGTCTCATTAGTCCTTCGCAGCAAACAGTCAGCTGTTTATTCAAGATGCTCGTGACTTACCAGTAATGGTGCAGGCATCCCTGTGCTCCTCGCTGCTGGAAGCATCTTCTCGGCCGAACGCCTCACTCACGTAGTGCACCTCATGGGTGCCTGTGTCACAGGCGAGAAATGGGCAATCCAGCGGCTCCGGGGCAGACAGGGTGGCAGCCAAGGTGTCTGGACTGGAAGCTGCGGCGTCCAGCTTGACAGGTTTCACAGGGTCCAGTAAATTGCCATCGGTAGAGCGAGCGCTGGCAGAGCGGTCCGACAGGCGGAGGAGCAATCCCCACTCCGTGTCCCTCCTGGTATCAACGCACCTGAAACACAGAGGGCACACACGGTAAAGCTCCGAACTCTCGTCTTCACAACTGAGCCACGAATCAACAGAAACTGAGTTTCTTTTAATAATGAAACACAAATTAACGTTACGATGGTGGTTAAAAAGCAATATTGTGCCTCAATATTCCACTGAAATTTACAAGAGGAAAGAGAAACTGGCGTTTACACAGTGCCCATCAACAACAACAACTTGTATTTATATAGCGCCTTTAATGTAGTAAAACGTCCCAAGGTGCTTCACAGGAGTATTTTAAGACAAAACATTTGACACCGAGTCACATAAGGATAAATTAGGGCAGGTGACCAAAAGCTGGGTCAAAGAGGGAGGTTTTAATGAGCGCCTTAAAGGAGGAGAGGTAGCGAGGCGGAGAGGTTTAGGGAGGGAATTCCAGAGCTTGGGGCCCAGGCGACTGAAGGCACGGCCGCCAATGGTGGAGCGATTATAATCGGGGATGCTCAAGAGAGCAGAATTAGAGGAGCGCAGATATCTCGGGGGGTTGTAGGGTTGGAGGAGATTACAGAGATAGGGAGGGGCGAGGGCCATGGAGGGATTTGAAAACAAGGATGAGAATTTTGAAATCGAGGCGTTGCTTAACCGGGAGCCAGTGAGCACAGGGGGTGATGGGTGAACGGGACTTGGTGCGAGTTAGGACACAGGCAGCAGAGTTTTGGATGACCTCAAGTTTACGTAGGGTGGAATGTGGGAGGCCGGCCAGGAGTGCGTTGGAATAGTCAAGTCTAGGGGTAACAAAGGCATGGATGAGGGTTTCAGCAGCAGATGAGCTGAGGCGGGGCGGAGACGGGCGATGTTACGGAGGTGGAAGTGGGCGGTCTTTGTTATGCTGCAGATGTGTGGTCGGAAGCTCAAGTCTCTTAGAAACACTTCCTAAGGCCGCTACAGTGAATTACTGTGAAGCACAATGTGGTGCAGTTTCTGCTTTGGGCGCAAGTAGCGATTCCGGCACAAATTGTGCCCGTTTCGCAAAGTGTTTCCTCCCGCTTCCCAAGTTGCCGCTCAAACTTGTTTGCATATTGCCGAACGCAAAATCTGCTGTGACCATAGCAACAGGAGGAGGCCATTCTGCCCCTCGAGCCCATTACACAGGACAGGAGGAGGCCATTCAGCCCCTCGAGCCTGGTACACAGGAACAGGAGGAGGTCATTCAGCCCGAGCCTGGTACACAGGAACGGGAGGAGGCCATTCAGCCCCTCGAGTCTGCTCCGCCATTCAGTGAGTTCACGGCTGATCTGCGACCTAACTCCAGATACCCGCCGTTGGCCCATTTTTTTTTTAATTTATTGGTTTATGGATCTTTAATGCAACAGACAGAGATTTGGTTTAACCTTAGATCCAAAGGTCAGCATCCCAAACGATGCAGCACTTCCTCAGCAACACCCTGGGATATCAAAACCTCTGTAAAAAGGTGGTTATTAGAGCTTCTGTTTCATTCTGCCTTAAAATAGTTTAATTTCTTACAGCATCAGCAACTGTAACAGCCACAAATAATTACACAGTTACCCCAAGGGGTAATTAGATTCCAACTTATTATTCAGAAGTTAGACAAAAAGGCACGTGTATTTATAGTGGACGGAGTCATTAGCCAAATATATAACTAAAAAAAGGCAAGACACGCACGTTATTCTAATCTCCACACATAATAGCTGGAATGTCTAAGAAGAGAAGAAATAGGAGCAGGAGTCGGCCGTTCAGCCCCTCGAGCCTGCTCCGCCATTCAATGAGATCATGGCTGATCATTGACTTTCCTGCCCGATCCCCATACCCCCAGAGGGCTGTAGATTTACTTGTACTTCTTGCAATCTAGTATACTGTATTCGCTGCTCACGATGTGATCTCCTCTACATTGGAGAGACCAAACGCAGATTGGGCGACCGCTTTGCGGAACACCTCCTTTCAGTCTGTAAGGGTGACCCCGAGCTACCAGTCGCCTGTCACTTTAATTCACCGCTCCATTCCCACTCGGACCTCACCATCCTCGGCCTCTTGCACTGTTCCACGGAAGCTCAGCGTAAGCTCGAGGAACAGCACCTCATCTTTCGATTAGGCACTTTACAGCCCTCTGGACTCAACATCGAGTTCAACAATTTCAGATCATAACCTCGGCCCCTATCATATATATATATTCTCTTTTTTTAATCCACACTTGTTGTTTTTTCTTCCTTCCCTTCAGCTGTCCGTCATTCTGCCAGCGCAATTCACACCCCATCTAGAGCCATCTTTTATTCCTTAACCTGTCCCATTACCATCTCCTCTCGCCTTGAATATCTCTCAATATCTCTCAATGTCTCTTAATCTCTCCTGCCTTCTATCCTATCACAGACCTTCCCTTTTGTTCTTTCATCCCCTCCCCCTTTTCCCAGCCCCTAAACTTGCTTTCCATTTCCTGCTTTTTCCCCAGTTCTGACGAAAGGTCATCGACCTGAAACGTTGCTGCTTGGCCTGCTGAGTTTTTCCAGCGTTTCCTGTTGTTATTGCCAATTCCCTATTGCCCATGTAGCTCTACTGTCAAAGACCATTTTCACCCCCCCAATCTCGACCTAGTGGCCCCTTTTGGAAATGCCGCTGTGATGTGTTAGCACGGCCTGCTCATTGTGCAAGCTCACACGTTATTCACACTTGGGCAAGATACCCAAGGACACTCTACACCAGCAAGGAGTCCACGCCTTCAAGGAAACAGGAGGTTCTATAAAGACTCCATCAGATGGTTGCTCTTTACTTGAACAAGTCAATTCTGAACTACAATTGCCCTTGAGAAGGTGGTGGTGAGCCGCCTTCTTGAACCGCTGCAGTCCGTGTGGTGAAGGTGCTCCCACAGTGCTGTTAGGGAGGGAGTTCCAGGATTTTGACCCAGCGACGATGAAGGAACAGCGATATCTTTCCACGTCAGGATGGCGTGTGACTTGGAGGTGGTGGTGTTCCCATGCGCCTGCTGCCCTTGTCCTTCTAGGTGGAAGAGGTCGCGGGTTTGGGAGGTGCTGCCGAAGAAGCCTTGGCGAGTTGCTGCAGTGCATCTTGTAGATGGTACACACTGCAGCCACGGTGCGCTGGTGGTGGAGGGAGCATATTAGAGTGCCAAAACATTCCGCTGAAATTCCCATTAGCCTGTTGAAATATTGACAGCACAATTATGTAGTGCAATTTCACGCCATATATTTAAACGCCGATACACAAACTATCATTGCCTGCGTTCACAAGGTTGCCGTGACTGTTTCCTAAATGGACAGCTAATGCTGCTCGATGGAATTGCTGGAAAGAAGAAATAAATTCTATCAAGAAGCCCATTCTAGATGGTGAGAATTGAGAGTTATCCAGAACTTGGACAGTAGCTACTTTCGACTGGGTGATCGAGTCCAAAACGTGTTGTCTGCTACTGCATAAGAAAGAAGACTTGCATTTCTGTAGCGCCTTTCACGACCACCAGACGTCCCAAAGTGTTTTACAGCCAATTAAGTACTTTTTGGCGTGTAGTCACTGTTGTAATGTAGGAAACAAGGCAGCCAATTTGTGCACAGCAAACTCCCACAAACAGCAATGTGACAGTGACCAGATAATCTGTTTGTGATGTTGATTGAGGGATAAATATTGGCCCAGGACACCGGGGAGAACTCCCCTGCTCTTCTTCAAAATAGTGCAGTGAAATTTTTTATGTCCACCTGAGAGAGCAGACGGGGCCTCGGTTTAACGTCTCATCCGAAAGACAGTGCAGCGCTCCCTCAGAGCTGCCCCTTCGACAGTGCGGCACTCCCTCAGTACTGCGCTGGAGTGTCAGCCTAGATTTTTGTGCTGAAGTCTCCGGAGTGAAACTTGAACCCACAACCTTCTGACTCAGAGGCGAGGGTGCCGCCCACTGAGCCACAGCTGACACTGAATCACAAGCTTATGTTACTGGCTATCCCAATCCTCCACTTGAACATTGGCGACTCATCCTCCAGTGTTATCTTGTGTAGAAGTTCACAAGTGGTGCCTTCGGTTTCAGTAAGTCGTCCCACTTGGAGTTCTAACTTTGCAACAGTTGTAGCTTTAGGCTGCATACTTTGATGCAGATGTGGTCACCTGGTTTAAGTGGTTTATGAACAGTGCCAAAAGTTATAAGAAGTTGTCTCTTCGGTCTTTCTCACTATTTTCAAATCTCGCCACTTGAGGTAAACTTAATGTGGGTTCAGTGGTAATGTTCTGAACTTCTGTCCACGGAAAGCTCAATTGCGGTGCATCCAGTTTATAATGGTGTCGCTCTGAAAGCCGCAAGACCAGACAGCAATCAGAGGCTTTGTTCAGATTATCTGCTCTGCCTCCCCATGACATGATGCATTACAGTAGATCCTTGTAATCTGTAGAAATCCATAACCAGTTGCAAACGTTGCAAATGAGTTCACTTAATATTGCAATCCATTATCCAATCTTGCTTGTTCAGACATGCAGCATAAAGCGAAGATGGATTTCACAAAAATAGCAAAATACCACGGATGCTGAAAATCTGAAATAGCAACAGAAAATGCTGGAAACACTCAGCAGGTCAGGCAGCATCCGTGGAGAGAGAAACAGAGGGGAGACCAAACACAGGTTGGGTGACCGCTTTGCGGAACACCTCCGTTCAGTCCGTTAGGGTGACCCCAAGCTTCCGGTCGCCTGTCACTTCAATTCTCCGCTCCATTCCCACTCTGACCCCTCTGTCCTCGACCTCTTGCACTGTTCCAACAAAGCTCAACGTAAGCTCGAGGAACAGCACCTCATCGTTCGATTCGGCACTTTACAGCCTTCCGGACTCAACATCGAGTTCAACAATTTCAGATCATAACCTCGGCCCCTATATTTTTTTTTCCTCTCGTTTTCTCACATGGTAACTGTTGATGATTCTGCCATCGCCATTCACACATCATCTCGAGTCATCTTTTGTTCTGAACTTGTCCCATTTTTAAAATGTTCATTACTTTAACAATCTTTTGCCTCGCACCATCATCCCTTTTGTCAGTCAATCTCTCCTGCCTTCCAGCCTATCACAGTCCCTCCCTTTGTTCTTTCCGCCCCTCCTCCCTGCCACTGCTTAAAAATCTCTCCTCCCGAACCTTTTCCAGTTCTGACGAAGGGTCCTTGACCTGAAACCTTGACTCTGTTTCTCTCTCCTCGATGCTGCCTGACCTGCTGAGTGTTTCCAGCACTTTCTGTTGTTATTTATGATGGATTTCACAAGTTCAGTTGCATCAGAGACAGTTGTCGATGACAACATTGCCATTTCCACATACAAAGGTGGTCCATTGCGAGCAAGTAATTGCACCTTCGCCATTCAAACAGATCAGTTGCAATTTTCGGGCATGCATCACTGAGGTAATCACAGGCACGGAATTTGTGGTTGTAATGACGGTGAAATTTGTCAGCGTTCGTCATTGCATAATACTGAGAGCAACTCCTGGTGTCCGCACAGGCGCAGTTAAACGCGGAAATCAGGAACTTGCTGTCAGTGATTCCCTGCTCTTCCACAGCCTTCATCGATGGAATACAACACAGAATCAGTGATTTGATACAAACTTCAACTTTTTACGCATTATTCTCGCTGTAAAAACCATTGAAAATGTTAAGCCTTGTTGAATGAGGCGTAACTGAGTTTTTAACGGCGTACTAAGTCATAATTATGGCTGAACAACCTCTCTCATCCTGAAAAACTAATTTTGTATTGTGGAATGTCACTCCCTCCATTCCATGATAAAAAATTCATAGATTAAAATAATAAACTTAAAACATTTTTTTTAATGATATTTCAGCTTCTACCAAATGTGTATATCCCAATCTTTATTTCGTTTTCTGTAAAATCATTTAAAATGTGCCTGATAAAACCTGCTTTTTATTTCCTGGTTTGCTGTCTGAGAATTATTCAGTGTGATTGGCTGCTCAGCCTGCTTGATGACTTCTCTGTTGCTGGACGCCACAGATCCCCTGTAGATGGCACATCACGTCGGAAAAGAGGAAATCGGCGCCACAGAGATCGCTAGATTTTTGTGGGCAGCGCTCCGAGGTCCGCAGCAAGCGCCGGGCCATAGGATTTAAGAACATAAGAAACAGGAGCAGGAGTCGGCAAATCGGCTCCTCGAGCTTGCTCCACCATTCAATAAGATCATGGCTGATCCAATCTTGTCCTCAACACCACTTTCCCGCTCTCTCCCCATACCCCTCGACTCCCTTGTAGTTCAAATGTCTGTCAATCTCAGCCTTGAATATATTCAGTGACTCCGCCTCCACAGCTCTCCAGGGTAGAGAATTCCAAAGATTCACGACCCTCTGAGAGAAGAAATTCCTCCTCATCTCAGTCTTAAATGGGCGACCCCTTATTCTGAGACTGTGCCCCCTAGTTATCTAAGGATAAGGGGTAAGCCATTTAGGACAGAAATGAGGAGGAATTTATTCACCCAGACAGTGGTGAACCTGTGGAATTCTCTACCACAGAAGGCAGTTGAGGCCAATTCATTAAATATATTCAAGAAGAAGGAGTTGGATATATTTCTTAAGGCTAAAGGGATCAAGGGGTATGGGGAGAAAGCAGGGACAGGGTGAATTTGGATGATCAGCCATGATCTCATTGAATGGCAGAGCAGGCTCGAGGGGCCGAATGGCCTACTCCTATCTTCTATGTTTCTATAAGAACATAAGAAGTAGGAGCAGGGGTAGGCCATATGGCCCCTCGGGCCTGCTCCGCCATTCAATAGGATCATGGCTGATCCGAACCTAGACTCACGTCCAGTTCCCTGCCCTCTCCCCGTAACCCCTAATTCCCTTATCAGCTAGGAAACTGTCTATCTCCGTTTTAAATGTATTTAATGTCGCAGCTTCCACAGCTCTCTGAGGTAGCAAATTCCATAGATTTACTACCCTCTGAGTGAAGAAGTTTCTCCTCATCTCAGTTTTGAAAGGGCAGCCCCTTATTCTAAGATTATGCCCCCTAGTTCTAGTCTCACCCATCAGTGGAAACATCCTCACCGCATCCACCTGATCAAGCCTCCTCACAATCTTATATGTTTCGATAAGATCGCATCTCATTCTTCTGAATTCCAATGAGTAGAGGCCCAACCTACTCAACCTTTCCTCATAAGTCAACCCCCTCATCTCCGGAATCAACCTAGTGAACCTTCTCTGTACTGCCTCGAGAGCAAGTATATCTTTTCTTAAATATGGAAACCAAAACTGTACGCAGTATTCCAGGTGTGGCCTCACCAGTACCCTGTATAACTGCAGCAAGACTTCCCTGCTTTTATACTCCATCCCCCTTGCAATAAGCGCCAAGATTCCATTGGCCTTCCTGATCACCTACTGTACCTGCATACTAACCTTCTGTGTTTCATGCACCAGGACCCCCAGATCCCTTTGTACTGTAGCACTTTGCAGTTTCTTTCCATTTAGATAATAACTTGCTCTTTGATTTTTTCTGCCAAAGTGCATAACCCCTCACTTTCCAACATTATATTCCATCTGCCAAATTTCTGCCCACTCATTTAGCCTGTCTACGTCCTTTTGCAGGTTTTTTTATGTCCTCCTCACTCGCTGCTTTCCCGCTCATCTTTGTATCGTCGGCAAACTTGGATACGTTGCACTCGGTCCCTTCCTCCAAATCGTTATAGATTGTAAAGAGTTGGGGTCCCAGCACTGACCCCTGCAGAACACCACTCGTCACTGATTGCCAACCCAAGAATGAACCATTTATCCCAACTCTGTTTTCTGTTAGATAGCCAATCTTCCACCCATGCCAGTATATTACCCCCAATACCGTGATTTTTTATCTTGTGCAGTAATCTTTTGCGTGGCACCTTGTCAAATGCCTTTTGGAAGTCCAAATATACCACATCCACTGGTTCCCCTTTATCCACCCTGTTTGTTACGTCCTCAAAGAATTCGAGCAAGTTTGTCAAACATGACTTCCCCTTCATAAAACCATGATGACTCTGTCCGATTAAATTATGCTTATCCAAATGTCCTGTTACTGCTTCCTTTATAATAATTTTACCAACCACAGATGTTAGGCTAACTGGTCTATCGTTTCCAGCCTTTTGTCTACTTCCCTTTTTGAATAAGGGCATTACATTAGCAGTTTTCCAATCTGCTGGGACCTTTCCTGAATCCAGGGAGTTTTGGAAAATTACCACCAATGCATCCACAATCCCTACCGCTACTTCTCTCAAGACCCTGGGATGTAGGCCATCAGGTCCAGGGGATTTATCCGCCTTTAGTCCCATTATCTTACCGAGTACCACCTCCTTAGTGATTTTAATCGTGTTTAACTCCTCACCCCCATAACCCCCTGTTTGTCCAGTGTTGGGATATTTTTAGTGTCCTCCACTGTAAAGACTGATACAAAATATTTGTTCAGCGTTTTTGCCATCTCCATGTTCCCCACTACTAATTTCCCGGTCTCATCCTCTAAGGGACCAACATTCACTTTAGCCACCCTTTTTCTTTTTATATAACTGTAGAAACTCTTGCTATCTCTTTTTATATTTTTTGCTAGTTTACTTTCATAATCTATCTTCCCTTTCTTAATTAATCTTTTATTTATTCTTTGCTGGCTTTTAAATGCTTCCCAATCTTCTATCCTCCCACTAGATTTGGCTACTTTATATGCCCTTGTTTTCAGTTGGATACTATCCTTTATTACTTTACTTAGCCACAGATGGCTGTCTTCTCTTTTATGCCCCTTTTTCCTCAGTGGAATATATTTTTCTTGAAAGTTGTGAAATATCTCCTTGAATGTACACCACTGCTCATGTACCGTCTTACACCTTAATCTATTTTCCCAGTCCACTTTAGTCAACTCTGCTCTCATACCTTCATAGTCTCCTTTATTTAAGCTTAGTACGCTGGTTTGAGATCTAACTCTCACCCTCCAACTGAATTTGGAATTCAACCATGTTATGGTCACTCATTCCAAGGGGATCCTTTACTAGGATATTTTTTATTAATCCTGTCTCATTACACAGGACCAGATCTAAGATTGCCTGCCCCCTGGTTGGTTCAGTAACATACTGCTCAAGGAACCCGTCCCTAATGCACTCTATGAACTCTTCCTCAAGGCTGCCCTGCCCAATTTGATTAGTCCAGTCAATATGAAAGTTAAAATCCCCCATGATTATAGCTGTTCCCTTATTACAAGCCCCAACTATTTCCTGATTTATACTCCGACCAACAGAGTTGCAACTGTTAGGAGGCCTATAGACTACGCCCACTAGTGACTTTTTCCCCTTATTATTCCTTATCTCCATCCAAACCGTTTCACTATCCTGATCCTTTGACCCATGTTTATGTTTCTAGTTCTAGATACCCTCACTAGGGGAAACATCCTCTCAGCATCCACCCTGTCAATCCCCCTCAGAATCTTACATGTTTCAATAAGATCACCTCTCATTCTTCTAAACTCCAATGAGTATAGGCCCAACCTGCTCAACCTTTCATCCTACGTCAACCCCTTCATCTCTGGAATCAACCTTGTGAATCGTCTCTGAACTGCCTCCAATGCAAGTATATCCTTCTTTAAATAAGGAGACCAAAACTGTACGCAGTACTCCAGGTGCGGTCTCACCAGCGCCCTGTAAAGTTGTCACAAGACTTCCCTACTATTACACTCCATACCCCTTGCAATAAAGGCCAACATTCCATTAGCCTTCCTAATTACTTGCTGTACCTGCATGCTAAGTGTTTGTGTTTCATGTACTAGGACCCCCAGATCCCTCTGTACCTCAGCATTTTGTAGTCTCCCTCCATTTAAATAATAATTTGCTTTTTCATTCTTCCTTCCAAAGTGGATAACCTCACATTTTCCCACACTATACTCCATCTGCCACCTTACTGCCCACTCACTTAACCTCTCTATATCCCTTTGCAGACTCTGTGCCCTCCTCACAACTTGCTCACCCACCTATCTTTGTGTGGCTTTTGCAAATATTACAGAAGGAGTCGTGGTCCTACATGAGATCACCTCGCTTTGTGGCTGAATCTTGGCCACCACATGACAGACACATTGTTCACTTCTATCTCTCGATATTTTAAGATTCTTTGGAGGTTCTTGTGTATTTCACCCAAGCTCTCTCATCTCGAGGAACATAGAATGGTCAATCTCCCGACCATGAGGAGCAATCCCTGAAGAGTTAGCTTTCCCAAAACTTCTGAATATCTTCTTGCAGGCCTTTGGAGGGCCATCCATTGGACGATCATCCATGTGGCAGAGAAAGCCATGGAGACACGTTGCCCGCGACACCTTCCGGTGCAGATGAAATTACAAATGGGATTTGCCTGACAGCCCATTGGCTAAATGGAATAAACAAACATAATGAGGCTTGCATTTTTGTTTGCACCACTTCCCAACGACAACATCCCAGTTGTGAGAAAAATACATTTCCCCCAAAATGATGTCCAAACATTTACTCAACTGCAGATAGTGGGTTGAGTTTCTCAACAAACACCGTCAGTTTGGTGAGGTCGATTCAAACGTAAACCTATCTATTTGGCTCACAGACAACTGCCATTTTGGCCCATCATTCGGTTGGATCTTCTACCCTCTCCATTATACTCAAATATGTATTGCATGGTCAGGAGAACGAAGGGTTAACCGTCCTTTTACCTGTACTCTGTTATAAGATTCTGAGGGGGATTGACAGGGTGGATGCTGAGAGGTTGTTTCCCTCTGGCTGGAGAGTCTAGAACCAGGGGTCACAGTCTCAGGATAAGGGGTCGGCCATTTAAGACTGAGATGAGGAGGAATTTCTTCACTCAGAGGGTTGTGAATCTTTGGAATTCTCTACCTCAAAGGGCTGTGAATGCTGAGTCATTGAGTATATTCAAGGCCGAGATCGATAGATTTTTGAACCCTAGGGGAATCGAGGGATATGGAGATCAGGCAGGAAAGTGGAGTTGAGGTCGAAGATCAGCCATGATCTTATTGAATGGCGGAGCGGGCTCGAGGGGCCGTGTGGCGGAGCGGGCTCGAGGGGCCGTGTGGCGGAGCGGGCTCGAGGGGCCGTGTGGCGGAGCGGGCTCGAGGGGCCGTGTGGCGGAGCGGGCTCGAGGGGCCGTGTGGCGGAGCGGGCTCGAGGGGCCGTGTGGCGGAGCGGGCTCGAGGGGCCGTGTGGCGGAGCGGGCTCGAGGGGCCGTGTGGCGGAGCGGGCTCGAGGGGCCGTGTGGCGGAGCGGGCTCGAGGGGCCGTGTGGCGGAGCGGGCTCGAGGGGCCGTGTGGCGGAGCGGGCTCGAGGGGCCGCGTGGCGGAGCGGGCTCGAGGGGCCGCGTGGCGGAGCGGGCTCGAGGGGCCGCGTGGCGGAGCGGGCTCGAGGGGCCGTGTGGCGGAGCGGGCTCGAGGGGCCGTGTGGCGGAGCGGGCTCGAGGGGCCGCGTGGCGGAGCAGGCTCGAGGGGCCGTGTGGCGGAGCGGGCTCGAGGGGCCGTGTGGCGGAGCGGGCTCGAGGGGCCGCGTGGCGGAGCAGGCTCGAGGGGCCGCGTGGCGGAGCGGGCTCGAGGGGCCGTGTGGCGGAGCAGGCTCGAGGGGCCGTGTGGCCGACTCCTGTTCCTAATTCTTATGCTCTTATGTTCTATTTTCTCCAGACCTTGCAACCGTGTCAACAATTGTTTTCCTTACTTCTTGTCAACTTTGGGAATGAAGCAGAGGGCTTCAATTGCTCATTGTGCCTCGGACGGACTGGAGTCACACCCTGGTTGTGCAGGAGCTTTTTCCGCCCCCTTATTTGGAAATAAAAACTGAGTCAGGAACCACATTACCATTAGTGCCAATGTCAATTTAGAATTCTACTGGGATTAGCAGGAACTGGGTCACTGGCTGCAGCCTTTCTTTACCCAGTATTTACAACCTCTACATTCTTCAGAACATTTCTCCCACAACAAATTTTAGCAAAATGTCATCCATTAAATATTTACAACATATTGCTTCTCCAACTGAGCATTTGTATTTTGAATGCTGAAGTGGCTTACCACATTACATGCACGCCTTGGAGCCACTTTGTTTAAGAGTGGTTCTTGGCTTCACTGACAGATTCTTTTTCTCCTCTCGTCGTTGCACAGTATCCACATTTGATGCCACAGATTCTGCTGGGGGAGTACGGGCTGTGTAACTATTTCACCTGATTAACAACTTACTCAAACAGAACACTGGGTCCATCTGAAGCTCCTCGGAAGGTTCTGCATCTCAAAGACCGACAACCAGCCCGGCACCAATGATCTCATCGTGCAAATTGCAATATCTACAATGTTCCACAAGGCATACAGAGAAGAAAATCAACCAGTTTGTTCAGAATCATGTTGCAAAATTATTCAAAATTTGTCTTGACTGTTCTTCTTATCCTGATCTGTTGAACCAAAGGAGCTTAGGTCCCATGTCCCACCAAATGTCAGTGTATTTATTTTGGCTCCATCGAATTTCCAATGTTTGAATCTTTCAAAACTTCTTAATCACGATGGCCACTTCCTTGGGTGTGCACAAATATTTTTGGTCAATCTAATTGAATGACGCCATCATTAAGTTACGCAGGTCTTGCAGATGCTGCATTCCTATGCAATACTATAGTAACCAGCCAATATTTGCTCCTTCCTGATCGCCTTGGAGTCAGAAGGCTGTGGGTTCAAGTCCCACTCCAGTGACTTGAGCACAAAAATCTAGGCCGACACTCCAGTGCAATACTGAGGGAGTGCTGCACTGTCGGAGGTGCCGTCTTTTGGATGAGATGTTAAACCTCGCAGGTGGTGGTAAAAGGTCCCACGGCACTATTTCGAAGAAGAGCAGAGGAGTTCTCCCCGGTGTCCTGGGGCCAATATTTATCCCTCAATCAACATCACTAAAACAGATTATCTGGTCATTATCACATTGCTGTTTGTGGGAGCTTGCTGTGCGCAAATTGGCTGCTGCGTTTCCTACATTACAACAGTGACTACACTTCAAAATGTACTTCATTGGCTGTAAAGCGCTTAGGGACGTCCGGTGGTCGTGAAAGGCGCTATAGAAATGCAAGTCTTTCTCTCTTTATAATTCTTGTGATCTTCAGCAAAGTGTTCACAAGTTTGCTTCACATTAACTTTCTTGTAAGATAAAGGAATTTACAAGTACAGGTATGTTTGTTCACTTAAATGTGAAGAAAAACTAAAGTGTTTACCGAAGTATTTGCCCAGATTCCACTTCTGACACCATGTATGAGAGAGTCTCAGGGCAGGCAGCGGTTCTTCAGCTCGAGTCTTATGCACCAATTTCCAACCACAGCAAATCAACGATTCCACTTCCAGAGCTCATAGCAAAGTCAGGATTAATTCTTAAAGTAGTAACTTACCAATTAGAGGGGAGAGAAAATTGGCAGGCGGGGTGATAGAATAACAGGACAAAGGAGCGGAACATCCTCTGCGGGCGTAACTGGGAAGTTACACGTGAAATTACACCCATTTTACGCCTAATTTTCCTGCCAATTTCACGAGCAAACGTCGAACATAAAATTCAGCGTAAACAATCGGAAATCTGCTCAGCAATCGGAGCTGAAAGAAAACATGGAATGCAGCATAAAGTCCTTCTTTAAAGTAGGACAATTCAAGTTTCAAGCCATCGAACCATCATTCATGCTCATTCGGCACCCTGTTTTGGGGCTAATGTCGCCGGGGCGCTAAAAAGTTGCCGCCCCCTCCACCGTAAATTCAGTAGTAGCACCCCAAGCAGGAGGTGGAGCACTAGTGGAAAGCGCTACTAGTGAATTTCGTGTCGGCACGTAGCGCCATGTCATTGATTAAAGGGGGGGGCAGGCACTGCGCGCACTGGGGCCCTGCTAGATCACCGGGGAGCGGGGTGCCATGGAGCGATCGCGGCCGGCACCCCGCAATAAAAAGGGAAAAGGGGGGCAGGTGCTGGCAGTCGGCCAAAATAAAAATGTCCGCCCGACACCTGCCCCTTTAACTACTGCCACCGACGCCAAACCGCCCCCCGACCCTGTCGCACATATCGTGTGGCAATAGTTCAGGGGGCACAAGGAAAGTTTGCGGCCGGGGCTCAGGTGGGGCGCTGTGCAAGGTGATTACATCATTGCTGGCGGCACAGCCGAATTTCGCAGGAGGCGTTAGCAGCGCCGCGCCCGGGCGCGAGGGGAAATACGCCTCACTAGCGCCCCCTAGGGGCTCTAACAAGAGGCACAAACCAACCCAATTTTCCCCTCAGCATGTCATACAATCGTGGAAGCTTTTCAATGTTTAATGTGATTCGTACCGAAGCCATAACAATGGACTCAGCGAGAATAATTTTAAGACTGAACTTCATTTTACATCCATTTTGAAGCAGTGCAATTGCAGGAAATTACGGCTCTTGGCACGGGCCGGGGGAAACGATGCCATTATAATGAGCCGAGAAGCATTTGGGTGCGAGGATCGAGAGTCGGTGTAAAGGATTGAGGAAATTCGGTCCGAACGTAATCACGTGTGTGACACACCTGCACCAGAGCTTGCTTCATCTTTCACACCTGCTATTCGCTTTACGCCCAGATTACGAGCGTCTCCAGGCGCAGAGAGAGGAAAATCTACCCTAAAAACAGCAACGTTTACCAAAAAAGCACACTGAACAAAAGAAGAATAAGAGTCACTCCAGTGACATGAATCAACTATAGGTGGGGAAAAAACATTCTTAACCGAGTACGTTTATATGATAATCTTCAACCATCACCTTAAATTGTTCCCACGACCACCACCCAATGTTCCCTCTTTATTTTTGTTCCCTTTTGCGCAGGCCCTTTAACTGACGGTACGGCCCATTTAAATGTGCGCGCGCGGGGTTTTCTCATATAAAAGCCTGCGCGGGACCTCCAAAGCGCGGCGCCGTCGAACGGGAAAACTGTCAGCACGTCGCCCCAGTGTTTCACAGCCCAGACTCGCCAAACACAAACACAAGTTAGGAAGGACGGAAAAAAATAAACTGCTCCGTGATTTTCATAGTCCAAGGAAAGTGGGCACTTCCCATTCGACTTCATTCAAATCCCAGTGCAAAACCCGCAGTGTGGCGGCTTGCAAACTCCACATGCCTGTAATTACACCTCTTCTAATCCCAGTAACAGCATCGAATTAGAATTCCTCAAAAACAAGTAAAGCACAAGGTTCCACCCACAGCACCCAGGATTGCAACTTGTTGGTTTAATCAGATACCTGCTTCTTGTTCCGATGCAGGACATGCGTGCCGAATAAGTATTAAACTCTCAGCCTTACGGGTGAAAGCTCGTATCTTGCAATGGGTCAAGTCACCAGCCCAGCTGCATGACCTTGTGCCACTCGTTGTCTGCATACCCTCCTGTTCAGAGAAACAGAGTCTCACTTTCTGCATGGTCAGTAATGAATGAAGCATCCAGGAGTGCCACACTCGTTACTGACAGAAAGGGTATGAAATGGACAGGAATATTCTTACATTGAAACCACTAACTGACCAAGGGATTAATATTTAGCGTACAACATCCACATATTAAACTGTCAATTGATGCACAGAGGTTATATAATGGCCAAGCATAGAATATGTTTCACCAGTGAGGATAAGGGGCGGGTTTTGTGTAACCAGTCCTCACTAGTGATATATAAATAGGTGTCGTACGTGCGCTGTGACACATTTTATTTATATTTATATCATAAGTGTTAAAAATGATTTAAAAGCTACTCTGCTATTTCAAACTTCAAGGCTATTAAAGGGCAGGATATAAATGCAAGTGGTTGTTGTCGTTCTTTGCATGACCGCAGTGACTGAATGATAATTGCCCAACATCACATAACAAAGATAGTGTGGCCAATGAATTCTGATAAATACTCACCTGTGGTATTCGATAAATAGGAAGCACCGGCAGTTGAACAAGGGGCAAAAACATTGTTGTTGCATTCTTTTGCTTGCTCACTTCAGTTATAAAAAATGTTTGTTTTTTTTATTCATTCCTGGGATGTGGGCGTCGCTGGCAAGGCCAGCATTTATTGCCCATCCCTAATTGCCCTTGAGGTGGTGGTGAGCTGCCTTCTTAAACCGCTGCAGTCCGTGTGGTGAAGGTGGTCCCACAGTGCTGTTAGGGAGGGAGTTCCAGGATTTTGACCCAGCGACGATGAAGGAACGGCCGATATATTTCCAAGTCAGGATGGTGTGTGACTTGGAGGGGAACTTGGAGGTGGTGGCGTTCCTATGCGTCTGCTGCCCTTGTCCTTCTAGGCGGTAGAGGTCACGGATTTGGGAAGTGTTTATTGTAGGGAAGCAGTGTTGACTACAGAACTTCCAAACATTTTAACAATGTATTTTGCTTTAGCTTCCAATATGCAAATTTTTTTTATTTACGTCGAATAACTTTGCCAAACACTCATATATATTGAAATGATGTGTTTTATTAGTGCTGGGCTGGGCACCTGATAGCAGTATCCTGTCTCACTCCAGAAGTGAAATCCTGAGTGGATTGGTTGCCATGCTAGTTTGGTAACATGCTCCTAAAAGATTGCCAGTGACAAATTTAACCTCATCACCTTGTTCCTTACATTGATCGCACGACTTGACACAAGTACTTCCCCCAAAGATGCACCCGAGGGAAAAGCCAGGATTCATAACTGCGGTTGCTCTGTGCATTGCCTAGTAACAACAGGGAGAGTTAGAGCAGATTGCCTGCCTGCCCGCCCTCAAAACACCGAGGATTGTTACCTAGGATTTTCCCTGGAAATGAAGCATATTATTTCTTTAGCTTATGCCGGAGACTGTACTGCTAATCGTGACCAACGGCTACATGTCCATGGAGTGTAAAGAAGCCAGGTGGTTCAGTCACGTGCTTGCTGGCCATCTCATGATCAACAGGTCATAGAGTCCAGTGGGAACATAAGAATATAAGAACATAAGAATTAGGAGCAGGAGGAGGTCATTCGGCCCCTCGAGCCTGCTCCGCCATTCAATAAGATCATGGCTGATCATCATCATCATCGGCCTCAACTCCACTTTCCCGCCTGGTCTCTATAACCCTTGATTCCCCGGTTTTTCAAAAATCTGTCCATCTCCGCCTTGAGTATATTCACTGACTCCGCCTCCACAGCTCTCTGGGGTAGAGAATTCCAAAGATTCGTGGCCCTCAGAGAAGAAATTCTTCCTCATCTCTGTTTTAAATGGGCGACCCCTTATTCTGAGACTGTGCCCCCGAGTTCTAGATTCCCCCACGAGGGGAAACATCCTCCCTGCATCTACCCTGTCAATCCCCCTCAGTATCTTACATGTTTCAATAAGATCCCCTCTCATTCTTCTAAACTCCAAGGAGTATAGGCCCAACCTGCTCAACCTTTCTTGATAAAGACAACCCCTTCATCTCAGGAATCAACCTCGTGAACCTTCTCTGAACTGTCTCCAATGCAAGTATATTGTGCTGCCTCTCCCTCTAACTTAACCTCACTGTATGTATTTAACTTACTTATATATGTATAACCTACCTGTTGGGGCCGTTGCCCCTTTAACTTACCTTTTAGGGCCATTGCCCCTTTAAGACGCGCCTTAGCGTGCTGACGTCACGTCACGTACAACGTAGCGTGCTGACGTCACGGCACGTACGACGTGACGTGCGTGAGGCGGCTGCCGGCCCGACTCGGCCTTCCAGAAAGGCTGCCGGCACAGCCCGGCCTAGCGTCTTTGGCCGCATCTACCAGCCGCCGGGAGCGACGCGATCTTCCGCTCCCGCGGCAAGCATCGGCTCAGCCTGGCCTCCAGCTCCCGCTCCCGACTTCGGCCTCCACGGCCAGAAACGCGACCACGCGCATCACGTGACGCCCCAAGCGCGGACAACGCTACCGAGCGTGATGAGGTCATCACGCTCCCCACAGGACTGCTACGTAGTCCTCGTGGAGTCCTCGCTGGGACACAGACCTACACCACGGTGCTCCTACAGCAGCACAGGCTCCGGGCAGTTGTATTGTCCCCATGCTTGAGTCTTGGAAATTGTTTGTCTGTAAGTATTTTAGAATGCTATGGATGATTAATGTGCACTGTATGTTGTAGAAAATGTTTAGTTGTAACTTTTCTCTGCCTAGCTGATTAACTAGTAGCTGTATTTTCATACACTATGTACAGGGCTAATTTAAAGAGAATGCCTCCCAGTTTACTAAATGTACTGTGTTGCTCAGGCGTACCTAAATCTGTGTATACATATCAGTTATGCGCCTGTATACTAATGTGTGCTTCCATTTCTGTGTTGTATTTCAGTTTTACAATTAGAATCGTTCAGTAAAGCGTTACAAGAAAAGTCAAGCCTTGTGATTTTATTGGGAGATATCGAGTTGTTCGCTATCTGTCTAGCTCTGCATAGAAGCGCGTTGCGAGGGCAGAACAGTAAAAAGACAACAGCACAGCGGGCTCAAGCGCAGGAAGATACCACTCAGCTACCATGAGTCTACGCTCAGGAAAACAATATACCCTAGAGGACGTCGACCAGTCAAGCGAGAAGCATAAGCCTCTCCTAGCAAACGATGCCAAGTCACAGCCCTCTAAAGTATCCCCTAGGTCATCTCGGCGGTCCAGCAGACCGTCGTCATCGACAGCTTCTGCAGCCGCCAAAGCACGTGCCAAGGCAAAAGCTGCCCAGGCTCAATTGTCCTTCGCTGAAAAAGAAGCTGACCTTATGAAGCAGAGAGCCGACCTCGAAGCTAGTATGATGAAGCAGAAAGCTGACCTTATGAAGCAGAGAGCCGACCTCGACGCTAGTGTGATGAAGCAGAGAGCTGACCTCGACGCTAGTGTGATGAAGCAGACAGCACAGTCCTCTAAAGTATCCACTAGATCATCTCGGCAGTCCAGCAGACCGTCGTCATCGACAGCTTCTGCAGCCGCCAAAGCACGTGCCAAGGCAAAAGCTGCCCAGGCTCAATTGGCCCTTGCTGAAAAAGAAGCTAGGGTTATGAAGCAGAGAGCTGACCTCGCTGCCAGTCTCCACATTCTCCAAAGCCAGAGAGCTGCCGCTGCCGCTAAAGCTAAAGCCGCAGCTTATGAAGAAGGTGAGGAGAACGAAGGCGGGGAGCCCAGCCAGGAAACATATGTTCTGGGACAGCCCCTCAGTCCAGTGCAACGTACAAGTGAGTGTGTCCAACAACACTCCAAATTGTTCTCCAAGGAAACATCCAACTATCTCAACGCAGAACCAGCTACTCAACACAGTAGCAAACAGCCTGTTTTTGGAGACACTGAGCTTAAAGGAGAAGAAACAAGCAAGACTTACCTACAGAGACCTCCACAGCACTCGGCCAATCCAGCCAAGCAGTCCTCACCCGAGCCACAGGGTACACAGGACCTCGCTGGGTGCCTTATCCGCCGAGAGTTGTTGAGTTCGGGCCTTCTGGAGTTAGATGGCCGTCCTGAAAGTTGTTGGTCATGGAAAGAGCCCAACCTGAGACTACACAAGGTAGCATCGAACAGTGGACAGGTGATGGAAGCCTTCCCTGCAGAGGACCGTGCCAAGGATCTGAAGGATTTGCACCTTGGAGTGGATCCTCCCCCCCTTCAACGGAGCCTGGGGCTCTCCTGGAACCTGGAAACAGACAGCGTCACATTCCTGGTGTCCCGTGAAGAAAGGCCATTCACACGGAGAGACATCCTGTCCACAGTCAACAGTTTGTACGACCCTTTGGGGTTCGTAGCTCCCATAACAATGCAAGGAAAAGCATTTGTACGGGAACTCTCATCGGATCAGAGTGAGTGGGATGCTCCACTCCTCCCTGAAAAAGAAGCAAAATGGAACCTACAGTTGATCAGAGACAAGATGGACATCGATGTGGGCGCCGTCAAGTTCTTCACGGACAGCAAGATTGTACTTGGTTACATCCACAACTCCACAAGAAGGTTTTACGTGTATGTTTCCAACTGGGTGACTCGTATCAGACGATCCACTCACCCTGACCAGTGGTGCTATGTCCCCACGGACCTGAACCCTGCAGACCATGCTACCAGGTCTATACCAGCAGCACACCTACAGCAAAGCAGTTGGTTCTCGGGCCCCTCTTTCCTGTCTAATGTCAACACAGAGGAGACTCCTGAGTCCAATCCCTTCACCCTTGTGGAGCCTGAAGCTGATACCGAGATTCGGCCTGAAGTTACGACCCTGGTCACCAAAGCCTCAGAATCTCAGTTGGGCTCACAAAGCTTCGAGCGATTCTCAAGCTGGAGAACACTCTGCCGAACCACAGCCCGACTCATTCATGTAGCAGCATCCTTCAAGGGGAATTCGGACAACATAGAACGCAAAGGATGGAAATGTTCTAAAGAAGTATCCAGCACAAGTGAGCCATCACAAGCCAAAGGTGTGACCATTCGCTCTGTCCAGCATGATGTCTTCAAGGAGGAATTCAAATGTCTTGAAGAGGGACAGACATTCCCCAAGCAAAGAGGAGAGTATTTGTCCACCCTACAGAGCCGTAGGAAATGGACAGAAGACAAGCCAAACGTCAAAGTGAGAGACGTTGTCTTGCTGAAAGACAGCCAAGCACGCAGAAATGAATGGCCAGTGGGCCTGGTTGTCAAAACTCTGCCGACCAGGGACAAGAGGGTCCGCAAGGTGGAGGTGAAGATTGTCAAGGAGGGGCCTATCAAAGTGTTTCTGAGGCCAGTCTCAGAGATCCTCCTTTCTGAAGTAACCTAGAGAACGAACTCTGAGTATGTTGCAGCCAAAGGACGTTTTCTTCAGGTTTATTTTGTATCTGTAGTGGTACAATGGAATTGTACCAAGCGGGGAGTGTGCTGCCTCTCCCTCTAACTTAACCTCACTGTATGTATTTAACTTACTTATATATGTATAACCTACCTGTTGGGGCCGTTGCCCCTTTAACTTACCTTTTAGGGCCATTGCCCCTTTAAGACGCGCCTTAGCGTGCTGACGTCACGTCACGTACAACGTAGCGTGCTGACGTCACGGCACGTACGACGTGACGTGCGTGAGGCGGCTGCCGGCCCGACTCGGCCTTCCAGAAAGGCTGCCGGCACAGCCCGGCCTAGCGTCTTTGGCCGCATCTACCAGCCGCCGGGAGCGACGCGATCTTCCGCTCCCGCGGCAAGCATCGGCTCAGCCTGGCCTCCAGCTCCCGCTCCCGACTTCGGCCTCCACGGCCAGAAACGCGACCACGCGCATCACGTGACGCCCCAAGCGCGGACAACGCTACCGAGCGTGATGAGGTCATCACGCTCCCCACAGGACTGCTACGTAGTCCTCGTGGAGTCCTCGCTGGGACACAGACCTACACCACAGTGCTCCTACAGCAGCACAGGCTCCGGGCAGTTGTATTGTCCCCATGCTTGAGTCTTGGAAATTGTTTGTCTGTAAGTATTTTAGAATGCTATGGATGATTAATGTGCACTGTATGTTGTAGAAAATGTTTAGTTGTAACTTTTCTCTGCCTAGCTGATTAACTAGTAGCTGTATTTTCATACACTATGTACAGGGCTAATTTAAAGAGAATGCCTCCCAGTTTACTAAATGTACTGTGTTGCTCAGGCGTACCTAAATCTGTGTATACATATCAGTTATGCGCCTGTATACTAATGTGTGCTTCCATTTCTGTGTTGTATTTCAGTTTTACAATTAGAATCGTTCAGTAAAGCGTTACAAGAAAAGTCAAGCCTTGTGATTTTATTGGGAGATATCGAGTTGTTCGCTATCTGTCTAGCTCTGCATAGAAGCGCGTTGCGAGGGCAGAACATATATCCCTCCTTAAATAAGGAGACCAAAACTGGACGCAGTACTCCAGGTGTGGTCTCACCAACGCCCTTTACAGTAAAGGGAAGGAACATGTGCGCATGGTACAGTACACACAGCCTGCTGTTTTCAGTACTCGGAATCAGCGTGCTTATTATTAAACAAATACAGGCAAATAAGAGTCTGCATTTTGTCATGCTCTATTTAAAAACAGAACTGCTAAATTTAAATAGATGAAACCAAAACCCATACCTATACATAAATGCAGTCTTACAACCATCCATCGGTGCAAACTATTTCTCATACACCATTTTCAAACTATTTGATTAAAAGCAATCCTGTTTATGAGACCTGACATGATTTGTCCAACGGAGGCAGAATCTTACTAGTGACATACTTCAGGTGTACTTTGTTGCTGATTTCGCTCGTGTATCACTTTCCGGTTAGATGTGCGAGCAGAACCATTTATTTATTTATTTATGCACGGACTTTCAGGAGACGGAGGTTATATGTAAATCATTACATGCCTCGTTAACCTGCTGGAGTGACTGTGAAACACAGAAACACAGAAAAATAGCAGGAGTCGGCCATTCGAGCCTGTTCCGCCATTCAATATGATCATGGCTGATCCTCTGTCTCAATACCATATTCCCGCTCTCTCCCCATACCCCTTGATGCCTTTTGTGTCTAGAAATCTATCTATCTCCTTCTTAAATATATTCAGTGACTTGGCCTCCACAGCCTTCTGTGGTAGAGAATTCCACAGGTTCACCACCCTCTGAGTGAAGAAATTTCTCCTCATCTCAGTCCTAAATGTCCTACCCCGTATCCGGAGACTGTGACCCCTCGTTCTAGACCCCCCAGCCAGGGGAAACATCCTCCCTGCATCCAGTCTGTCTAGCCCGGTCAGAATTTTATACGTTTCAAAAAGACTTGGAAAAAAGGAGCTTGATCGGTCACTAACTACAAACATCAATCCCACACTCAGAATAGTTGCTATAAAATCAGAATGAAATCGGATTTTCCCAGCTCTGTCAAATAGTTCTCAACTTTTGTTCCTTGTTCATTGCCAGTCTCCCTTATCCAGCACCAAACCTTTGCAGCCGAGTTTTTGACTGTTCCTTCTGGGGAGGGGTGTAAGCAGCACCTCTGTGGCCAAGCCAGCTGCAAGATGGCCTGTCTGGTTTGGGGGCGTTGAAGTCAAATTGGTCTCTGTATAAAATTCTTACAGGGCTTGACAGGGTAGATGCAGGGAGGATGTTTCCCCTGGCTTGAGAGTCTAGAACCAGGGGTCACAGTCTCAGAATAAGGAGTCGGCCATTTAGGACTGAGATGAGGAGGAATTTCTTCACTCAGAGGGTGGTGAATCTTTGGAATTCTCTACCCCAGAGGGCTGTGGATGCTGAGTCGTTGAGTATATTCAAGGCTGAGATCGATTGATTTTTGAATATTAAGGGAATCAAGGGATATGAAGATCGGGCGGGGAAGTGGAGATGAGCTCGAAGATCAGCCATGATCTTATTGAATGGCGGAGCAGGCTCGAGGGGCCAAATGGCCGACTCCTGCTCCTAATTCTTACGTTCTTATTTGGTAATCCAATACCCAAGCCGGACAGGTCTGTAGTACTCTCAGATGCTGATGATGGACTAAATAAAGATTGATGGGATCCGATCGGGTGAGGACCTCACTCAGGAGTCTGGAATTCATCCAACTTTGTTCCAGACAACTGTGAAAGTTAACGCCATAACAGGTAGTGTGGTCCTAATTAGAGAAGCAGCAGGAAGCTTACCAGTGCTCGGAGCTGCGAGGGTGCAAGGCTTCAGCTGGTTTAACGCCTGTCCTGGCACGACTCACGCATAGGAGTCACCAGCTTCAGCTCAACCCAATCTTTGGGCTTCCATGGGGGGGGTGGGAGTCCTTGCATTTCCACAGCGCCGTTCATAGCCTCAGGACATCCAAAAGTGCTTTACAGCCAATGAGGTATTTGTTTGAAGTGCAGTCACAGTTGTATTGTAAGGAAACACAGCAGCTAAATTGCGCACAGCAAGATCCCACAAACAGCAACGAGATAAATGATCAAAACAACAACTTGTATTTATACAGCGCCTTTAACATAGTAAAACGTCCCAAGGCGCTTCACGGGAGCGATTATCAAACAAAATTTGACACCGATCCACATAAGGAGAAATTAGGGCAGGTGACCAAAAGTTGGTCAAAAAAGTAAGTTTTAAGAAGAGAGGTAGAGAGGCGGAGAGGTTTAGGGAGGGAATTCCAACAGAAGGCACGGCCACCAATGGTGGAGTGATTAAAACTGGGGATGCTCAAGAGGGCAGAATTAGAGGAGCGCAGAGATCTCGGGGGGGTTGTGGGGCTGGAGGAGATTACAGAGATAGGGAGGGGGCGAGGCCATGGAGGGATTTGGAAACAAGGATGAGAATTTTTAAATCGGGGCGTTGCTTAACCAGGAGCCAATGTAGGTCACATAGCCGGTTTTATTTTTGAAGTGATGTTGGCGGAGGGATAAGTATTGGCCAGGACAACGCCAGCATTCTTCTTTGAACGGTGCTGGGAGATCCGAGAGGACAGACAAGGTCCTTGTTTAACAACTCATCCAACAGTGCGGCACTCCCTCAGTACTGCACTGAACTGTCAACCTGGATTGTGTCTCTGGAGTGGGGCTCGGACTCTGTGAAAGGAGAGTGGATTCCACATCAGACAAATAGAAAACTCTGCTTCTGTAAACTCCTCAGCCGCGTGGATTGGAAACTGAACCATGTATTAGACACCAAGTTAACTACAAAACAAGTGTGTTTATATCACAAAGTTTAAAATTGCCAGCAAGCTCAGAGTAAGACGAAGTAGAATCAGAATTAGATACAATGATGATCAACAGCCTCCAATAACAACATGGTCTTGAGGTCAGATATAAATTCTGCCCTCGAGACAGAGGCAGGCAAAAACAAGCTAGGCACTGGCTGAACTTGTGTGAAGGGGTCCTGTCTGCCCTGCCCCCATACAGGCTTTCCCAGAAAGTAAGGAAGTCCCGACCCTCGCACAACCGTCAGCATGTGGAATTTCAAAACAACTGCACTGTCCCCAAGTTTACAGGAGCACAGCTGTTTTCAAGGCAATTGCTCCACAGTACGAACACGGCTGTCCCTACAGTAGCGACAAGCGGGCAGTATCTTGGCTCCCCAATATAAATATAGAATGATACAGCATAGGAGGCCACCATTCGGCCCATCGTTCTCTTTGGGCGAGCTCTCCAATTAGTCCCACTCCCCCTGCTCTTCCCCCATAGCTGTGCTTTTTTTCCCTTTTAAGTATTTATCCAATTCCCTTTTGAAAGTTATTGAATCTGCTCCCACCACCCTTTCAGGCAGTGCATTCCAGATCATAACTCGCCGAGTTAAAAAAAAAGTTTCCTCGTGTCGCCTCGGGCTCTTTTGCCAATCACCTTAAATCTGTGTCCTCTGGTTATCAACCCTCTTGCCCTGGGAACAGTTTCATAGAAGATAGCAGCAGGAGTCGGCCATTCGGCCCCTCGAGCCTGCTCCGCCATTCAATGAGATCATGGCTGATCATCCAAATTCAGTACCCGGTTCCTGCCTTCTCCCCATATCCCTTGATCCCTTTAGCCTTAAGAAATATATCCAACTCCTTCTTGAATATAGAAATATAGAAGATAGGAGCAGGAGCAGGCCATTTCTCCTTATATACACTATCAAAACCCTTCATGGTTTTGAACACCTCTATTAAAACTCTTCTTAACCATCTTTACTCCAAGGAGAACAACCCCAGCTTCTCCAGTCTCTCCGCGTATCTGAAGTCCCTCATCCCGGGTACCATTCTAGTCAATCTCCTCTGCACACTCTCCAAGGCCTTGACATCCTTCCTGAAGTGTGGTGTCCAGAATTGGAAACAATAACATTTATAAATTGTAAGGACAAAGATATGCTGGGGGGAAAAGTCATGAACGTGGTTATAAATTACCATTATGGTTTATGCGGAGAGCGCAAATTTCTCTCGTGGAGCCAACACTGGCATAATAAGCACGTCGTCCTCCTGTGCTGAAATTTCTATAATTCGGTGATCTCATGCTGAAGTGCTTTTATCAATTTTGACATAAGAATTAGGAGCAGGAGTCGGCCATTCGGCCCCTCGAGCCTGCTCCGCCATTCAATAAGATCATGGCTGATCTTTTACCTCATCTCCACTTTCCTGCCCGATCCCCATATCCCTCGATTCCCTTAATGTCCAAAAATCTATCGATCTCTTTCTTGAATATACTCAATGCCGGAGCCTCCACAGCCCTCTGGGGTAGAGAATTCCAAAGATTCACCACCCTCTGAGTGAAGAAATTCCTCCTCATCTCAGTCCTAAATGGCGACCCCTTATTCTGAGACTGTGACCCCTGGTTCTAGACTCCCCAGCCAGGGGGAAACATCCTCCCTGCATCTACCCTGTCAAGCCCTGTAAGAATTTTTGTTTAGGTTTTCCAATTACTCTCACAGGATCCAACGGCAATTCGCCAATCTTTTATAAAAACAGAAAATGTTGGAAAAACTCAGCAGGTCCGGCAGCACCTGTGGAGAGAGAAACAGAGTTGACGTTTTTGGTCGATGAACCTTCATCACCAATCTATTGTTCTTATTCCAGGCTCAATGTCATTACACCACACAAAGCAGTGTGGGGGGGGGAAATTGTGATAACTCCAGCTATTTTCGTGTTATAATAAAAGAGTCCTGTGCTCGTGTCACCAGTCCCAATGCACAAAGAACATTAGAAAATAAGAAATAGGAGCGGGAGTCGGCCATTCGGCCCCTCGAGCTTGCGCCGCCATTCAATAAGATCGTGGCTGATCTTCGACCTCAACTCCACTTTCCCGCCCGATCCCCATATCCCTCGATTCCCCGAGAGCCCAAAAATCTATCGATCTCAGCCTTGAATATACTCAACGACTCAGCATCCACAGCCCTCTGGGGCAGAGAATTCCAAAGATTCACCACCCTCTGAGTGAAGAAATTCCTCCTCATTTCAGTCCTAAATGGTCGACCCCTTATCCTGAGACTGTGCCCCCTGGTTCTAGACTCTCCAGACAGGGGAAACAATCTCTCAGCATCTACCCTGTCAATCCCCCTCAGAATCTTATGTTTGTCATTGAGATCACCTCTCATTCTTCTAAACGCCGGAGTGTAGAACAGTCAATCATATACAAAGGGAACCAATCACTCCCCAAAGCCTTTCCACCATCTACAGACACAAGTCAGGAGTGTGATGGAATACTCTCCACTTGCCTGCATGAGTGCAGCTCCAACAACACTCAAGAAGCTCGACACCATCCAGGACATAGCAGCCTGCTTGATTGGCACCCCATCCACCACCTTAAACATTCACTCCCTCCACCACCGGCGCACCGTGGCTGCAGTGTGTACCACCTACAAGATGCACTGCAGCAACTCGCCAAGGCTTCTTCGGCGGCACCTCCCAAACCCGCGACCTCTACCGCCTAGAAGGACAAGGGCAGCAGGCGCATGGGAACACCACCACCTCCAAGTTCCCCCTCCAAGTCACATGGAAATATATCGGCCGCTCCTTCATCGTCGCTGGGTCAAAATCCTGGAACTCCCTCCCTAACAGCACTGTGGGAGCACCTTCACCACACGGACTGCAGCGGTTCAAGGCGGCGGCTCACCACCACCTTCTCAAGGGCAACTGGGGATGGGCAATAAATGCTGGCCTTGCCAGCGACGCCCTGATCCTGCGAATTTTTTTTTTTTTTTTTTTTTTTTTTAAATCACACAACATTGGTGAGTTTGACTTATTTCTTTGTCCAGCCGGTGATGGACAATATTTGATATTGATGTAGGGTTGGTACAGGAATCTGAATTGTCATAATTTATTTAAACTGCCAATGCAACTGGATTTAAAGGGATGATCACTAAATTAAAAACTAACGAAAAACATTTTTGTGACAGCATCTCAAGTCATTTTGTATTCTGTCCAATCCCGCCCAACATGTAAACTTGGCCGAATTTCAATCACAGGAAATGATGTTAAATGAGAAACTGTTGAGGCATTCACTAATGTTATTGTGACTGGAAAATCAGAGTCGAGTCCCTCATGCTGCTTTCATCTGAGCTGATCGTGCCCAATTTAGAATTGGAGGAAAAAGCATTTGTATTGTGTCTTATCTCGGGAGAAATGTTTCAAAGCATTTCCCGTACAATGAATTACAATTTCCGCCTCTTAAAGAGATTTAATCTGTTCATTCAAAATTTAATCATGCAACAAAGCCTCGTGCGGTTTTATTTAAATTGCTTAATTTGCACAATTGGAATAATTCACCACCCCCCCCCGCCCACAAAGAAACAATTTAGAATTGGTAGGACCATCCTTTAATTTGAGGTGCACCCGCCGTTATTTAGAGATAAGGTAGTAACCATTTTGCACACAGCAAGAACCCACAAACAGCAATGAGGTTCCATACAAGTTTTCAAACTCACACCATCAACACAAAACGATGAATGTTGGCGGTGTCCTAAACAGATCTGAGGTTAGTATAATTTCAAGAAAGTCAATGCGCAGTAGACATCCAGTGAGGCTTTTATCGGATTATACCCACATTTAAAAACCTATAGGCAGGAGAAACACAGCAAACAAAAGGCTCCGTCAGCTTTGCAAATAAGATCAGTACAAATGAAAGCAGAGGTCAGCCGAACCAGGTCAGCGACACATTCACATCCCAGCTATGGTTCCATGTGCATTTTCTTGGCTTCCTTCTTAACCATTCCCTTCTTCGGCAGCACCTCTCAAACCCACGACCTCTACCGCCTAGAAGGACAAGGGCAGCAGGCACATGGGAACACCACCAGCTTCAAGTTCCCCTCCAAGTCACACACCATCCTGACTTAGAAATATATCGCTGATCCTTCATCGTCGCTGGGTCAAAAACCTTGAACTCCCTCCCTAACAGCACTGTGGGAGCACCTTCACCACACGGACTGCAGCGGTTCAAGGCGGCGGCTCACCGCCACCTTCTCGAGGGCAACTAGGGATGGGCAATAAATGATGGCCGTGCTGGTGACGCCCACATCCCAGGAACAAATAAAAACACAATTTTAAACAAGGCATTAAAATCAGGTCAGTTAATGTTACTTTTATTGTGTTATACACCAGAGAGAGAAAAGTAGTTTCCAAAGAGGGGCCAACCTCCTGACTCCTCAAAGCCTTTCCACCATCTACAAGGCACAAGTAAGGAGTGTGATGGAATACTCTCCACTTGCCTGGATGAGAAGCTCGACACCATCCAGGACAAAGCAGCTCGCTTGATTGGCACCCCATCCACCACCTTAATCATTCACTCCCTCCACCACCGGCGCACCGTGTCTGCAGTGTGTACCATCTACAAGATGCACTGCAGCAACTCACCAAGGCTTCTTCGGCAGCACTTCCCAAACCCGCGACCTCTTCCACCTAGAAGGACAAGGGCAGCAGGCGCATGGGAACACCACCACCTCCAAGTTCCCCTCCAAGTCACACACCATCCTGACTTAGAAATATATCGCCGATCCTTCATCGTCGCTGGATCAAAATCCTGGAACTCCCTCCCTAACAGCACTGTGGGAGCACCTTCACCACAAGGACTGCAGCGGTTCAAGGCGGTGGTTCACCACCGCCTTCTCGAGGGCAACTAGGGATGGGCAATAAAAGCTGGCCTTGCCAGCGACACCCACATCCCATGAACGAATAAAAAAAAAGCAAGAGAACGTCCAGAAATATGGTTATCTCCACCAACAAAAGCAAACCAGCTTCCAACTGGGGCAAGCCCTCCTTTGAGGCACCAGCGGAAACCATGTCTTTCAGAGGCAGAAGTTTCACTTCATTTATTTCGCCACGCTAGTGCCAACACCGAGGCTCCCAGTGGAGGCAACAACAGGAAACAGGCTGTGAGCGAGCGAGCTATTTTTAAGCAGCTTGAAACTTTCTTCTGGTCTACTGGATGGAACAGTGGCAAAATAAATAATAAAATGATGTTCTTAATCGTTCCATAGAGGGAATGGGACAACTTATCTCTCTCTTCACTTCTTAGAGCTGAGGCAACAGAAACTTGAAAGTCTATGTGGAGTCGAAGGTTGACAGCTCAGTTTCTTTTCCCTCATCTAGTTTCTTATCCAAAACCTAAATGATTTGCGACAACTCATGCAGAATAAATACTGTGACTTCCGTCAGGAAGTTAACCTCAGTCTCTGCACTGAGCTCCACCTGATCCTCGGTGATTTCAATCTCCACCGTAACTCGCATTTCCCCCTTCCCCCCCTCCCCTTTGTTCCGTTCCTTTTTAAACGCTGTTCATCTCCGATATCTTTCAGTCTGACCAAGGGTCTGCACCTGAACTGTTTGCTCATCTGCTCCCTCCACAGATGCCGACTGACCGACCGAGTGTTTCCAGCATCTTCTGTTATTAATAATGTTCAAGGCGTTGGCTTACTGATTGCATTGGAATTACATTAATATATAGTTGTTGTTAATACACTCGGAGTAATGACTCTCAACTTGGGTTAATTCAGCTCCCTCAGAATCAGACTCAAAACCATTCCAAAAATCAACACAGGTGGAAGGAATATTCTGACTATAGTCTCCTTCTGTTGAGGCAAAGTCTTCTTTGTGTTGAAAAATTTCAATTTTCCAGTAATTCAAATTAAACAAACATAGAAGATAGGAGCAGGAGTAGGCCATTCGGCCCTTCGAGCCTGCACCACCATTCAATGAGATCATGGCTGATCATCCAAACTCAGTACCCTGTCCCTGCTTTCTCCCCATATCCCTTGATCCCTTTAGCTTTAAGAAATATATCCAACTTTTTCTTGCATATATTTAACGAACTGGCCTCCACCGCCCTCTGTGGCAGAGAATTCCACAGGTTCACCACTCTCTGGGTGAAGAAATTCCTCCTCATTTCAGTCCTAAATGGCTTACCCCTTATCCTTAGACTATGACCCCTGGTTCTGGACTCCCCGGCCATCAGAAACATCCTTCCTGCATCTAGTCTGTCCAGGCCTGACAGAATTTTATAGGTTTCGATGAGATCCCCTCTCAATCTTCTAAATTCCAGTGAGTATAAGCCCAATCGACACAATCTCGCCTCATACGTCATTCCTGCCATCCCAGGTATCAGCCTGGTGAATCTTCGCTGCACTCCTTCCATGGCAAGAACGTCCTTCCTCAGGTAAGGCGACCAAAACTGCACACAATACTCAAGGTGTGGTCTCACCAAGGCCCTGTACAACTGTAGCAAGACATCCTTGTTCCTGTACTCGAACCCTCTTGCTACGAAGGCCAACGTACCATTTGCCTTCTTAACCGCCTGCTGCACCTGCATGTTTACCTTCAGCGACTGGTGCACAAGAACACCCAGGTCTCTTTGCACTTCCCCTTCTCCCAATCTATTGCCATTCAAATAATAATCTGCCTTCCTGTTTTTGCCACCAAAGTGGATAACCTCGCATTTATCCACATTACAGTGCATTTGCCATGTTTCTGCCCAATCACCCAACCTGTCCAAATCGTGCTGGAGTTTCACGACATCCTCCTCACAGCTTACCCTCCCACCCAGCTTTGTGTCGTCTGCAAATTTGGAGATATTACATCCAATTCCCTCGTCCAAATCATTAATATATATAGTGAACAGCTGGGGTCCTAGGACCGATCCTTGTGGTACCCCACTAGTCACTGCCTGCCACTCGGAAAATGACCCGTTTATTCCAACTCTTTGCTTTCTGTCCGCCAACCAGTTCTCTATGCAAGTCAATACCTTGCCCCCAATCCCATGTGCCTTAATTTTGCACGCTAATCTCTTGTGTGGGACCTTATCAAAAGCCTTCTGAAAGTCCAAATACACCACATCCACTGGTTCTCCCTTATCTATTTTACCAGTTACATCCTCAAAAAATTCCAGTAGATTAGTCAAGCACTATTTATCTTTTGTAAATCCATATTGACTTTGTCCGATCCTGTCACTGCTTTCCAAGTGCTCTGTTATTACATCTTTTATAACAGACTCTAGCATTTTCCCCACTACCGAGGTCAGGCTTACCGGCCTATAATTCCCCGCTTTTTCTCTACCACCTTTTTTGAATAGTGGGTTAACATTAGCTACCCTCCAATCCATGGGTACTGTTCCAGAGTCTATCGAGTTCTGGAAGATGACATAACATCAGTGGACATACTTGATTTTTTAGAAAGATGATACTGTAATGTTCCAATTTTTAAATTGCCCTTAAAAATACTATTTTTGGACAATAGGACGTGAGAAAATCTGGCACATTTTAAAAAGTAAACTTCTCCAATTTATAGCAGTCACTTTCACCTGCAGCCTCTTGCAGGTATTCTAACCCCCCACCCAATTTATATTTTTATACTGTCCTGGCGATATTCCACTCACTGTCCCGGGGGCTGCACGCTCACTGTCCCGGGGGGGTGCACGCTCACTGTCCCGGGGGGGTGCACGCTCACTGTCACGGGGGGTGCACGCTCACTGTCACGGGGGCTGCACGCTCACTGTCCCGGGGGCTGCACGCTCACTGTCCCGGGGGGTGCACGCTCACTGTCCCGGGGGGTGCACGCTCACTGTCACGGGGGGTGCACGCTCACTGTCCCGGGGGCTGCACGCTCACTGTCCCGGGGGGTGCACGCTCACTGTCCCGGGGGGTGCACGCTCACTGTCCCGGGGGGTGCACGCTCACTGTCACGGGGGGGTGCACGCTCACTGTCCCGGGGGGGGGGGGGAGGGTGCACGCTCACTGTCACGGGGGCTGCACGCTCACTGTCACGGGGGGGGGGGGAGGGTGCACACTCACTGTCCCGGGGGCTGCACGCTCACTGTCACGGGGGGTGCACGCTCACTGTCCCGGGGGGGTGCACGCTCACTGTCCCGGGGGGGGGGGGGGGGGTGCACGCTCACTGTCCCGGGGGGTGCACGCTCACTGTCACGGGGGGGGGGGGGTGCACGCTCACTGTCACGGGGGGTGCACGCTCACTGTCACGGGGGGGGGGAGGGTGCACACTCACTGTCCCGGGGGGGTGCACGCTCACTGTCCCGGGGGGGGGGGGGTGCACGCTCACCGTCCCGGGGGCTGCACACTCACTGTCCCGGGCGGTGCACACTGCAGTCTCGACCGATTCCACGTTTAAGCCAACTATTAGGACTGGCGCAAGTTTTTTAAAAGTTCATTCAGAGGATGTGGGCGTCGCTGGCAAGGGCGGCATTTATTGGCCATCCACAATTGCCCTCGAGAAGGTGGTGGTGAACCGCCGCCTTGAACCGCTGAAGTACAACGGAGTGTCTCGCTAGGCCATTTCAGAGGGCAGTTAAGAGTCAACCACATATAGGCCAGACCAGGTAAGGACGGCCTGAAGGACATTAGTGAAACCAGATGGGTTTTTACGATAATCCGATAGTTTCATGGTCACCATTACTGATACCAGCTTTTTAATTCCAGATTTATTTAATTAATTACATTTAAATTCCCCAGCTGCCGTGGTGGGATTTGAACTCATGTCCCCCGGATCATTAGTCCAGGCCTCTGGGTTACTAGTCCAGCAACAGAACCACTATGCTGCCGTACCTGCAGAAAATTAAGTTCTCGTGCTTTCGGGTATTTCCGGTTCTCCAGAAACACGACACACTTTGCATCTCAGCTCACCTCACCTGACCCAGCCAGACCGAGCTCCAGGGCGAAAGCTCACAGTCTGCCTCTTCATCGCACAGTCTGTGCTCGCAGGTCAGATGCCTTGTATTGGCTAAGCTCCCCTCCATTGTAGCTTCTTTCCTTTTTGAAAGATTGTGCAATGTTGACGTTATATACTGTGCAGCTCGCTGTTCTTTCATGGAGATAAGCATGCAGCGTGCAATTAATGTACTTTTTTTTTTTTTTTTTAAAGGAGAAACTATACACCCAACCCCTGAACCACAGGTTTACAAAGAGGCGCAATACAAGACTATCCCACATGGACTACGGATAAAAAAGAACAATTCACCCGAGATCAGACAACAGTTACAACCATTCATGCTTTGCTTTTGCAATTGGTGTTATCTAAAGCTCTTCGACTACTGTCTTGTATTCACTCCAGTCATTCGCTATAAACCTCCGAGCGAACGTGTATTTATCCATTTTTCATTGTTGTATCATTTTACCGTGAGTTAGTCTGAACAGAAACTCACCATCGGATTCTCGTTTAATCTCTTGGTAACCTTCTTTCAAAGTAAAATTGAAGAACCCCACGTTTATTGTTCCAGCCACTTATCTAGCACCAATATGATGGGATATTAAAAATTGTTGGCAACTTTATTTTTCATTTGTTCACGGGGTGTGGGCGTCGTTGGTGAGGCCAGCACTTATTGCCCATCCCTAATTGAGAAGGCGGTGCTGAGCCACCTTCTTGAACCGCTGCAACGGTTTGGTACAACGGAGTGTCTCGTTGGGCCATTTCAGAGGGCAGTTAAGAGTCAACCGCATTGCTGTGGGTCTGGAGTCACTTATAGGCCAGACCGGGTAAGGGCGGCAGTAATATAACCACTATACTACCGTACCTCGATGCACAGGGGAACAATTGCGGTCATGCTTTTAGCAAACAAGGCCTTGGTTGCGTGGCCCGAGATATCCTTGGATTGGGTAACTCTCGTCAGACTTCAGGGGACTCTTGGTGCGGTGATGGTGTCAGTGCACTGCTGTGTTTGATCCCTAGCCTGCAAGGAATGAAAGACTGATGTTTGCAGTATAAATAATACAGCACTCACAGGAGCGCCTGAACAGGATTTACAGGATTTTTAAAACAAAAATCCAACCAGCACAGCCATGGTTTCTCTTCCTGCCCATAATGTGATGCCAGCGGGGCACAAAACACAGTGGATGTAATGTAGAATCATAGAAAACTATGGCACAGGAGGAGGAGGCGGCCATTCGGCCCATCGTGTCTGTGCCGGCCAAAAATGAGCTGTTCAGCCTAATCCCACTTTCCAGCTCTTGGCCCGTTACCACCATCCTTTGCCTCCTGCCACTGAGCCAATTGTGGATCCAACTTGCCACTTTCCCTTGGATCCCGTGGACTTTTATTTTTCTGACCAGTCTACCCGTGTGGGACCTTGTCAAAAGCCTTGCTAAAAATCGAAGTGGACGTCTCCGGACCCGGTTTGTTTGTGAGGGGAACAATGGGCCCAGATCTGGCGGTGTGCCCAGCTAGTTAGATTTTTTCCTGCACCCTTCAGCGCGAAATTGTTTTGGCAGCGTAACTTGCTGGGAGTGCGAAGCCGATAACAGCGCGTGCGGCAAGAGCAACAGGGCATCTGGGACCTCAGTGAACGGCGGGACCAACGGCCTATCTCCTGAACCAATGAGATTTAAGGATTGTGACAGAAACAGAGGAACGACGGAGAAGGGAATCGGGTGAATTAGAGTCAAATCAGGTACAGAACGAGAAATAGAGCGAGGGAAAGAACAATTGGATTTAGAGACAGAGAAAAAAGAGAGACAGAAAGGATAAGGAAGAAAAAAAGTTAAATTTAAAATTTTCCATTTTTAAAATCTCCAACAACAATATACCACCTGAGGGAGTGAGACTCCACAGTTTAAATTGTTCCCTTTCTGGGCCAGAGGGGTTGATTGGCATGACATTAACAATGATCACGTTGGATATAACCGGGCGGCTGAGGGCGAGATTCCGTTTGTGAGAAGCAAATGGCGGCGCAGCGTAAACCGACCAGCAAGTTCTGGAGATTCGTAACTCACGCCGCATCTCCTCATCCCCTGAGCGTGATCAATTGCACCTTAATGACGGGGTGTGTCGTTAACGTTTCCAGCAAGATCTGGCCCAATGCAACAGTTCAGAGAGAGGTCACCTTCTCAAATTCAAGAGGGGATCTCCTTGTACTGGTGCCTCACCCCAAAAAAAAATATCTGCCAATTTATTATTGGAAATCCCCATAAAACCTGATTCGAAATGATCCTTTTGGGTCCAACGTACAAAGCTTTACGATAAACCATCCATTGTGTCTTTCGCGCCCTCGCTCCCCTCAAGGGGCACAGAAACAAACCTCAGAGTAAACCAGTGACAGAACAAATCTAGCCAGCACCCAGAAAATATGCACCACATCAAACTGCGACACCAAGCCGATGTCCCCTTCTCCCTCAATACTCAAAATGGTCCTATTCTTGCCCTCTGCCAAGCACTGCAGATCGGGGGGGACAAGAACAACAGAGAACCACAACATGCAACATTTCCATGACCTTCACAGTCATGTGTGGAGGCCGGCAAGGCCTCACTTAGCAGTGCCGCCCTTTGGCGTTTCTCCTTTGCAGCATTTTTATAGGCGTCTATTAATAGACCTTTCACATACTGAATGTCATGAGACTGCAAGCTGCAGTACAGCAGCCCAAGTAGATCATATACTGGTGCTGACGGGTTCCTATCACTGAGAACCGCGGTATGTTGAGCTTCACGGGCCATCTGTTGGACGGGTCTTAATCTTTCAACTGAGTCACGGAATGTTGTTTGACACCACCGGTGCCCTTATGGTTTTAGATGTAAAGGACCATTAAATGATTGACCTGGTTATTTTTAATTGCAGAGAGTTGTAATTTCCAAAGCGTCTATGTTCTTGCAAAGGGCCTACAAATTTGAATTAGCAATTTACCCTCCAAATTCTCATTTTGCAAAGTGTATTAAAATTCAGGCCAGTGATCTGAGCTCAGAATCTTCGCAGTCTGATCCAACCAGCGTTTTACCATCTTCACTTTAAACAAGGCGATTTCACGAAATTAAAAAAAAAGTCAGAACACGGTTTTTAAAATGGAGATCGCCTTTACAGAAGGTAAGTACTGTAGAAAATATAGGGACAGAGTGATCTCCTGAAAGAGTTTCGATCGCCTAGATGGGTCGGAGAGGAATTTCCCAGATTTTTTCTCCCAAATTGGCCATTGGGTTTTTTATCTGGTTTTTCGCCTCTCCCGGGAGATCACATGGGTTCGGGTGGGATGGAGAGTGATAGAAGATTTGAGGTTAGGATCAGATCAGCCATGATCTTATTGAATGGCGGAGCAGGATCGAGGGGCCGATTGGCCTACTCCTGCTCCTATTTCTTATGTTCTTATGTTCTCATTTAAAATACTTCAAGTCAAGAGGTTTTGATCCACCGGAGACCACGATGGGGGAATGAGGTTGACTGGATCGCTCCAGAGAGAACCGGCACGGACTCATTGGGCCGAATGGGATCCTTCTGTGCCATTATGACTCTATGATGGCCAATAAATTTAAAACAGGGAACTGGAGCAAACGTTAAAACACAGGAAATTGGGCACAATCCAAGATTCCCCGCGCTGCCCCCCACCCCCGTCATCCCGTCCCGCAATCCTCCGCCCCAGCAATGCCGCCCCGATGGGTAATGGCAGTTTAATACAGTACAGATTAATTTTTAAAATGATAACAGCCATGCCAAATGGTTTGTAGTTGAACACAGAGATTTAATTACTGGGCAATCTGCTGGATCCCAAGCACGCTAAATGCCCATTTTCATCGCTCTCCAAACGCAATTAAAAAATGACGTGATCACAATGAAATCGAAGAAACTGGCAGCAAACACACAGCCGGGAGATTTATTCCAGCTGCTGCTTGGAGACCAAGATTCAATTTATCACCGTGGCTTTTTGCATCATCAGCCGCTGCTCAAACAAGTGGAAAACAAACTCCGGTGAAGAAAAAAAAGAGCGAACAGGACCGGGGAGAAAGGGTGAATCGAAGGCTCCTGTTCCACTGCACGGTTTATACTTCAAGTAAAAAGACTTGCATTTCTATAGCGCCTTTCATGACCACCGGACGTCCCAAAGCACTTTACAGCCAATGAGGTACTTTTGAAGTGTAGTCACTGTTGTAATGTGGGAAACGCAGCAGCCAATTTGCGCACAGCAAGCTCCCACAAACAGCAATGTGATAATGACCGGATAGTCTGTTTTAGTGATGTTGATTGAGGGATAAATATTGGCCAGGACACCGGGGATAACTCCCCTGCTCTTCCCCAAAATAGTGCCGTGGGATCTTTTACATTCACCTGAGAGAGCAGACAGGGCCAGGAAGGTGATCGGAGGCCTCGTTGGGGGTATCTCCAACCTCGGTGGGTGGGGGGGGGGGATGGTGGCGGGCGGCAAGGCTGGGACACTGGATCCAGGGGGTCGGTGTAAAGGCTCTTAACTCCTGGATCCAGCAGTCCTCGCCTTCCATTCGCTGCCGGGTTTCACGAGGCCTGCAAAACCCGGCCAGCCAGAGTTAAATTTGAAATTCAGGTTAAATCCGAGGCACAGCAGCTTCATTATAATATTTAAATGGATGACCTGCCTTCCGCGAGCAAGCCGATGGCTGATCTTCGCCCTCAATTCCACTTTCCCGCCCGATCCCCATATCCCTCGATTCCCCTACAGTCCAAAAATCTATCGATCTCACCTTGAATACACAACGATTCAGCATCCACAGCCCTCTGGGGTAGAGAATTCCAAAGATTCACAACCCTCCGAGTGAAGAAATTCCTCCACATCTCAGTCCGAAATGGCCGACCCATTATCCTGAGACTGTGACCCCTGGTTCTAGACTCTCCAGCCAGGGGAAACAACCACCCAGCATCTACCCTGTCAATCCCCCTCAGAATCTGATATGTTTCAATGAGATCACCTCTCATTCTTCTGAACTCGAGTGTATCGGCCCAATCTACTCAATCTCTCCTCATAGGACAACCCTCTCATCCCAGGAATCAATCTAGTGAACCTTCGTTGCACCGCCTCCAAGGCAATTATATCCTTCCATAGCTAAGGGAAGGGACATACATATCTTGAAATGCAAGTCTTTCTTTCAGCTAGTCTTCATAAACAAACACTTTCACAATGCGCTGAATTCCTATCCATTTTGCAAAGTACACATAATCCCAGTTAAAACCACTTTAAATGACCTTCATTGCTCCAAATTAGAAAGGACAAACTTGCATTAATATAGAACTTAAGCCAAAACATTCTTGGTTATATCAAGGACAAGGGGGGCAGTACAGCTGAATCTCAGCATCTGCCATCAATCCCAAATGTCTGCACAGAATACCAGTGGAAAAGCTTCACACATTACTTGGCTTACATCCATAACTCTCGCCCAGGCAGTGCATTCACCTGGAGGGCTGTCCTTTAGGTATATTATTTTAATGATTGGATTAACTATCACTTGGTGAACAAGAGTTGTTGAGCATGCAGCGAGCTGTGGGAAATCGGTCACTTACTCACTCATACCCCAGTGCAATTTCTCCAAGATTTTGTGTGCTCCCAGCATCCACCAAGGATAATTACATGAGCTATCAGTCTTGGTAATATCATCACTGGCTTCACCCTCTTTGTCCACCCTCTTCATTCACCGTGACCCCACCGTGCTCCGTGAGATGGAAAAAAATCACAAGCTACATCGACCTTCCCATTCACGAAGGCTTGAAAAACCCACCATGAAAACCCTTAAAACCGCGCCGGCCATTCTGCGAAACAGCGGCCAATATTCACGCCGCTGGTCTCGTCCCACTGTCCCAGATGGACGGAATTGTGGGACGTGTACAACATACAGAACCAACACCTCATCACTGACCCAACAGCAGAGGTCCCTGGCTCCGACCTCCCTCGGAGACAGCGGGCGGCGCTCAACCCAATCCGCACGGGGCACGGACACCGGCTCCACCAGTGGAAGATGAGGGACGGCCCGAAGTGCAACTGTGGCCCTGAGTCCCAGACCATGGAACACATCACATCGACCTGCCCACTGAGATCTGTTGCGGGAGGCACCTCGTTTCTCCACTCGGCATCTCGGGAGGCCATCGAATGGCGAGCCAAACTAGACATCCCATCAGAAGCTTCTCCCATCACACGAAACAACAACAAGGCCACTTTAGAAACGTGTGCGCGTGCTTTATGCAAAGAGACCCATTTCCTGCTACTTCTTGTACTAATGGACAAGATGGCACCAATAGCAAGTTAATGTTCCTCTGGCATACATTTCTCATTGTAGTTGCTTGGTGCAAGTTAAAACCTTAAGCCCTCAAAATAAGCAGCCTCTCGTAGAGGAAAGGGTTATAGGTCTCAGTTACACAACATATTAAAAATTCAGGACAATATATTGCTAGAGAGTTCAGGCGATTCTTCATTTCACCCATGCACCTTGCTTACATCCATGGAATTACCCAAGTAGCTCAGCTGCGTATGTTTAAGAAAATAAACCAGAATTGAACAATACAATGTTAACTCCGTCCTTGCTTCTGCCCATTTTATTTTGTATTCCTCAAGTCAGCTCTCAGCAGGTGGCGATGTCCTTGATTGGGACCATGAGATACTTCAGCCTGCAGACCCCTCCCAATCTCTTCAATGGATCAGTGGGCAAGTGGTAAAGAATCCCCACCGCCCCATCAGTTTTCATTGCGTCCCCTACAAGATGCGGCTGAGGCTGTGAAGTGTGCGCTGACTGAAGCGAAGGAGGAGGATCAACGGAGAACATTCCCTTTCATCCCTTGGACTTAAACAATTAGATCTCAGAGCCGCTTTTTGAGGTGCAAAAGGTCACCAATCTTCAGCACAATCTTCCCCATTGTTTGAATGACTTTTAGGACAGGCCTGGCATCCAAGCAAGGAGAAGGTGCTTCTCTTGGGAGTGCTCAGAAGATGCATGAAAATCACACAATAATCTAGTCCCTCCAGTCCAACACTGCTTAAGAAGCCCTGCGTAAAGAGGAGTTCTTTTTGACAGAGGGCGACTGCACTTAGTGAAAGAAAAACTACATCCAAACACTCAAAATTACACGGAGAAACAGGGACCAGGATAATCATAGCAAAGTGTGTGGAAAATAAAGAATAAGGGAGACCATTCCAAAGGGTAGGAAAATCCTGCTCCCTCTTGGACTCCCTGTCCTAAATGGGAGAGGCGGGGGGGGGGGGGGAGAAAGAGGTGGGGGGGGGGAGAGGGGCGGGGGGCCGGAGAGGGGCGGGGGAGATGGAAATATGTGTATAATTTAAACAGGTGTGACAACATAGTTGATGTTCTGCAGTCTGCTTCAGGACATGATGTTTTTTCTTTGACAGCACTGCGATACTCCGTTAGGAAATCTCCAGTCTGGGTGTGGAAAATCACAGCAGATTTCAGAGGTACTGGATTAACAACGCAATCTGCAAGTTGGATACCGTTATTGATTAAATATTAAAATAATACATATACGTAGAGAACAGGGAAAATACCAAACAAGTCATACTGGTGGGGAAGACAGAAAAGGAAATAAATCGTTTTCCTGGGAGGGAGCATCCTATTCTAAGAGCTTAAAAGTTAAAACAACAGGCTCACAAGAATGGAATTGAATAGTCATCTGCGACATATGGAAATATTGGCTTAAACAACAACAACAAGAAGTATTTATATAGCACCTTTAACGTAGTAAAACGCCCCACGGCGCATCACAAAAATTGCTGTCAAAATAGAGGCGAGGCTAATGGCACTCTCCGTTATTTGGGAGCAAATGTCGCGGCAACTTCAGGCGAGGGGGCAGGTTGTAATGATATCAGCAAATAGTGATGTTATTTGCCTGTTTGATTATGATGCCTTACCAGCATGTTTGCATGTATTGATTACTTATGCCTGACCAGCAGAGGTCATGTGACAGAGACAAGCAGTTTGGTTTAGTTTCAGTTTCGTTCTAGATGGATCACGAGCATGATGTCTCCTGTAATGCTGTATAAAGGGTTGAACAGACTTTAGATTAAAAGACATTCTCTTTCATAAATGTCTCGTCATTGAACCCACAAAGAAATCAATACACAGGTGTGCAACTTAACGCAGAAATCCTAAAGTTGCCGCCCGAGAGGGGCCGTGGGCTTGGCGAACATGTCATCTAGCTGCCTGCCTCACCATTCAAGTGCACTGAGCGGAGTGAAATTGCTGCATTTGCGCGGTGGATACAAACTGAACTCGTCACAGAAAGTCAAGTCTGGCCCATTTCAGTCCAAGCACACTTTTAGCGACGTGATAAGTGTGAATTCCTGCCAGTCCACCTCTCCAGCACTGAAAATGAACTATTGCAAGTGTGGAGTCTCATTCCTTAGTGCAAGGAGTACACGTCAACCCAAACACCCCACCCACCCCTTCAACCATCGTCTGCCCACCTGTGACACATAGAAACATAGAAGATAGGAGCAGGAGTCGGCCATTCGGCCCCTCGAGCCTGCTCCACCATTCAATGCGATCATGGCTGATCATCCAAATTCAGTACCCTGTCCCTGCCTTCTCCCCATATCCCTTGATCCCTTTAGCCTTAAGAAATATATCTAACTCCTTCTTGAATATATTTAATGAACTGGCCTCAACTGCCTTCTGTGGTAGAGAATTCCACAGGTTCACCACTCTCTGGGTGAAGAAATTCCTCCTCATCTCTGTCCTAAATGGCCTACCCCTTATCTTTAGACTGTGACCCCTGGTTCTGGACTCCCCCGCCATCGGGAACATCCTTCCTGCATCTAGTCTGTCTAGTCCTGTTAGAATTTTATAAGTTTCAATGAGATCCCCTCTCATTCTTCTAAACTCCAGCGAGTATAAGCCCAATCGACCCAATCTCTCCTCATAAGTCATTCCTGCCATCCCAGGTATCAGTCTGGTGAATCTTCGCTGCACTCCCTCCATGGCAAGAACATCCTTCCTCAGATAAGGCGACCAAAACTGCACACAATACTCAAGATGTGGTCTCACCAAGGCCCTGTACAACTGCAGCATGACATCCTTGTTCCTGTACTCGAATCCTATCGCTACGAAGGCCAACATACCATTTGCCTTCTTAACTGCCTGCTGCACCTGCATGCTTACCTTCAGCAACTGGTGCACAAGGACACCCAGGTCTCGTTGCACTTCCCCTTCTCCCAATCTATTGTCGCTCAGATAATAATCTGCCTTCCTGTTTTTGCCACCGAAGTGGATAACCTCGCATTTATCCACATTATACTGCATCTGCCATACATCTGCCCAATCACCCAACCTGTCCAAATCATACTGGAGTTTCTTGGCATCCTCCTCACAGCACACACGCCCACCCAGCTTTGTGTCATCTGCAAACTTGGAGATATTACATCTAGTTCCCTCATCTAAATCATTAATATATATTATGAATAGCTGGGGTCCTAGCACCGATCCCTGCGGTACCCCACTAGTCACTGCCTGCTACTCGGAAAAAGAGCCATTTATTCCAACTCTTTGCTTCCTGTCTGCCAGCTAGTTCTCTATCCAAGTCAGTACCTTGCCCCCAATCCCATGTGCTTCAACTTTACACGCTAATCACTTATGCGGGACCTTATCGAAAGCCTTCTGAAAGTCCAAGTACACCACATCCACTGGTTCTCCCTTATCTACTCTACCAGTTACATCCTCAAAAAATTCCAGAGTCTGTCGGTCCCGCACTGGACTCATCAATCGCCTGAGAACTCATGTTTAATGTGGAAGCAAGTCATCCTCGGTTCCGAGGGACTGCCTAAGGTGGTTATTGGACATACTAAAAAAAGTAAATTTAAATTAAATTTATTGGAAACTTTTTCCTTCTGTCTCTTTATCTCTCTGTCTCTCTTAATCTGATCTTTCGTTCCCTCTCTCTGTACCTGGTTTGATATTGATGCTACCCACTCAAACTTACACTTCCTTGTTCACACCCTGCACTGTTAATTTCACAATCCTTCAATCTGATTGGTTAAGGAGATACCCAGTTGCTCGCCCTGTCCACCCAGGTCCCAGATGCCCTGTAGAGGGCGTCGCACCATTTCCATCTCCCACTGACAGCAATTTGCAGCGCAAAACATGACCGACATTAAACGGGCAAGAGCCAGTCTAACAGAGCGGGCACCGTTCCTGTGCCTGCCGTGGCGATTTTGGGGCTTTTTCTACCAATACAAGTAAATATTCGCTGGTCTTTTCACAAGTCCTGTCCACGCAGCAGTCCGATGACCTCCACTGAACTAATTTATTGGGACAAAAAAAAGTGACTTATTACAGGAAATTATCCAGAACAGTAGTCCCTTAAAAAGGAAAAGCCCGATTTCTCTCGATTATAGTTTGCAGCGTCTTGTCTGCGCCATTTTAAACAACAGGTGGAGATTCAGAACAGCAAATTAGAAAAGGGAAGTTTACAAATGGAAATCCAGACTTCTTGGCACCAAGAATGTCACGAATACACATTATTCTTGTTTGTTTTGTACAAAGTAGGAAAAAATAAAAATCTTGATACCAGCGTGCAGTTGAATCCATTCACCAAATCATAATTTTTTGGGTCGAATTTGTTAAGAGCAAACATTCCAACTTGGAAGATTTTTGACTCAAACTTTGCAACTTTACCTGAAATTAAAATAAAAGCATTTATAACCAGACAGTTATTTCAAACTGCAGGGGCGGGGGGAGGTTTAATTAAAAAAGGGAAAGAGAGAAAACCCCCGTCACCTTAACTACTCGAACTAGATATACGAGATATTCCATAAACTCCATCGGTTTGTAGGAAACGCTTAATAATGACATCCGACAGTCTCCCTCAACGCGGAACACCTGCTCCACTCCGTCACCTTCCATCAGATGGACGTCCAATTTCTGCTGGATTCATACCCACAGATCAACAGCCAATGTCATTCAGCTTATAAAGCGCAGGAGTAAAATGAAATAAAGTTCATCGCGTTTTTTCAGATTTAACTCATTGCTTTGTCAGAAAAAAAAAGTATGCTAAAATCAGCTTGGACATATTCCCAATTGTATTTGGAACAGGTTCATAACTGTTACACAAAGGGACGGGATCACCACTCCCAGATCATTGTACACCACACAGCTTTTCATCGTACAGTATTTTTGTTGCTATTGGTCATTTTCCTGTCTGTAGCCCATGAGTGAGAAGTTTATTTTTTAAATTCGTTTATGGGATGTGGGTGTCACTGGCAAGGCCAGCATTTATTGCCCATCCCTAATTACCCTCGAGAAGGTGGTGATGAGCCGCCTCCTTGAACCGCTGCAGTCCGTGTGGTGAAGGTGCTCCCACAGTGCTGTTAGGGAGGGAGTTCCAGGATTTTGACCCAGCGACGATGAAGGAACGGTGATATATTTCCAAGTCAGGATGGTGTGTGACTTGGAGGGGAACTTGGAGGTGGTGGTGTTCCCATGCGCCTGCTGCCCTTGTCCTTCTAGGTGGAAGAGGTCGTGGGTTTGGGAAGTGCTGCCGAAGAAGCCTTGGCGAGTTGCTGCAGTGCATCCTGTAGATGGTACACACTGCTGCCACGGTACGCCGGTGGTGGAGGGAGTGAATGTTCAAGGTGGTGGATGGGGTGCCCATCAAGCGGGCTGCTTTGTCCTGGATGGTGTCGAGCTTCTTGAGTGTTGTTGGGGCTGCACTCATCCAGGCAAGTGGAGAGTATTCCATCAAACTCCTGACTTGTGCCTTGTAGATGGTGGAAAGGCTTTGGGGAGTCAGGAGGTGAGACACTCGCCGCAGAATACCCAGCCTCTGACCTGCTCTTGTACCCTTAAAGGCTTTTGCATCACGAGTAGTGGATGCAATGTGCACATCGGGTATGGTCACACAGTGGTGATGTTACGGGATTGGTAATCCAGAGGCCTGGACTGATGATCTGAGACCCGAGTTCAAATCCCTCCACAGCAGCTGGGAAATTTAAATTCAGTTAATTAAATAAATCTGAAATAAAAAGCTAGTATCAGTAATGGTGACCATGAAACTATCAGACTGTCATAAAAAACCCACCTAGTTCACTGATGTCCTTTAGGAAAGGAAATCTGTCACCCTATGTGACTCCAGACCCACAGCAATGTGGTTGACTCTGAAATGGCCAGCGAGACACTCAGTTGTCTGTGGCGGTTCACCACCACCTTCTCAAGGGCAATTAGGAATAGGCAATAAATGCCAGCCTTGCCAGCGACGCCCACATCCAGTGAACGAATTTTTTTAAAAGGCACGATGGGCCAAATGGCCTCCTTCTGTGATGCATCAATCCATGGTTCAATGGTTTCGTTCCACTTGCCCACTCTCTCTGCTTTTACCACCCCATTTTGTTGTTCTTCTGAGGAGCAAAAAAATTCAGGTAACGTGCCAATATCGATTTGTGAAGTGGAGGAGAGGGAGAGACTGAAGAAAAGAATAAAAGACTTGCATTTCTACAGCGCCTTTCACGACCACCAGACGTCCCAAAGCGCTTTACAGCCAATGAAGTACTTTTGAAGTGTAGTCACTGTTGTAATGTGGGAAATGCGGCAGCCAATTTGCGCACAGCAAGCTCCCACAAACAGCAATGTGATAATGACCAGATAATCTGTTTTTTTTTTTTTTTAAAGTGGTGTTGCTTGAGGGACTGAGGGATAGAACCTGCATAAATTATTAGCAATTTTATGGTTCGCTGTTGTGAAAAGCAGAAACATTACTTCTGAACAAAGGGAAATTAAAAATGGTTTATAAGGAACAAGTCTGTTTAAAAAGTCAATGCCATTCATTACTTGAAGCAGCCGCACTGGACAAAAATAGTGCTCATTAATGGAAAATGCATTACAGTACACCCTTAGAGAGAACTGGAACACAGCGATGCTGATTCAATGACAGCTTCGATCTTCAGTGAGTAATACACATTCCTGCAGCATGTGCTTCGGAAAGTACAAGCCCAATAGCTTATCCCAAAGATACACTTTGGCAACAATCTTTCTGTATCTGGTGTACAAGTACAAGCTCTGCCTGGTCAAGCATTGTAACCAATTCTTCTGTTCCTACTCTGTCCTAACCTCCTTAATTATACACTAACATCTAAAACAGTAGTGCAGTGCTTAACTGTTTCCCAGCACTTCAACTTCTGCTGTGTGTAAGCTGTCAGTGTGTGGAACAAAAGCAGCTATTGATTGAAGCCATAACACTTCGCACTGATGAAGCTGAATCTGTTCCAGGAATCGAAGAACTTATGTATAAACGCGCGAGAGGAGAATCTGCATTTGGAATGTGCATAGTACATGGAAGCCAGGGCAACTTGTGCAGCCCCATGAGCTAACCTCCCACTAATTTCAGCATTTAAAATAGCAGCCAGAAATGACTCTGTCATGGTAACCGTGAGCAGAAACAAAGTCCATCCGCTTCTAGCTACAGCCCGTTTCTAAAGGGGGGGGTTGCTGTGCAGTGGTCCAGCATTACTCACTTGAGCACATAAATCTAGGCTGACACCCCAGTGCAGTACTGAGGGAGCGCCGCACTGTCGGAGGGGCAGTACTGAGGGAGCGCCGCACTGTCGGAGGGGCAGTACTGAGGGAGCGCCGCACTGTCGGAGGGGCAGTACTGAGGGAGCGCCGCACTGTCGGAGGGGCAGTACTGAGGGAGCGCCGCACTGTCGGGGGGGCCGTTTTTCAGATGAGACATTAAACTGAGGCCCCGTCTGCTCTCAGGTGGATGTAAAAGATCCCACGGCACTATTTCGAAGAAGAGCAGGGGAGTTCTCCCCGGTGTCCCTCAACCAACATAAGAAAAACAGATTATCTGCTCATTTTCACATTGCTGTTTGTGGGAGCTTGCTGTGCGCAAATTGGCTGCCGCTTTTCCCACATTACAACAGTGACTACACTTCAAAAAGTACTTCATTGCTGTAAAAGTGCTTTGAGACATCCGGTGGTCGTGAAAGGCGCTATATAAATGCAAGTCTTTCTTTATCCTGATGATTCAATCTATACTGCACAGTATAGGCTTAGTTTCTTTTAGCAAGATGGAAGTACCAGAAAATAACAACATCGACCTCGTGTTCAGTCGATTCAGCTAAACCTCGACTGCCACACTGGAAAGGCAAGAAAACTGAAAATGCTGGAAATCTGAAATGGAACAATGCACAGCGGGTCAGCGTCGAGGAGACGGAGAGAACACCTTCCTCCTTAAAATGCTGGTTGAGCTGCTGTGCATTTTAAGCTTTTTCTCTTTCCAGTGCGGCCTTGTCATTCGCTGAATTTATACAGATCTCCCGCAGTGTGAAAAATAACCTAAAAATAAACACACAGTCCCCCACATCAACAATCCTCCAAGTCCATTTTACAGAAAAACATAAGAATTAGGAGCTGGAGCAGTCCATTCGGCCCCTCGAGCCTGCTCCGCCATTTAATGAGATCATGGCTGATCTGATTTTGACCTCAACTCCACTTTCCTGCCTGTTCCTCATAACCCTCGACTCCCCTGTAGTTCAAAAATCTGTCGATCTCAGCCTTGAATATACCCAACGATTCAGCATCCACAGCTCTCTGGGGTAGAGAATTCCAAAGATTCACCACCCTGAGTGAAGAAATACCCCCTCATCTCCATCTTAAATGGGCGACCCCTTATCCTGAGACTGTGACCCCTAGTTCTAGACTCCCCCACAAGGGGAAACAACCTCTCTGCATCCACCCTGTCCAACCCCCTCAGAATCATATACATTTCAATAAGATCACCTCTCATTCTTCCAAACTCCAAGGAGTATAGGCCCAACCTGCTCAACCTTTCCTCACAACACAACCCCTTCATCCCAACTGAGCGAACCTTCTCTGAAGTGCCTCCAATGCAAGTATATCCTTCCTTAAATAAGGAGACGACTGCACAGCTTAGAGGGAGCGTTGCACCTGGCTATCTGGCTTTTACACGTAGCGGGGACAGGGTACTGAATTTGGATGATCAGCCATGATCGCATTGAATGGCGGAGCAGGCTCGAAGGGCCAAATGGCCTACTCCTGCTCCTATCTTCTATGTATCTATGAGTCACCAACCTAGGATTTTTAGAATGCAACCCTGTAATTTAAAAAATAAATAAATACTGAAAATTGTGCTCGTGTGTGATGAGTTAAAGAGCTGTATGCCTTACACAGTAGAATCCAGGTCACTGAAATCACCCTATCGTATGGCAACTTGGCGACACGATCCTAAAGCGATATTGGAGATGACGCTCATTCCCTGTGTCATCAGTGAACATTGACTGACTAGGGAATGACTACGTAACCACTGTATACATGAGGAGTTGCACTCACTCAAGATTAAATTTCACGCAGGCGCGAAACTGTGAATGGGCCGCGCACCCAAAAGAAAATTCTATTAACAGCTAGAGTACCTAAACTGCACGACCGGCGAATTTTGCTGGGATTCCCCTTTGATGCACATTATCTCGCCTTGCTCAAATTCCGCATTTTAGTTGGCAAGATCTGCAAGGTCTTGAAAGTTTTAAAGTTGCAAAAGTACAACGGAAAAATATGCCGCACTTCAATACTATGTTGAACCCTTTAAGAAGTAAGTAAATTGTTGCCAAGTATCAGCTCAACGAGTAATGGAATAAGAAATAAAAACAGAAACTGCTGGAAACACTCAGCGGGTCAGGCTGCACCCGTGGTGAGAGAAACAGAGTTAACGTTTCAGGTCGAGGACCCTTCGTCAGAACTGGAAAAAGTTGGAGATGGAACAGGTTTTTGAGCAAGTGCAGGAACAGGGAAAGGGGGAGGGGCAGGGAAAGGGGGGAGGGGGGGAAAGAACAAAAGGGAAGGTCTGTGATAGGGTGGAAGACAGGAGAGATTAAATGACAAATGGGATGGTGGTGCAAGGCAAAAGGCGATGGTAATGGGACAAGTTAAGAACAAAAGATGGCTCGAGATGAGGTGTCAATGGCACTGGCAGAATGATCGACAGCTGCCGTGTGAGAGAAAAAAAGATAGGGGCCGAGGTTATAGTCTGAAATTGTTGAACTCGATGTTGAGTCCAGAAGGCTGTAAAGTGCCGAATCGAAAGATGAGGAGCTGTTCCTTGAATGGATTATAACCGTGCTGGATAATTTGCAGTGTGCTTTCAAGATTTTCCCATGATTAACAGTCATAGAAACATAGAAGATAGGAGCAGGAGTGTATTGATTTCTTTGTGGGTTCAATGATGAGACATTTATGAAAGAGAATGAGTTTTAATCTAAAGTCTGTTCAACTCTTTTGTACAGCTTTTACAGGAGACACGATGCTGTGATGCATCTAGAACGAAACTGAAACTAAACTCCACTGCCTTGCTTGTCTCGGTCACATGACCTCTGCTGGTCAGGCACAAGCAATCAATACCTGCAATCATACGGCTAAGGCATCATAATCGAACAGGCAAATACCATCTCTATTTGCTGATATCATTACACAGGAGTAGGCCATTCGGCCCTTCAAGCCTGCTCCGCCATTCAATGAGATCATGGTCGATCATCCAAATTCAATACCCTGTCCCTGCCTTCTCCCCATATCCCTTGATCCCTTTAGCCTTAAAAAAAATATCCAACTCCTTTTTGAATATATTTAATGAACTGGCCTCCACCGCCCTCTGTGGCAGAGAATTCCACAGGTTCACCACTCTCTGGGTGAAGAAATTCCTCCTCATTTCAGTCCTAAATGGCTTACCCCTTATCCTTAGACTATGACCCCTGGTTCTGGATTCCCCGGCCATCAGAAACATCCTTCCTGCATCTAGTCTGTCCAGGCCTGACAGAATTTTATAGGTTTCGATGAGATCCCCTCTCAATCTTCTAAACTCCAGTGAGTATAAGCCCAATCGACACAATCTCTCCTCATACGTCATTCCTGCCATCCCAGGTATCAGCCTGGTGAATCTTCGCTGTACTCCTTCCATGGCAAGAACGTCCTTCCTCAGGTAAGGTGACCAAAACTGCACACAATACTCAAGGTGCAATCTCACCAAGGCCCTGTACAGCTGTAGCAAGGCATCCTTGTTCCTGTAGTCGAACCCTCTTGCTACGAAGGCCAACATACCATTTGCCTTCTTAACCGCCTGCTGCACCTGCATGCTTACCTTCAGCGACTGGTGCACAAGAACACCCAGGTCTCTTTGCACTTCCCCTTCTCCCAATCTATTGCCATTCAAATAATAATCTGCCTTCCTATTTTTGCCACCAAAGTGGATAACCTCACATTTATCCACATTATAGTGCATTTGCCATGTTTCTGCCCAATCACCCAATCTGTTCAAATCGTACTGGAGTTTCCCGACATCCTCCTCACAGCTTACCCTCCCACCCAGCTTTGTGTCGTCTGCAAATTTGGAGATATTACATCCAATTCCCTCGTCCAGATCCTTAACATATATTGTGAACAGCTGGGGTCCTAGGACTGATCCTTGCGGTACCCCACTAGTCACTGCCTGCCACTCGGAAAACGACCCGCAACACTCGTCCAATTTTCCCCGTTAACCCCCTCCGCCATCAAGTTGAACATTTCTTTTCCCCTTTACGTCACAATGAATCATCCACTGTTCCCTGGCTGCGTGGGCAGGTGAACTTTTTCCAAGATTCCTGCCAGGACTGCACACAACAGCTTCCCACCCTCAGTAACTGCATGGCTTCGGGCAGGTTTCAGGGCAACATTTAAACAGCCCTCGCTGATTTCACAACACTGTACATCAATTTCCAAAATCCCCCAAGGAAGGAAAGTTATGTAGACTGCAGCATTTGTAGCCCATCATTATTTCTCAACAAGCTGGCTTGGATCACAGGTAATCTATTGATCCTTCAATGTGAGTATTGTCAAACAGCAACAGAGCGCACGAGCAGTCAGTCTCCATAGAACAACAATTGTATTTTTACAGCACCTTTAACGTATTAAAACATCCCAAGGTGCTTCACAGGAGCCTCATCGAACAAAATCTGACCCCGAGCCACATAAAGAAAGACTTGCATTTCTGTAGCGCCTTTCACTACCTCAGGACGTCCCAAAGAACTTCACAGCCAATGAAGTACTTTTTTGAAGTGTAGTCACTGTTGTAATGTAGGAAACGCGGCAGCCAATTTGCGCACAGCAAGCTCCCACAAACAGCAATGTGATAATGACCAGATCATCTGTTTTAGTGATGTTGATTGAGGGATAAATATTGGCCCCAGGACACCGGGGAGAACTCCCCAGCTCTTCTTCAAAATAGTGCCGTGGGATCTTTTACATCCACCTGAGAGAGCAGACGGGGCCTCAGTTTAACGTCTCATCCAAAAGACGGCACCTCCGACAGTGCAGCACTCCCTCAGCACTGAGGCATTAGGACTGGTGACTAAAGGCTTGGTCAATGAGGAAGGTTTTAAAGAGCATCTTAAAAGGAGGGAGGCAGGCTTAGGGGAGAATTCCAGAGCTCAGGGCCGAGGCAGCTGAAGGCACGGCTGCCAATTGTGGAGTGATTAAAAGTCGGGGATGCGCAAGAGGCCAGAATTGGTGGAGCGCAGAGATCTCGGGGGATTGTAGGGCTGGAGGAGATTATAGACAGAAAAAACTCTCAAATAATTTATGCATTTTCTAAAAAAAATTAAAACCAATTTTAATTTGATTTCCATGCTCATAACAGAGAATCCTTTAAATTCTTCATGAGATCACCGAATTATAAATAACTTCCCGACTACCCACAATTCTCTAATTTGATGATTTTTTTTTTAAATGTCTGGATTATTTCAGTAATGATTGCACATTAATTGCTGGACAAGGTACTTGCGTAAGTTAGTAGACGAGTAGAGAAACTCAATAGTTAAGAGGCCAGTTTGCACAGGGTTGTGTCTTCCTGTTGCAAGATAAGAGCCAATCTTCTCTTCAGGCAAGTTTCCTCTTCAGAGTCTCCCAAAGCCGTGCTCACAGGCTTCCGTCTCTATTGCTCTGACCAGCCATTAAGTTGCACAAGAACGTCCTATGGAGGACACTTCCTTTCATTGCTCCTCTGTGGACAACACTGGCCTCCACAACAAACTTGCACAGAAGGAGGCCATTCGGCCCATCGTGTCTGTGCCGGCCGACAAAGAGCTCTCCAGCCTAATCCCACTTTCCAGCTCTTGGTCCGTAGCCCTGGAGGTTCCGGCACTTCAAGTGCATATCCAAGTACTTTTTAAATGCGATGAGGGTTTCTGCCTCTCCCACCCTTTCAGGCAGCGAGTTCCAGACCCCCCACCACCCTCTGGGTGAAAAGCTTTGCTCCATTGGCCCGCCTGCAATGTGGCAACTCAGCCAGCAGGCAATAGTGAGCACACCAAGAACCCAGCGCTCCACAGGATGGTGCCACTGCAGCACCCTGCTTCTGATCCACCTCATTTTTATCTAAAATAGCGGGCAAGTCAATTGACCCTGGTCAGACTTGGCAATATTCTGCATTCTTGAGGCCTTTCAGCTTTCCCAGAGATTGGGCCAATGTGCAAGTTTGCTAATTGTACACCACACACATTAATTTCCTGCACCAGATTAATTTTAAGTTTCATTTGTAATCCAGAGAAATGATTCCAGATGCTCATAAAATGACTTGCAACAGCTCTTCTTTCAGGGAACCGTGGCACAGTGGGTGAGACACCAGTCTTCCCACTCGGAGATCATGGTTGAAATCCAGTCCAGACTGACGGGATGAAGGTTTGCTCTGTTTGTCGGCCTGCAAAACCTTCCTTTGTGAATTAGCTCTCCCCAAATCGAGTTCCTAGTGAGCACAGGCCAACAGCCGCCAGTCTCCCAAATTCCACTCTGACTGGCAATCTCACTCAGAGACTACAGGAGACCACAGGATGGCTGATGTGGGAAATGAAAAAGAAAAGAAATGCTGCTTTAGTGCAATGCCGGCTGCTCTTGAAAGGTTTGCACTGAGGCAACGAGGGAGATTAATTTTTCAAGTCAATGACCCTTCGTCAGAACTGTTCCGACGAAGGGTCATCGACCTGAAACGTTAACTCTGGTTCTCTCTCCACAGATGCTGCCTGACCTGCTGAGTATTTCCAGCATTTTCTGTTTTTATTTCAGATTTCCAGCATCCGCAGTATTTTACTTTTGTGTTTGTGTGAGGGAGATTAATTGTCCATCTGGCTATGCTACATATAAGCGAGGAGTGTTCACTGCTGACACTGGGGGGGTCGATTTTCCTGAAGCTGTCGGGAAGAAGGCGGGACTACAACTTTCGGGTTTTAGACCCGCCTACTTCGACGTCCGGCCAATCCGCGCGATTTTCCCTTGATTGACCTTGTTGAGCCCGCCCAGCAGGCTCAGCAGGCCAATTAAGGGCCACCCGGCAACAGGTGACGTCACAGACTGCAATTTCATCTGTCAAGAGTTCTTGACAGATGAAATATCAATGTTTCACAGCTGTTTGAAGCTGTGAAACACTGACAGTCTGAGTTCTAACCTGAGTCCTTCTGCACAGATTCAGTTAGAACTCTCACCGGCACTCAAAGCTGAAGGCTGTCACTTTTCACAGATCGCAGCCATTCAGCTTTGAGTGCCGGCTGAGTGATGGGCTCCCAACGGCTACAGGAAGAAAGGCTGTTATGGTAAGTACAGGTAAGTAAAAGTTCTTTACACACTTTAGACACACCAAACACACTTACCTTTGCACTCATGCACCCATCACTCACCTGAACACCAACATCTCGACCCCTCCAACTCCTTCAACCCGACGGCCCGCCTGCTCTAACCTGGCGTGGTTTGGAGCCGTCGGGAAACCCACACGAAACCCCTCAAGAGATTAGGCTAAAAACTGCCTGTTAATTACCTGTTAACAGGCAGTTAATTGGCACTAATCCCTTCCCGCCTGGTTTCGGCGGGTCCCAGTGTGGGGCGGGTACCCGCCGCCTCTGAAAGTTGCGTGGAGCGGGGTTTTGGGCGGGATGGTGTCGGGACCCCCGAATTCGGGATTTCCCCCCTCCCCCGTGCCACACGCCTGAAACCCCGCCTGACGGCTCCAGGAAAATCGACCCCTGGGTGTCTGAAATAGGAAGAGTTCCATTTCAACAACAACAACAACAACTTGTATTTATATAGGGTCTTTAATGTAGTGAAACATAAGAACTAGGAGCAGGACTAGGCCACTTGGCCCCTCGAGCCTGCTCCGCCATTCAATAAGATCATGGCTGATCTTGGGCTCAAAGCCACTTCCCTGCCCGCTCCCCATAACCCTTCACTCCCTTATCTTGCAAAATACTGTCTATCTCCACCTTAAATGTATTTAATGACCCAGCCTCCACGGCTCTCTGGGGCAGAGAATTCCACAGATTTACGACCCTCAGAAGAAATTCCTCCTCATCTCAGTTCTAAAAGGGCGACCCTTTATTCTGAAACTGTGCCCCCGAGTTCTAGATTTCCCCACGAGGGGAAACATCCTCTCTGCATCTACCCTGTCGAGCCCCCTCAGTATCTTATATGTTTCAATAAGATCACCTCTCATTCTTCTAAATTCCAATGAGTATAGGCCCAACCTGCTCAACCTTTCCTCATAAGTCAACCCCCTCATCTCTGGAATTAACCCAGTGAATCATCTCTGAACTGCCTCCAATGCAAGTATATCCTTCCTTAAATAAGGAGACCAAAACTGTACGCAGTACTCCAGGTGTGGTCTCACCAATACCCTGTACAGTTGTAGCAGGACTTCCCTGCTTTTATACTCCAACCCCCTTGAAATAAAGGCCAACATTCCATTTGCCATTTTGATTGCTTGCTGTACCTGCATGCTAACTTTTTGTGTTTCATACACAAGGACCCCCAGGTCCCTCTGAACTGTAGCATTTTGTAATCTCTCTCCATTTAAATAATAGTTTGCTTTTTTATTTTTCCTGCCAAAGTGTATAACCTCGCACTTTCCCACATTATACTCCATCTGCCAAATGTTTACCCACTCACTTAACCTGTCTATATCCCTTTGCAGTTTCTTTGAGTCCTCTGCACAACTTGCTTTCCCACCCATCTTTGTATCATCTGCAAACTTGACTCCTTCATTAATATAATTGTAAATAGTTGAGGCCCCAGCACTGATCCCTGTGGCACCCCACTAGTTACTGTTTGCTTTTATGCAGTAACCTTTTATGTGGCACCTTATCGAATGCCTCCTGGAAATCAAAGTACACCACATCCACTGGCACACCTTTGTCCACCCTGCTCGTTACCTCCTCAAAGAACTCCAGCAAGTTTATTAAACATGATTTCCCTTTCATAAAACCATGCTGACTCTGCTTGACTGAATTTTGATTTTCCAAATGCCCTGCAACTGCTTCCTTAATGAAGGACTCCAGCATTTTCCCCACGACAGATGTTAGGCTAACTGGTCTATAGTTTCCTGCTTTCTGTCTCCCTCCTTTCTTAAATAGGGGTGTTACATTTGCGGTTTTCCAATCCGCTGGGACCGCTCCAGAGTCCAGGGAATTTTGGTATATTGCAACCAATGCATCCACTATCTCTGCAGCCACTTCTTTTAAGACCCTGGGATGCAGGCCATCTGGTCCAGGGAACTTGTCGTTTAGTCCCATTATTTTACCGAGTACGATTTCCTTAGTGATAGTGATTGTCTTTAGTTCCCCACTCTCTGTGTCCCCTTGATTATCCATTATTGGGATTATGTTGTTAGTGTCTTTTACCGTGAAGACAGATACAAAATATTTGTTCAGAGTCTCTGCCATTTCCCCGTTCCCCATTATTAATTCCCCAGTCTCATCCTCTAAGGGACCAATGTTTACTTTAGCTACTCTCTTCCTTTTTATGTACTTGTAGAAGCTCTTACTGTCTGTTTTAATGTTTCTTGCCAGTTTACTCTCATAATTCATCTCTCTCTTTATTGTTTTTTTAGTCATCCTTTGCTGGTTTTGAAAAAATTCCCAAGTCTCTGGTCTCCCAACAATCTTGGCAACATTGTATGCCTTTGTTTTCAATTAGATACCATCCTTTACTTCCTTAGTTAGCCACGGATGGTGCTCCCTTCTCTTAAAATCTTTCTTTCTCACTGGAATATATTTTTGTTGAGAGTTATGAAATATCTCCCAAGGCGCTTCACAGGAGCGTTATCAAACAAAATTTGACACCGAGCAACATAAAGAGAAATTAGGGCAGGAGGTAGGTTTTAGGAGTGCCTTAAAAGGAGAAAAGAGAGGCGCAGAGGTTTAGGGAGGGAGTTCCAGAGCTTAGGACCCAGGCAGCTGAAGGCACGGCCGCCAATGGTGGAGCGATTAAAATCAGGGATGCTCAAGAGGGCAGAGTTGGAGGAGCGCAGATATCTCTGGGGGTTGTGGGGCTGGAGGAGATTACAGAGATAGCGAGGGGCGAGGCCATGGAGGGATTTGAAAACAAGGATGAGAATTTTGAAATCGAGGCGTTGCTTTAACCGGGACCCAATGTAGGTCAGTGAGCACAGGGGGTGATGGGTGAACGGGACTTGGTGCGAGTTAGGACACGGGCAACCGAGTTTTGGATGACCTCAAGTTTACGTAGGGTGGAATGTGGGAGGCCGGCCAGGAGTGGGTTGGAATAGTCAAGTCTAGAGGTAACAAAGGCATGGATGAGGGTTTCAGCAGCGGATGAACTGAGACAAGGGCGGAGACGGGCGATGTTACGGAGGTGGAAATAGGTGATTAGTTATGCCGCGGATGTGGTTGGAAGCTCATTTCAGGGTCAAATATGACACCAAGGTTGCGAATAGTGACGCCACCAACATTGCTCACTTTGATCACAAGACGTAATAATTTTTAAAAATACATCATTGGTACAAATTTAATTTCAAAAGGAATTTCTGTTTCGCAAGCGGCCCACCTAACATTTTGATCGTGATGACCTGTGGAACACGTTTCAAGAATCATCAGAGACGGTTTACTCCTGTTGCTAGTGATAAGAACTCAAGCTATTCTTAAGAATTGCCTTACTCATTTCTACACAGACATGGCGGCAATTCGCTAGTCATCAATTCTTGCTCCCAAAACAGTAGTTAGTCACTCCCGTCAACTAAAGAGCCAGTCAGCCTTCTCCATCGCCAAGGCATGCTGCAGCATGTTGTAGGGAGACTCATTTAGGCCATTTAGGACTGAGATGAGGAGAAATTTCTTCACTCAGAGGGCGGTGAATCTTTGGAATTCTCTACCCCAGAGGGCTGTGGAGGCTCAGTCGTTGAGTATATTCAAGACAGAGATCGATAGATTTTTGAATATTAAGAGAATCAATGGATATGGGGATAGTGCAGAAAAGTGGAGATGCGGTAGAAGATCAGCCATGTTCTTATTGAATGGTGGAGCAGACTCAAGGGGCCGAATGGCCGACTCCTGCTCCTAATTCTTATGTTCTTATAGAAATGTACAGCACAGAGGGAGGCCATTCGGCCCATCGTGTCTACTCCCAACACAGAGATGTGCCCTTATTTCAGCATCATGATCCGTGAGCAGCAAACTTGCAGGAGGGAAAGTAATTGTCCTGGGCCTGACCGTGAGCTCAGGGTGGAACATTTCAGCGACATTCATGCCCCTCGGCACCGCTGGTTAAGTTCTCCCAGCGAATGCTGTAGAATTCTCTGCAGCCTTGCAGGAGCCCTCCTGTCTGCAGAGTCAGCAGGAGCAACTGGGAATTGGTTCCATGGGTTCGGCTGCTTCAACAGCACGGTGTGTGTTTTAACAAATGATGTTGTACAAGGAAACAAAATAAGCAGCGTGGGAATCCGATGACCTGTGTTTGGATTTGTTTTCTTTCAAATACCACACCATGAGCATGTAAAATCTACTGAGATCTAACCTCTTAACATTTTGCCAGTTTCCTTAGGAGCTCTCCCAGCTAAAGTGGGAACATAATTGAAAAGTACATTGGCTTGCTGACAACCTCATGGTCTGTAAAACATTAAAAACTCTCAGCATTCTCATTACCATTGAAAGCTTTGCCTCAGAAGAGCTCACCCTTCTCTTCGTGCACCGCCCTATTTCCCAGTCAGTGCTTCTCTTTCTTCAAATAACTAATTTGCAAGCAGAACGAATCAGGCCCCTAAATTCTGTACGTTGTCATTAGCTAAAGACGCTGATGGAGAATGCTGCTGTGCACAGAGTCATAACGGCACAGAAAGAGGCCATTTGGCCCATCGAGTCCGTGCCGGCTCTCTGTGGAGCAATCCAGTCAGTCCCATTCCCCCGCTCTATCCCCGTAGCCCTGCAAGTTTATTTCCCTCCAGTGCCTATCCAGTCTCCCCTTGAAAACATTGAGTGTCTCCGCTTCCACCACTTCCGTCGGCAGCGAGTTCCAGGTCCTCACCACTCGCTGCGTAAAAAAGTTTTTCCTCACGTCCCCCCTGTATCTCTTGCCCAAAACCTTAAATCTATGTCCCCTAGTCCTTGTACCATCAACTAGTGGGAACAGCCTTTCCCCGTCTAGCCTATCCAAACCCATCATAATCTTGTACACCTCTATCAAATCACCCCTCAACCTCCTTTGCTCTAATGAAAACAAATCCAGCTTCTCCAACCTGTCCTTGTAGCTAAGATCCCCCATCCCCGGAACCATTCTGGTAAACCTCCTCTGCACCCGCTCAAGGGCCTTCACATCCTTCCTAAAGTGTGGTGACCAGAACTGGACGCAATATTCCAGTTGTGGCCTAACCAGCACTTTATATCAGCATAACTTCCCATCATTTTGTAATGAATACCTCTATTTATGAAGCCCAAGATTCCATATGCTTTGCTAATTACTCTCTCAACATAGTTTGAAGGAGAAGTATACAAGTGGAGCAGGGTATCTCACTCCCAGCCAGTTAGACATTTTCCTGCAGCCTTCAGCTCGAAAATACAGGACATATGCAGAGCACACAAGCCTCTCGCCCGCAAAAAAAAATTCTGGAAAGTCTTGAATTTATTCCCAACAGATGAGATCAATGTTCCGGTTAAGCTGCTCAGTCGGCCAGTGGTCTGGAGGTCCCGCGCAGGCTGCTCACTGGCTTTTCAATGGGACATTTTGCGCTTTTAAACGGGTCGCGCAGTCCGTTAAAAGAACCGCGCAGCCAAAAATAAAATTGGGGGAACACTGGATAGATGTGAAGAGATTGTTTCCCCCCTGGCTGGAGAGTCTAGAACCAGGGGTCACAGTCTCAGGATAAAGGCCCGGCCATTTAGGACTGAGATGAGGAGGAATTTCTTCACTCAGAGGGTTGTGGATATTTGGAATTCTCGACCCCAGAGGGCTGTGGATGCTGAATCGTTGAGTATATTCAAGGCTGAGATCGATAGATTTTTGGACTCTAGGGGAATCAAGGGATATGGGGATTGGGCGGGAAAGTGGAGTTGAGGTCGAAGATCAGCCATGATCTTATTGAATGGTGGAGCAGGCTCGAGGGGCCGAATGGCCGACTCCTGCTCCTAATTCTTGTTATTTCGTTAGTTGAGACCCAGGAAGATTATTACTTTTTAAGTTTCAACTCTTGTCTGTAACAAATCTTGTGAGAGTACATGGCTTTTAAACATCGACTCACAGAACTGTGCAAAAATAAATCGGCATATTGAATGCTGACGTTAAAATCTGACAGCTTCTGGAAGCATTCAGCTGCAAAACCACTGGGGATTGTATCAGCACTGCCATATGTTGAGGGTGTGGCACCTTCAATTCCAGCCTCATTACACCCCATCTGACTCAGTGTTCCCAGAACATATCAGACACTAAACTGGAGAATGAGTAAAAAAGATTACACCCAACAATAATATTGTTGGAGTTGTAGCCTCTTGTATAGTGGACAGAGTTTCCATTATGATCCAGCACCCTTAGAAGGAACAAGGAACAAGAAAGAAAGACAAAAAGACAGAAAGACTAGTCACTGTTGTAATGTGGGAAACGCAGCAGCCAAATTGCGCACAGCAAGCTCCCACAAACAACAATGTGATAATGACCAGATAATCTGTTTTTAGTGATGTTGATTGAGGGATAACTATTGGCCAGGACACCAGGGATAACTCCTCTTCTTCGAAATAGTGCCGTGGAATCTTTTACGTTCACCTGAGAGAGCAGACGGGGCCTCGGTTTAACGTCTCATCCGAAAGACAGCACCTCCAACAGTGCGGCACTCCCTCAGTACTGCCCCTCCGACAGTGCGGCGCTCCCTCAGTACTGCCCCTCCGACAGTGCAGCTCTCCCTCAGTACTGCCCCTCCGACAGTGCAGCACTCCCTCAGTACTGCCCCTCCGACAGTGCGGCACTCCCTCAGTACTGCCCCTCCGACAGTGCAGCACTCCCTCAGTACTGCCCCTCCGACAGTGCAGCACTCCCTCAGTACTGCCCCTCCGACAGTGCAGCACTCCCTCAGTACTGCCCCTCCGACAGTGCGGCGCTCCCTCAGTACTGCCCCTCCGACAGTGCAGCGCTCCCTCAGTACTGTCCCTCCGACAGTGCGGCGCTCCCTCAGTACTGCCCCTCCGACAGTGCGGCGCTCCCTCAGTACTGCCCCTCCGACAGTGCGGCGCTCCCTCAGTACTGCCCCTCCAACAGTGCGGCGCTCCCTCAGTACTGCCCCTCCGACAGTGCGGCGCTCCCTCAGTACTGCCCCTCCGACAGTGCAGCGCCCCCTCAGTACCGCCCCTCCGACAGTGCAGCGCTCCCTCAGTACCGCCCCTCCGACAGTGCGGCGCTCCCTCAGTACTGCCCCCTCCGACAGTGCGGCACTCCCTCAGCACGGCGCTGGAGTGTCAGCCTGGATTTTTGTGCTCAACATTCTGACTCACGGGCGAGGGTGCTGCCCACTGAGCCATGGGGTGACACAGCCAATGTTGGGCTTGTAAATCATACAGTGTATTCACACAAGTTTTTAAAAAAAGACACCGAATGAGTTAAGCTTGAATGCTGTTTCCCCACAAACTGTAAACAAAAACAATTAGTTAACCTGTGTCAACAACTGAGAAACAAACAGTCACACCCGTTGCTTTGGGAAGTTTCTGATTCCTTTAGGCTATGAACAAAGAGGGATAATAAAAAGAGACAGAGACACAGAGGAAATTGAGCTGTTAAAACAGAATGCTGCAAGGCCAGTCAGGCCCAGCAAAGTCTCAAGAAGGTTAGACGGCAGGGGAGTATTTTTAGGAGTTATTTTGTTTAAAATCCAGCAAGGTAAGAGTGCATCACGTGTCTGTTATTACCCAAAGACAAGATGCACTGATTAAGCAGAACGAGTTGGATATTGTTCTGAATGTTGATGACGGGTTTCAATAGAGCGACTGAAAAATTGGTTTCACTGGCAGGAGGTCGGTCACCAGAGGCCACAGATTTGAGATAATTAGCAAAAGAGCCAGAGACACGATGTGGAGAAGATAAGGAGAATTCTTCTTACGCAGCGAGTTGCTGTGATCTGGAATGCGCTGCCTAAAAGGACGGTGGGAGCAGATTCAGTCGTAACATTCAAAAGGGAATTGGATAAGTACTTGAAAGAAAGCTTTTGCAAAGCTACGGGGAAAGAGCAGGCGAGTGGGACTATTTGGCCAACTCTTCCAAAGAGCCGGCTCATGTACGACGGGAAGAATAGCCTCCTTCTGCGCTGCTCGATTCCATGATTGGCTGCAAAACAAAGCAACTTAACAATTCATATCTGCCCTCATTTTACCATGCACCTTCCTGTAGTGTATGTAACCGTTCCACCTTTAAGAGAACTATTTTAAGGGTTGCACTACTTTATCTTGGCTGCTGTATACTGTAATACCGGTGGTGACCACACCGGTATATAAGTGCTGTGTAATGATTTATTGGGCAGTTCCACCCTGACCTTCGACTAGTAAAGACCTGTTAACATTTACTCTTGTGGTCTGTGTAGTAATTCTCATTATAACACACAGACTTAACACTTCCCAGTCCACCTTCCAAAAGATTGAAGCACATGTGCAAAAGACACGAATAATCAATTCATAGCCCAAGGGTATAGTAATGTTATACCCCCTGAGTTACACTGTCATATGGTTAGATGTTGGGTAGTGTGGACACAACCCTACACGCAAGACATTCAGCTTGCTGGCAGAAGTGATGAGCAAACCCTGTACCCCAGAGGATGTCTACGGCAAGACCTGAAACTTCTAACAAGGAAAGCAAGAGATTTACTCATTAAATGGAAGCCATTCCAACACCTCCACATGTGCAAAAATCGATGCATTGAACCGAGGCTTCTGCTTATAACAAATGAAAAAGAAACTAAGAAAAAGTCAAGGAGCAGAATGGATTAAAAGAGAGAAAGAAAACTAAAAGGAGTTAAGAGAGGAAAGGCAAGACAACCCAACGAGACTTCTCATCCTCCACCCAAATGTTCTGGCTCGCCGCCACTTATTTCACTGTTCGAGCACCGCCAACATCATGTTCGGACTAAAATGCCATCATCAGCTGCCGATGACGAGTTGCCTCATCATAAATGTTATCCTGCAAGGTGGTGCGACAGCAACAGAAGCTGGCGACGATTCTACACTATTAAGGCCAGCATTCAAGGGAGGCATTGTACACTGAACCAAAAAAAAAAAAAACACTTTCATCCACTGGTCCTGTTGTGTATGCCCTTGTACCTGGCTCTCAAAAAAAATGGACAGTGATTTAGCAGAAAACGGATATTATGCACTCGTGTAAGAAAAGGGAGCGGGCAAGAGAAAACGCTAGTGAAGACAGAGAGAAGAGAAGTGGACGGAACTAATCTCTGCTTTACCCGGGAAGGTTGGGATAGCGTGTACGATGGTTATTGGTTATAAAATACAGTATGCGCCACAGTGAAACTAATTCCTTGTTGTAGCAACGACCGGTATATTTGCAGCCAAACTGGCATCAGTTTGTTGATTTGTTTTGGGTGGGAGAACTCTGCATGAGGTGGGATCACAGCACTTCAGCTCCACGGCAACTGCAGCATAACCGACGCCAGGACAAATCAAACTGGAATTTTAACGGTTGAGCCCATTGCCCTGGCTTCACGTTTCAAGGTCCAATCAGCATCAGAAAGTTCACCAGCAGCTCGTGGCTGGCGTTTATCAAACCGACCTCTTCAACCAAGCTTCTGATCACCTACCCCAACATCTCATGGGGCTCGGTGTCAAATTTTGTCTGATAATCGCTCCGTTAAAGGCGCTGTGTAAATGCAAGTTGTTGTTGACTGGTCTGCCAACACTCACTGGCTGGAATTACTCATGCAGACTGGCCATTGGGGCAAAGGACTAAAGGTGTTGCCAGTTACCATAGAAGCATCCGCCAACACAAGTCACCAGGTTCAAAAGAAGAAAAAAATATGTATTGTTAGACAAAAACACTAGTTGATCTCACTTAGTGTTGTACATGGGGAGTCAAGACCGAGGGTAATTGTCATGTGAATCGGGGTTAGAGGCTGGAGGAACGGTTATTGAACTGGGGGGAGGGGGCAAACATACTATCAGTGCCTATTTTAGTCATACATTCTGTCCTTATATTTTCATTATAAATTTTTATGTTCATAATTATACGGGAAACTGCCATTCTGGGAAACAGCAGCCAGTATCGACCCGCTAAAAAATGCAAAAAAGACAGACTTGCATTTCTATAGCACCTTTCATGACCACCGGACGTCCCAAAGCGCTTTACAGCCAATGAAGTACTTTTTGAAGTCTAGTCACTGTTGTAATGTGGGATGGACGGAATCGTGGGATGTGTGCAACATAAAGAACCAACACCTCATCACTGACCCAACAGCAGAGGTCCCTGGCTTCAGCCTTCCTCGGGGACAGTGGACAGCGCTCAACCCAATCCACACGGGGCACGGACGATGCGGCCACCGACTCCACCAGTGGAAGATGAGGGACAATCCGAAGTGCGACTGTGGCCAGGAGTCCCAGACCATGGAACACATCACATCAAATCAACCTGCCCACTGAGATCTGTTGCGGGAGGCACCTCATTTCTCCACTCGGCATCTGGGGCGACCATCGAACGGAGAGCCAGACTAGACATCCCATCATACGAAACAACAACAATATGGAAACTGCGTATGTAAGCTTATCACATTGTACTTACATACTCCCACAGACAGTGAGGCAGCAGCGCATGCACTGGCCGGGTGGGTGATTGTAATTAAAGCGTGATAAGTTCACATAGGCTATGCATGGGCAAAGGAATTCCTAATGGAAAAGAACTGACAGGAAGTGTATGCAAACACGAGATTTTTAGTACATTAATAGATGTGTGAATAATGAAAGTAAAGGGCAAATATATAATCATGCAATGACATCAAATATAATGCCCTTGCAGACAGATCACCTCAAACGTAATTTCTTGCATAAATTAGCAGCTTTAAAAAAAAAAATACAAGGGGAGAAATTTTAGGTCAACATAATTTATTAATGCTGGAAAAGCTGGCGAATCATTCTTTGAATTCACAATTTGAGACCTGAAGCATAAAATTGCACTCTCTGAACTTTGAGCGAGAATCCGAGGTACATCTTTCAAGTGCACCAATGATCCCAACACTGGGCAGCTTCACAATAGTGCTCGATTACAAAAGTCACGTCAAAAGACCAGCATGAATTTTTAGAATGAGTTCGAACCCATCGGATTTTAATTAGCACAGAGTCGTCAGGTCAATGAAGGAAAAGGTGTTTATTTTGTTCTTGAGGCTCGAAAAGATTAAACTGCACAAAGTGCAAGCGACACAATAAAACCCACAAAATCTCTTGCCCAGATCGATTTTATAAAGCAGGAATTAAAATGGGAAATGTGCATGGTAAAGGGGGAAAAAAATCCCTTTTATTTAACAAAAGAAGCAAACCAGTGAAAGAGGACATATTCATCCTGGTTAGGCATCATTTAGAGAGGGCAAAGGTCATCGGTGATCTACGTAAGGATTGGAGACAGACAAACTTCATTAAGCACAAGAGGATAACAAGATATACTGCAGGGATCGTGGAAAATTCAGCTATGTGATCAACACTCAGCTGGGATTAAAGTCATCACCAAAAAGCACAAGGCACATTACCTTTGTATTGAAAGGCATCTCATTGAAACATAACATTCTGAGGGGAGATTGATGGGTAGATGCAGAGAGGCTGTTTCCCCCTGGCTGGAGTGTCTCGAACTAGGGGTCACAATCTAAGGATAAGGGGTCGGCCATTTAGGACTGAGATGAGGAGGAATTTCTTCACTCAGAGGGTGGTGAATCTTTGGAATTCTCTGCCCCGGAGGACTGTGGCTGCTGAGTCGTTGAGTATATTCAAGACTGAGATCGATAGATTTTTGGACTCTAGGGGAATCGAGGGATATGGGGATCGGGCGGGAAAGTGGAGTTGAGGCTGAAGATCAGCCATGATCTTACTGAATGGCGGAGCAGGCTCGAGGGGCCGAATGGTCGACTCCTGCTCCTAATTATCATATAAATTTTTTTTTTTTTTTAATTTGTTTATGGGATGTGGGCGTCGCTGGCAAGGCCAGCATTTATTGCCCATCCCCAATTGTCCTTGAGAAGATGGTGGTGAGCCACCTTCTTGAACCGCTGCAGTCCGTGTAGTGAAGTAACTCCCACAGTGTTGTTAGGGAGGGAGTTCCAGGATTTTGACCCAGCGACGATGAAGGAACGGCCGATATATTTCCAAGTCAGGATGGTGTGTGACTTGGAGGGGAACTTGGAGGTGGTGGTGTTCCCATGCGCCTGCTGCCCTTGTTCTTCTAGGTGGAAGAGGTCGCGGGTTTGGGAGGTGCTGCCGAAGAAGCCTTGGCGAATTGCTGCAGTGCATCTTGTAGATGGTACACACTGCAGCCACGGTGCGCTGGTGGTGGAGGGAGTGAATGTTTAAGGTGGTGGATGGGGTGTCGATAAGCGAGCTGCTTTGTCTTGGATGGTGTCAAGCTTCTTGTGTGTTGTTGGAGCTGCACTCATCCAGGCAAGTGGAGAGTATTCCATCACACTCCTTACTTGTGCCTTGTAGATGGTGGAAAGGCTTTGGGGAGTCAGGAGGTGAAACACTCACCACAGAATACCCAGCCTCTGACCTGCTCTTGTTGCCACAGTATTTATGTGGCAGCTTCAGTTAAGTTTCTGGTCAATGGTGACCCCCCAGGATGTTGATGGTGGGGGATTCGGCGATGGTAATGCCGTAGAATGTCAAGGGGCGGTGCTTAGACTCTCGCTTGTTGGGAGATAGTCATTGCCTGGCACTTGTGTGGCACGAATGTTAGCTGCCACTTATCAGCCCAAGCCTGAATGTCGTCCAGGTCTTGTTGCATGTGGGCATGCACTGCTTCATTATCTGAGGAGTTGTGAATGGCACTGAACACTGCAGTCATCAGCAAACATCCCCACTTCTGACCTAATGTTGGAGGGGATTTGTCTTTGCCACCATAGCAACATGCACACAGCTGATTACACCGTCAATATAATATATTCACATTTAGAATGTTTTATTAACTTCAATTTGAACAACAGAAAGGCACAAGATCAATCAGAGATGTTTGTGCTTCATTTCAAGGCTTCCAATTGCACTAAAAGCATTTCATGTGCTCCCCTTCCAACCACTCCATCAAGTGAAATGGGAGAACAGAAGCATTAATTACCCCACTGCATTAATCATGAAGTGGTAAAACTGAAACCAAGGACATTTGTTCCAAAGTGATCTTACGACAATGGGTCTGTTTGAAAACCGAAGTGCCGCCTACCTGTGAGAAACTAAACCAGAATAGCGCTGTGCCTGCGCCATCATTCCTCACATAGCAAGCTCCGTATCTCAAGTGTGCAAATGGACAGCAACCTGGGACCTTGTGAGATCTGAACAGTTGCAAGGAGAGAAGGAAAAATATACATCAACAAGGAGAGTCAGCCAGAGTATTCTCAGTCGTGGCTCAGTGGGCAGCACCCTCGCCTCCGAGTCAGAAGGTCGTGGGTTCAAGTTCCGCTCCAGGGACTTGAGCACAAAAATCTAGGCTGACACTCCAGTGCAGTGCTGAGGGAGTGCTGCACTGTCGGAGGGGCCGTCTTTCAGATGAGACGTTAAACCGAGGCCCCGTCTGCTCGCTCAGGTGGACGTAAAAGATCCCATGGCCACTATTTCGAAGAAGAGCAGGGGAGTTCTCCCCAGTGTCCTGGGGCCAATATTTATCCCTCAATCAACATCATTAAAACAGATTATCTGGTCATTATCACATCGCTGTTTGTGGGAGCTTGTTGTGCGTAAAATTGGCTGCAGCATTTCCCACATTACAACAGTGACTACACTTCAAAAAGTACTTCATTGGCTGTAAAGCGTTTTGGGACGTCCGATGGTCATGAAAGGCGCTATAGAAATGCAAGTCTTGTTTTCTTGTTGATAGAGGGGGCCTGAGATTCAAACACACTACCTTTTGATTTTGATAAGGGGGGTTCTTACTGAACAAAGTATCACAGCACAATTTGCAATGCCACTATATGATTTCACACCTGCAATTCTTCATACATGAAGTTTCTAATCCAAGTCTGTGCCATCAGTGCTGCCATTCTCCAGCTACACGCAGCCTTGCTGCTCACCATCTCAGCTCGTTAATAATGGGGATACGGCGATCTGGCAGGAAAGTGGAGATGAGGTAGAAGATCAGCCATGATCTTATTGAATGGCGGAGCAGGCTTGAAGGGTCGAATGGCTGACTCCTGCTCCTAATTCTTATGTTCTTAATATTATCAAACCTAATGGCGAGGGAATACATCTCACCGGTACGAAAAGGTTTGGTTAAAAACCTCACATTTTCTTCGCTGGATTCCATGTGACATAAATCTTGTAGATCACCGAATGGATTGATTCAGGTGATACAGGTAGGCTATCCTTTATCCGCACTTCCGAAAACCTCTAAAAACCGAAAGTTTTTTCGTGGAGCGTAAGTCGTGCGCACGACATGACCCGAGTGGCGCCAAACATGACAGGAGTGGTCCGGGAGCTCTGCCTTTCCCCGTGAACAGGGCAGAGGGTCACAGAGTTCCCTCCTGGGTAGGAGATTGCAGGCCGAGCCGGGCAGTGTGAAGGAGGTACCGGGAGAGTGAACCCAACAATACAGCGGCCCGTCCGATAGCTGCAGCGGCCCGTCCGATAGTCTTTTCTCCCCCCCACCGCCCCGACTTGATTTGCGGGCCAGCTTAGTGTAGGAGTCAGCCGATATCCGGCTTTCCCACAACTGGTGGCGGCAGTCGAGCCCCAGACCCCCGCTAAGTCAAGGAATTCAGATACGGAGCAGGGGGAGCCGGAAACCTCGATCTAACGGCAGAAATCAGCAGCCGTTTTGTTAGGTTTTTTTTCTTCCACTAGGTTTTTTTTCTTCCCCTAGGTTTTTTTTCTTCCCCTAGCATTTTTTTTTTTTTTTTTTTTAAAAACAGTCAGGCTGTGGAAAGAGTCTCTGTAGCTTAGCAACAGCTTCAGAGACGCTTCCAAGGCAGGGCCCGAGTGTTTACAAGCTGTTGCTAAGCAACAGTGTTTGTTGTCAGATACGGAGATGAAAACCTTCTGAAATCCGAAAAATTCTGAAAACCGAAACACAGCTGGTCCCAAGGTTTTTGGATAAAGGATAGTCTACCTGTACAGAGAAGAATGAATTGTGGACAAAAATTAAAACAATGCCAAGCTTTGGACAACAGAAAAAATCTGCATCGCCTGTAACGAGCTGGGTGATGATTCCGCTGATCACAGCCAGAACCGCAACCGAGTTCGTACTACTACCTCAGAGGGAAATAAATCAGCCAGCCAAGGCTCCCGATTGCCAGGGAACGCTGCAAAGTATGATCGCCCGTGATTTGTGGTCAGTGGTGAAGCAAAGGCGCTCACCGCCGGCCCCGGAGTAAGTTCCCCACAAAAATCTCCCGATCTCTCCATGACGAGAAGTTCGGCTTTTCCTGACATGCAATTTAAATCAACACAACTTAATGGGGAATCCCTAACACGAGCTGCTGTGACGTCAACAGGCTAACTAAGCAGCCAAGCACAATGCAGAATTCTCACAGATAGTGAACCAGGAAGTGGGCAAGCTCCTTTGATTCTAACTTTTTAAAAATGTTAGAGAGAGCAAAACAAAGATTGGGGCTCTCACACGGGAAAAGGCAAACCTGAAATAAAGTTGGACAAACTTTTTTAAAAAACAATTTTTTTTTATTTTTTTTTAATTGTAATTTTTATTAAAATTGATAATTTTTATTAAAATTGATAAATTTGACTCTCCACAAAATTTTAATTAGTTTTTCGAGGCCTTAACCTTTGTCTAGCAGTCAATACGCTGATAAAACCCCAGTTACACCAAATCCTAAAGGATCTGACTTTTAATGGGGAATTTAACAGCGGTATTACTGTGGAAGAGACGAAGTGTTCATCGGTTTCCCTGATTTCAGAGATTTCACTGATTGCCGGCTCTGTGGTTGGGTTTGGGGGGGGGGGGGGGGGGGGGTGGTACACAGCGCAGCCAGTGTCGGAGCAGTGAATGACTGACCGCAACTTCGGGATTTCCACGTTAGACTGCGCCTGCCCTAGATCCTGAAGTTGCGGTCAGTTTCAAAGGGGTAATAACTGTGAGCGCTATTCATTCTCCATTATTACCCATTGCGAAGTCTGGGCCATTATATACGAGAGACACAGACACACACACAGGATTTGGCTCAGCTATGATCACCAGCGCTCTGCTGTTTAATAGCCTAAAGGCATGGAAAATGGCAAGATGGTTGAGGTTGTTGTGAAACTATAACATACCAGCATGAAACAACGCCTTCATAAAAGGAGAGGAAGCAAGATTATGACAAGGTCAAAAACTTATAAACATTATTAAGACACAAAGTGACACTTTTGACATTATACTGAATTTCCTAAGGAGATACAATACAACATACTGTAATCAAAACCCCACACGCTCAGAGTCATTAGACACAAAAGAGGCAAACACTCAGCCATGCGATCGGAGGAAGGTTCGCAACCGAACCATCTAGGCGGTTTTCCCGACTGCTCCCGCCGAACCTGCTGAGCGGTTCCAGTGTTTTCTCTTTCTGTTTCAGATTTCCAGCATCTGCAGAATTTTGCTTTTTGTTCATAATGTTCAGAGTTATGGTAGGTAAAACCAGAATCAGTCGTAACGAGGTCGGGGGTCTCAAATTAAACCTGTATTTATATAGCGCCTTTAACGTAGTAAACCGTCCCAAGGCGCTTCACAGGGGCGATTATCAAACAAAATTGGACACGGAGCCACACAACGATAAATTAGGGCAGGTGACCAAAAGCTTGGTCAAAGAGGTCGGTTTTAAGGAGCGTCTTAAAGGATGAAAGAGAGGTAGAGAGGTGGAGAGGTTTAGGGAGGGAATTCCAGAGCTTAGGCCCCAGGCAACAGAAGGCACGGCCGCCAATGGCGGAGCGATTAAAATCAGGGATGTTCAAGATGGCAGAATTAGAGGAGCGCAGATATCTCAGGGGGTTGTGGGGCTGGAGGAGATTACAGAGATAGGGAGGGGCGAGGCCATGGAGGGATTTGAAAAGAAGGATGATAATTTTGAAATCGAGGTATTGTTTAACCGGGAGCCAATGTAGGTCAGCGAGCACAGGGGGTGATGGGCGAACGGGACTTGGTGTGAGTTAGGACACGGGCAGCAGAGATTTGGATGACCTCAAGTTTATGTAGGGGAGAACGTGGGAGGCCGGCCAGGAGTGCGTTGAAACAGTCAAGTCTGGAGGGGACAAAAGCATGGGTGAGGGTTTCAGCAGCGGATGAGCTGAGGCGGGGGCGGAGACGGGCAATGTTATGGAGGTGGAAATAGGTGGTCTTAGTGATGGAGCGGATACGTGCTAAAATAGATAAGGGAGAACCAGTGGATGTGGTGTATTTGGACTTTCAGAAGGCTTTCGATAAGGTCCCACATAAGAGATTAGCGTGCAAAATTAAGGCACATGGGATTGGGGGCAAGGTATTGACTTGGATAGAGAACTGGTTGGCGGACAGAAAGCAAAGAGTTGGAATAAACGGGTCGTTTTCCGAGTGGCAGGCAGTGACTAGTGGGGTACCGCAAAGATCGGTCCTAGGACCCCAGCTGTTCACAATATATATTAATGATCTGGGCGAGGGAATTGGATGTAATATCTCCAAATTTGCAGACGACACAAAGCTGGGTGGGAGGGTGTGCTGTGAGGAGGATGTCGTGAAATTCCAGTACGATTTGGACAGGTTGGGTGATTGGGCAGAAACATGACAAATGCACTATAATGTGGATAAATGTGAGGTTATCCACTTTGGTGGCAAAAACAGGAAGGCAGATTATTATTTGAATGGCAACAGATTGGGAGAAGGGGAAGTGCAAAGAGACCTGGGTGTTCTTGTGCACCAGTCGCTAAAGGTAAGCATGCAGGTGCAGCAGGCGGTTAAGAAGGCAAATGGTATGTTGGCCTTCGTAGCAAGAGGGTTCGAGTACAGGAACAAGGATGTCTTGCTACAGTTGTACAGGGCCTTGGTGAGACCACACCTTGAGTATTGTGTGCAGTTTTGGTCACCTTATCTGAGGAAGGACGTTCTTGCCATGGAGGGAGTGCAGCGAAGATTCACCAGGCTGATATCTGGGATGGCAGGAATGACGTATGAGAGATTGTGTCGATTGGGCTTATACTCACTGGAGTTTAGAAGATTGAGAGGGGATCTCATCGAAACCTATAAAATTCTGTCAGGTCTGGACAGATTAGATGCAGGAAGGATGTTTATGATGGCCGGGAGTCCAGAACCAGGGGTCATAGTCTAAGGATAAGGGGTAAGCCATTTAGGACTGAAATGAGGAGGAACTTCTTCACCCAGAGAGTGGTGAACCTGTGGAATTCTCTGCCACAGAGGGCGGTGGAGGCCAATTCATTAAATATATTCAAGAAAGAGTTGGATATATCTCTTGAGGCTAATGGGATCAAGGGATATGTGGAGAAGGGAGGGACAGGGTACTGAATTTGGATGATCAGCCATGATCTCATTGAATGGCCTACTCCTGCTCCTATCTTCTATGTTTCTATGTTTCCTGAGGAAACATTAAATGATTTGGAAGTGATGGTGACGCAACACGTGGAGCCAAAGTTGAGACAAAGGTCGCTCAGCTCAGTTTCAATCTTGGCCTCACGCCTGCAGTGGGGCATCAAGTCGAGCGAGAGTTGTAATACAACCTCAAGATCAGCTGAGCAGCATCACTGCCAGCCTGTCAACTCGCCAACTTCTTCTGGTGAGATTTTTTTTGGGTGTGTGGGGCGGGGGGCGGAAATATCAAGAAAGGGGTCAAACCCCAATTGAAAAATAATTTTAAAACTACCTATTTAATGAGAAGAACACAACACCGTCCGAATCACGCCTGGATGTCATTGTACAAAAACAATCAAACCACCACCAAACACTTAAACACTTAGTGATTTTTAAGCCTGGTTTTCTCATAGGGTTCGCAGCTTGGACAACAGTCACAATGCAATGCTTTCTTCTCCTTAGGGCGTGCATTAGTTTCCAAGTGCAAGTTTTCGCATTCGGTATCGCGTACCTAACACACAGATACAGAGTTTCTTTATGTGCAACAGACATATCGAGAGTGAAACATACGAATTAAGAGCAGGAGTCGGCCACTCGGCCCCTCGAGCCTGCTCCGCCATTCAATAAAATCATGGCCGATCTTCGACCTCAACTCCACTTTCCCGCCCGATCCCCATATCCCTCGATTCCCCATGAATCCAAAAATCTATCAATCTCAGCCTTGAATATACTCAACGATTCAGCATCCACAGCCCTCTAGGGTAGAGAATTCCAAAGATTCACAACCCCGAGTGAAGAAATTCCTCCTCATCTCAGTCCTAAATGGCCGACCCCCTATCCTGAGACTGTGGCCCCTGGTTCTAGACTCTCCAGCCAGGGGGAAACAACCTCTCAGCATCTACCCTGTCAATCCCCCTCAGAATCTTATGTTTTAATGAGATCACCTCTCATTCTTCTAAACTCCAGAGAGTCTCGGCCCAATCTACTCAATCTCTCCTCATAGGACAACCCTCTCATCCCAGGGATCGATCTAGTGAACCTACTTCTCTTCCGATTTCCAACACTGATCCAAAGTTTGAAAAGGAAGGAACGCAGTACAGAAAATAGAGCTTTATCCTGAAGTAACAACAGAAAATGCTAGAAAAACTCAGCAGGCCAGGCAACATCTGTGGAGAGAGAAATAGAGTCAATGTTTCAGGTCAAAGACCTTTCATCAGAACTGGAAAAAAAGCAGGAAATGGAAAAAACATTTTTCCAGCATTTTCTGTTGTTTCGGATTTCCAGCATACGCAGTATTTTGCTATTTTATCCTGAAGTTTTCATTTTGGAAAGGTAGCGAGCTGTGCTGTTGCTCATATGCAAAATATGATTTTTTTCTTGCACATAGTTTTCTACACAAGAAACAACACTTAGAGACATGCATGCAAGCTGGCAAAAGGGATTCCATTTTCAAAGAACCAGTCATTGGAAACAACAACTGCGGTTTGCAATGAGGGAAAATGTGTACCAGCACAATCTATAAATATGGGAAATCATCAGGTCACAGGACATGGATTTTTTTTATCATCTACTGCAGGAATACACAGCACTTTCCACTCAGGCCTTGCTCTATTGTACTGCGACCAGGTGCCGACACTAATCAAATCACAACTGTTCCAAGTTCCTCTGTCACTTCACAAGCCTGACACCAGGATGATTCAGCAGCCAACTGTTCCCACCCATTTTAAGTCTATGATTTTTGCGTTTCAGTATGCAACACTGTTGTTAAAACACTGGAGAAAAACTCAAGGACCATTCAGTACACTCCATTTCCTCTTTCCACTTCCGGCCAGTGGCACAGCTGCCGTTGGACACCGAGTGACCTCAGCGCATTCGACAAGTTGACCAGGGATTTAACTGGACCAGCCACATAAATACTGTGGCAACAAGAGCAGGTCAAAGGCTGGGTATTCTGCGGCAAGTGTCTCACCTCCTGGCTCCCCAAAGCCTTTCTGTAGTGTCCGCGTATCAATAACACACGGACTGCAGGAGAACGGTAATAACAGGTGTTTACTGAACAGAGGGTATGCTGGAACTGAAAGTACAGAAGCCTGCTACGGCTTTATATACAGGTGTGGTCACTGCCAGTACTACAGTATAAAAGCAGTTCTCTCCTAAAGGTACATACACAACACTTTCCACCATCTACAAGGCACAAGTCAGGAGTGTGATGGAATACTCTCCACTTGTCTGGATGAGTGCAGCTCCAACAACAGTCAAGAAGCTCGACACCATCCAGGACAAAGCAGCCCCACTTGATTGGCACCCCATCCACCACCTTAAACATTCACTCCCTCCACCACCAGCGCACCGTGGCTGCAGTGTGTACCATCTACAAGATGCACTGCAGCAACTTGCCAAGGCTTCTTCGGCAGCACCTCCCAAACCCGCGACCTCTACCACCTAGAAGGACATGGGCAGCAGGCGCATGGGAACACCACCACCTCCAAGTTCCCCTCCAAGTCACACACCATTCTGACTTGGAAATATATCACCATTCCTTTATTGTCGCTGGGTCAAAATCCTGGCACTCCCTCCCTAACAGCACTGTGGGAGCACCTTCACCACACAGACTGCAGCGGTTCAAGAAGACGGCTCACCACCACCTTCTCGAGGGCAATTAGGGATGGGCAATAAATGCTGGCCCTGCCAGCGACGCCCACATCCCAGGAACGAATTTCTAAAAAAAGTCTACTCAGGGCTCGGTCCGCTACAGATATCAGGCAAACGTGAACATTCACAATTTTCATGCTCTCAGAGCAACGACCATTTTACTGCCGAGCAGGATATATTGGCCTCGGAGGGAGTGCAGCGTAGGTTTACCAGAATGAAACCCAGACTCCAGAGGTTAAATTACGAGGAGAGACTGTACAATCTAGAGTTGTATTCCCTGGAATCTAGAAGTCGATTTGATTGACGTTTGGGGAGTGATCTGATCGAAGTTTTCAAGATATTAAGGGGAACAGACAGGGTAGATAGAGAGAAACTATTTCCGTTGGTTGGGGATTCTAGGACTAGGGGGCAGAGTCTAAAAATTAGAGCCAGACCTTTCAGGAGCGAAATTAGGAAACACTTCTACACACAAAGGGTGGTAGAAGTTTGGAACTCTCTTCCGCAAACAGCAATTGATGTTGGATCAATTGTTAATTTTAAATCGGAGATTGTTAGCTTTTTGTTAACCGAAGGTATTAGGGATATGGGCAAAAGGTGGGTATATGGAGTTAGGTCGCAGATCAGCCATGATCTGATTGAAAGGCGGAACAGGCTCGAGGGGCTGAATGACCTCCTCCTGTTGTTATGATGATGATTGATGCGCCATCAATTACTCAAAAGGCTGAGGTTAAGCGAGTAACAACCAGGCTTTTATTAACTAAAGAATGAAGGTCTAGTCTCGAGTGGTCGACCCGTCCAGAATACCAAGGGACTGGGAGGTAGTCACTTATATACCTGGAATAGTGGGAGGAGTCAGCCGAGGCATGTCCAGACCTGTACCTAGTGGAATACACATACACATACAGACAGGTATAACAGTGGTTTACCACATTCACCCCTTGTTTAAAAATGAATCCGGCGGGGTGAAGTGTATTTAAAAGTTCGTGTATTGGAGTCTCTCCGGAGGTCTTGTCTGCCGCTGTGATCGACGTGGCGACGGCAGGGGTGGTGGAGCTTCCGGCGTCGCGTCCCGTGTAGGCTGGGGGGGGGAGGGGGGTGGTAATGGGTAGTGGGTTACAGCAGTCCCCGAGGGTGTCGTGGGGGGGGGGGGGGGTGGTAATGGGTAGTGGGTTACAGCGGTCCCCGAGGGTGCGAGGTCTCGTAGGCAGACTGTGTCCTCCCGCCCGTCCGGGTACGCAATGTAAGCGTACTGGGGGTTGGCGTGGAGGAGGTCAACCCTCTCGACCAGGGGGTCCGTTTTATTGGTCCTCGCGTGTCTTCTCAGTAGTACCGGCCCTGGGGACGTCAGCCATGGCAGTAACGCTGTCCCCGATGTGGACTTCCTTGGGAAGACAAACATTTTCTCATGAGGGGTGGCATTGGTGGCAGTGCAGGGCAGTGACCGAATCGAGTGGAGCGCATCGGGGAGCACCTCCTGCCAGCGGGAGGTCGGAAGGCCCCTAGACTTTAAGGCTAGTAGGGCGGCCTTCCAAACTGTCGCATTCTCTCTTTCCACCTGTCCGTTCCCCCGGGGGTTGTAACTGGTGGTCCTGCTTGTGGCTATACCCCTAGCGAGCAGGTACTGGCAGAGTTCGTCGCTCATAAACGATAAGCCCCGGTCGCTATGGATATAGCTGGGGAAACCGAACAGGGTGACGAGGCTGTTCAGACATTTAATGACCGTGGCACTGGTCATGTCCGGGCAGGGGATAGCGAACGGGAACGGGAGTACTCGTCAATGATGTTGAGGAAGTACACATTGCGGTCGGAGGAGGGGAGAGGCCCTTTAAAATCGACGCTCAGGCGTTCGAAAGGGCGAGTGGCTTTTATCAGGTGGGCTCTGTCTGGTCTATAAAAGTGCGGTTTGCACTCAGCGCAGACTTGGCAGTTCTTGGTCATGGTCCTGACCTCCTCAATGGAGTAAGGCAGGTTGCGGGCCTTGATGAAGTGGAAGAACCTGGTGACCCCCGGGTGGCAGAGGTCATTGTGGAGGGCCCTCAGCCTATCGATCTGCGCGCTGGCGCAGGTGCCACGCGATAGGGCATCTGGGGGTTCATTGAGCTTCCCAGGCCGGTACAAGATCTCGTAATTGTAGGTGGAAAGTTCGATTCTCCACCTCAAGATCTTGTCATTTTTGATTTTGCCCCTCTGCTTGTTGTTGAACATAAAAGCAACTGAACGCTGGTCAGTGAGCAGGGTAAATCGTTTTCCGGCCAGGTAGTGCCTCCAATGACGCACAGCCTCCACAATAGCCTGGGCCTCCTTCTCGACCGCGGAGTGTCTGGTCTCCGGGCCCTGGAGGGTTTGTGAGAAGAATGCCACAGGTCTCCCCGCCTGATTAAGGGTGGCGGCCAGAGCAAAGTCGGACGCATCGCTTTCCACCTGGAAGGGGATGGATTCGTCCACTGCGTGCATGGTGGCTTTGGCAATGTCCTCCTTGATGCGGTGGAAGGCCGAGCGGGCCTCTGCCATCAGGGGAAAAGAGGTGGATTTGATCAGCGGACGGGCTTTGTCTGCATAGTAGGGGACCCACTAGGCGTAGTAGGAAAAAAACCCTAGGCACCTCTTCAGAGCTTTTAGGCAGTGGGGCAGTGGGAGTTCCATAAGGGGACGCATCCGGTCCGGGTCGGGACCGATGACCCCGTGTTCCACAACACGGCCAAGGATGGCGAGGCGGTCTGTGCGGAATATGCACTTCTCCTTGTTATATGTCAGGTTCAGGAGTTGGGCGGTGCGGAGGAATTTCTCAAGGTTTGCGTCATGGTCCTGCAAGTCATGGCCGCAGATGATCACATTGTCTAGGTAAGGGAAAGTGGCCTGCAGCGCGTTTTGATCGACCATCCGGTCCATCTCCCTTTGGAAGACGGAGACCCCGTTGGTAACGCCAAAGGGAACCCTAAGGAAGTGATAGAGGCGGCCGTTTGCCTCAAAAGCGGTATACTGGCGGTCTTCGGGGCGGATGGGGAGCTGGTGGTACGCTGATTTCAGGTCAATGGTCGAAAAGACGCGGTACTGCGCAATCTGGTTGACCATGTCAGCTATGCGGGGGAGTGGGTAGGCGTCCAGCAGGGTGTAGCGGTTTATTGTTTGGCTGTAGTCGATGACCAGGCGTTGTTTCTCGCCGGTCTTAACGACCACAACCTGGGCTCGCCAGGGGCTGGAGCTGCCCTCAATAATCCCCTCCTTCAGCAGCCGCTCCACTTTGGTTTTGATGAAAACCCTGTCCCCAGCACTGTATCGCCTGCTCTTTGTGGTGATGGGCTTACAGTCGGGGGTGAGGTTAGCAAACAGTGGGGGGGGGTGGGACTCAGTGTGGAGAGGTTGCATCTGGTGCACGGCAGGCAATTTGGAGGCTGCTGGCTGCGGACTGTGAGTGGGGGGAGGGGGCCACCGTACGCCATCGTAACGCTTTTGAGGTGGCACTGGAAATCCAACCCCAGTAGAACGGCAGCGCAAAGTTGGGGCAGGACCAGGAGTTTAAAATTATTGAACACAGTCCCGTTTACTACTAGTGTCACCACGCAGTAGCCGCCAATGTCCGCTGACTGGGACTCGGCGGCCATAGAAATCCGCTGGTGCGCAGGCAGGACTGGGAGAGAGCAGCGCCGCACCGTGTCGGGGTGGATGAAGCTCTGTGTGCTCCCGGAGTCAAAAAGGCAGTTTATTGCATGGCCGTTTACCTTAACGTCCATTTTGGACCGAGCTAGTTGGTGCGGTCTCGTTTGGTCCAGCGTAACAGAGGCCAGCGTAGGGGTCGGTGTGTCGCTGCGGGTATCAGATTGGGGGGGTGGGGGGGGGTTGGCGGCCTGCTGCGTCCCGGCTGGTGTCCAAGATGGCAGCGTCCATGATTCCCATGTGGCTGGAGTCGTCCAAGATGGCTGCTGCTGCGGTGGTTCGCACATGGCTGGGGAGGCCCAAGATGGCGGCCCGCACGGCCCACATGCGGCGCTGTTGGGGGCCCAAGATGGCGGCTCGCACGGCCCACACGCGGCGCTGTTGGGGGCCCAAGATGGCGGCTCGCACGGCCCACACGCGGCGCTGCTGGTGTTCGGGGTGGCTTTGGCCTTGCAGACGCTAGCATAGTGTCCCTTTTTCCCGCAGCCCGAGCAGGTCGCATTCTTCGCCGGGTGTTTGGCCTGGCCACAGAAGTAGCATTTCTGGCCTTGGGATACTGCCGTCTGGCTTTGGGACACTGCTGTGGTGGTTGGGCCGTGGCTGGGGTGGCACGGTGCTATGGGGCTGTCCTACCGTGTCCCAGGTTGTCGTTCCCCGCGGCGTCCACGGTGCAGAGGAGTAGGCATCCATGCCCCGGTAGGCTGCGTCCAGCGTTAGTGCGATTTCGGAGGCTTTGTCGAGGGTGAGGTCACTCTGCTCCAGCAGTCGCTGTCGGGTGTAGTTGGACCTGTGGCCCGCTACGAAGGCATCCCGGATCAGTTCCTCCGTGTACTTAGTGGACGTTACCGCCTTACACCCACAGGCCCGGCCAAGCACGGACAGTGCTTGGAGGTATTCCTCAGTCGATTCCCCAGGTTGTTGCTTGCGACTCCCCAGGAGGTGCCTGGCGTAAACTTCGTTCACAGGGCGCGTGTACTGGGTCTTGAGGACCCGTTTATTCCAACTCTTTGCTTTCCGTCTGCCAACCAGTTCTCTATCCAAGTCAATACCTTGCCCCGAATCCCATGTGCCTTAACTTTACACGCTAATCTCTTATGCGGGACCTTATCGAAAGCCTTGAAAGTCCAAATACACCACATCCACTGGTTCTCCCTTACCTATTTTACCAGTTACATCCTCAAAAAATTCCAGTAGATTAGTCAAGCACGATTTACCTTTTGTAAAGCCATGTTGACTTTGTCCGATCCTGTCACTGTTTTCCAAGTGCTCTGCTATTACATGTTTTATAATGGACTCTAGCATTTTCCCCACTACCGATGTCAGGCTTACCGGTCTGTAATTCCCCGTTTTCTCTCCACCACCTTTTTTGAATAGTGGGGTAACATTAGCTACCCTCCAATCATGGGTACTGTTCCAGATTCCATCGAATGTTGGAAGATGATCAGCAATGCATCTACTATTTCTAGGGCCACTTCCTTAAGTACCCTAGGATGTAGATTATCAGGCCCTGGAGATTTATTGGCCTTCAATCCCATCAATTTCCCTAACACCATTTCCCTACAAATACTGATTTCTTTCAATTCCTCCCTTTCATCAGACCCTATGTCCTTTGTGAAGACAGAACCAAAATATGTATTTAATTGGTCTGCCATTCTTTGTTCCCCATTATAAATTCCCCTGATTCTGACTGCAAGGGACCTACGCTTGACTTCACCAATCTTTTTCTCTTCACATATCTATAAAAGCTTTTACAGTCAGTTTTTATGTTCCCTGAAAGCTTACTCTCATATTCTATTTTCCCTTTCTTAATTAATCCCTTTGTCCTTCTTTGTTGAATCCTAAACTGCTCCCAATCCTCAGGTTTACTGCTTTTTCTGGCCAATTTATATGTCCTCGCCTTGGATCTTATGTTATCCCTAATTTCCCTTGTTAGCCACAGTTGAGTCACCTTTTTTGTTTTATTTTTATGCCAAACTGGGATGAACAAATTCTGTAGTTTATCCATGCGGTCTTTGAATGTTTGCCATTGCCTATCCACCGTCAACCCTTTGAGTGACATTCCCCAATCAATCCTACCCAACTCGCGCCTCAGACCATCGTAGTTTCCTTTATTTAAATTTAGGACCCTAGTCTCCGAGTCGACTACTTCATTCTCCATCTTAATGAAGAATTCGATCAAATTATGATCACTCCGACCCAAGGGGCCTCGTACAACAAGACTGCTAATTAATCCTTTCTTGTTGCATAATACCCAGTCTAAGATGGCCTGATCTCTGGTTGGTTCCTCGACATATTGGTCCAGGAAACCATCCCTTAAACACTCCAGGAATTCCTCCTCCACAGTATTGTTACTAATTTGGTTAGCCCAATCTATATGTAGATTAAAGTCACCCAAGATGGCTGCTGTGCCCTTATTGCACGCTTCTCTAATTTCCCTTTTAATGCCATCCCCAACCTCCGCATTACTGTTTGGAGATCTATATACCACTCCCACTAATGTTTTCTGCCCCTTGGTATTTCTCAATTCTGCCCATACAGATTCCACATCATCAGAGCTAATATCCTTCCTTACAATTGTGTTAATAATCCCTTCTTTAACCAGCAATGCTACCCCACCTCCCTGCACTGGAGTGTCAGCCTAGATTTTTGTACTCAAGTCTCTGGAGTGGGACTTGAACCCACAACCTTCTGACTCAGAGACGAGGGTGCTGCCCACTGAGCCATGGGGTGACACTATGGCATATCCAGCACAAAATGTCTACATTTTCTGTACTTGTTGACTTACTAGTATATTATTTCTGATACCACACAGTATAAATGTTTTTAGCATGCTAGGACGGTTTTCATTTGGGAAGCCGATTGTCTTTCAGACAAGATTTCCTGGGCAAATGCTGTTTTCAGAAGTCCCCACACCGAACAGTTCGAAAAACACTGCACTGAGAAGCCTTGAATTGGAAATAAAATGAACGAGCTTCTGCAGTTGGCAATTGGATAGTGCCACACGCTATTTAAATAAAATTGTATAAGCAAACGATTATTTAACATATACCATGTGATGACATTGTAGTTAATTAATAACAAACCAGACACAGGAAACAGGGTTAAAAACTGAAAAGCATTTGCTTAGACTGTTGCAAGCCTTACACAGAAAATAAACAACACTCCAAACAAGGCATGAAAGAAAGACTTGCATTTCTATAGCGCCATTCACGACCACCTGATGTCCCAAAGTGCTTTACAGCCAATGAAGTACTTTTTGAAGTGTGGTCACTGTTGTAATGTGGGAAACGCAACAGCCAATTTGCGCACAGCAAGCTCCCACAAACAGCGATGTGATAATGACCAGATCATCTGTTTTAGTGATGTTGATTATCTGGGACACCGGGGAGAACTCCCCTGCTCTTCTTCGAAATAGCGCCGCGGGATCTTTTACGTCCACCTGAGAGAGTAGACGGGAACTCGGTTTATCGTCTCATCCGAAAGACGGCTCCTCTGACAGTGCGGCACTCCCTCAGTACTGGGAGAGTCAGCCTCGAATTTTTGTGCTGGAGTGGGACTTGAACCCACAAACTTCCGGACTCAGAGGCGAGTGGGCAACCCACTGAGCCACGGCTGACACGTAAAACACGTAGAACAGAAATGCAGTATTCAAAACCGTCAGAAAATTTGGTTTCTGGCTTTGAATCAGAATATCAAACAACAAAAAGTTGAAAAAAATGGCTCTTCTGAATCTAAAATAACAGCAGTTCCCAGCTGCTCAATGTTACTGTATTACATACAGTTCCATAAATTTTCACTTTTTTCTAGCATTCAGACAATAGCATTCCAGATTTAAGATTTCCAACTGTACTTGACATGGGATTATCATTTTTCAAAGTATTGTACTGAATTTTACAGAGTCACCCCGTGGCTCAGTGGGCAGCACCCTCGCCTCTGAGTCAGAAGGTCGTGGGTTCAAGTCCCACTCCAGAGACTTGAGCACAAAAATCTAGGCTGACACTCCAGTGCAGTGCTGAGGGAGTGCTGCACTGTCAGAGGTGCCGTCTTTCAGATGTTAAACCGAGGCCCCATCTGCTCTCTCCGGTGGATGTAAAAGATCTCACGGCCACTATTTTGAAGAAGAGCAAGGGAGTTCTCCCCGGTGTCCTGGGGCCAATATTCATCCCTCAACCAACATCACTAAAACAGATTATCTGGTCATTATCACATTGCTGTTTGTGGGAGCTTGCTGTGCGCAATTAGGCTGCCATGTTTCCTACATTACAACAGTGACTACACCCCAAAAAGCACTTCATTGGTTGTAAAGCACTTTGGGACGTCTGGTGGTCGTGAAAGGCGCTATAGAAATGCAAGTCTTACTTTCTTGTATATACTTCATCGGGCGTACTGCGGCGGGACACCCTGCATTGGTTTACTCTCAGCTCATTCAAAATATAAAAGCTTACTTGGAAAAGCATTATATTTTGAGGGAGAAGCAGTTGATGTTTAACAGCATCAATGAAGGTTTTTGCATTTGGCTTCTGGCTTGCAGATTAAATATATATATAAAATATACACACACACACACACACATTATGAAAGTGAAAAACCAGCTGAACTGATTGGTGAACTCCAAAATGTCTTAGCATGTTGTAGTATTGGATCGGTCCCAGATACTAAAGGTTTCTTCCTGTAACAGCAATGCCGTACACACGGCTAGGAATAGTGAATGGTATCTTTCTACAATGTCTCAGCTGGCAAAAACCTACTGCAACTTCCCTTTTGTCTATTTTTCGATTCTGTCAAAGTGCTACGATCAAGCCGATTTAAACCCTGCAGCTTAAATAGAACATCCTCCGCACCAGACCCAACGCATCAGCTTCTCTTGCCACATTACTTGGCTGGTGCGAACAGTGAAAACAGATCAAAAAAAGCGTCAGTTTAATCTGTCTAATTCTGTGCAGTTAGTCGCTCGTGTTGGTTTCGAGATACACGACCACATTACTCCATAGTGCTATTGTATCTTCACCCGTCGAACACACAGTCAAACCAAAACACAATGGCCTTGCTCTCAGTGCACGCCCACCTCCAACAAACATGCTATTTGTGGCTTCCTCAGAAAAACTGATGACCAAATAAGTCCGTGAACTGTTGAAAAATACAGCACTGTTCGAAAATAGATTTGTTTGCAAACAGATTTCAAAGCGTCCACTAACAAAGTGCCCAGATTTAAAAATACTGACCTTGTACTGGTGGTGGCGGATGGGGTTTAAGAGTGAGAAGAGTAGTGTACATTAGTCAGAGCTATATTTTGTTCAACTACCTTATATTTAGAAGCTAAAATGCTTTTAGCCAGGAATGTAAATGTTGTCACTATGTACATTGTTTAGGAAACATAGGAAAAAAAATATAAGCACATTAGCTCTGCATTACAATTTGTGTATGATGCTTATATTTCACACAGGATTAGAAGTGGCTCCAAGGCAACCGCGCCATCAGTTACCCTCCAAGTCACACACCATCCTGACTTGGACATACATCGGCCGTTCCTTCATCGTCGCTGGGTCAAAATCCTGGAACTCCCTCCCTAACAGCACTGTGGGAGCACCTTCACCACACGGACTGCAGCGGTTCAAGAAGGTGGCTCACCACCACCTTCTTGAGGGCAACTAGGGATGGGCAATAAATGCTGGCCTTGCCAGCGACACCCACATCCCAGGAATGAATAAAAAAGGCATTCCAGAATAGACATGAGGCGCCATACATGATTCCAGAAACTCCGATCACGATCTCAGCCGGCGGGTCTGCTCTCTGCCGCCACAGCCTCAGTGCTGCTATGGCTGAATACAATTGCCAGCAGCATGCTTCTCGCCATGGGCAGGGCGAGCTCCCAAAAAACCAGCAAGGCCAACGGTGTGACTTTTACACCGACAGGCGAGATGGACCGTCGCTCAGCATCAACAACAACAACTTGTATTTATACAGCGCCTTTAACATAGTAAAACATCCCAAGGCGCTTCACAGGAGCGTAAATCAGACAAAGTTTGACACCGAGACACACAAGAAGATATTTGGACAGGAGCTTGGTCAAACAAGTAGATTTTAAGGAGCATCTTAAAAGGAGGAGAAAGAGGTGGAGAGATTTAGGGAGGGAATTCCAGAGCTTCGGGCCCAGGCAGCTGAAGGTACGGCCACCAATGGTGGAGTGATTATAGTCAGGGATGCTCAAGAGGCCACAATTGGAGGAGCGCAGGGATCTTTGGGGGGGAGGGGGGGGTTGTAGGGCTGGAGGAGGTTCCAGAGATAGGGAGGGCCGAGGCCATGGAATGATTTGAAATTGAGGCGCTGGCGGACCAAGGGCCAATGTAGGCCAGAGAGCACAGGGGAGATGGGTAAACAAGACTCGGTGCGAGTTAGGACACGGGCTGCCGAGTTTTGGACGAGCTCAAGTTTACGTAGGGTAGAATGTGGGAGGCCAGCCAGGAGTGTGTTGGAATGAGACGTTAAACCGAGGCCCTGTCCGCTCTCTCAGGTGGACGTAAAAGATCCCATGGCCACTATTTCGAAGATGATCAGGGGAGTTCTCCCCGGTGTCCTGGGGCCAATATTTATCCCTCAATCAACATCACTAAAACAGATTATCTGGTCATTATCACATTGCTGTTTGTGGGAGCTTGCTGTGCGCAAATTGGCTGCCGCGTTTCCTACATTACAACAGTGACTACACTTCAAGAAGTACTTCATTGGCTGGAAAGCACTTTGGGACGTCCGGTGGTCGTGAAAGGCGCTATAGAAATGCAAGTCTGTCTTTTCTTCTCTACTTGTTACAACTGGCATTTCACCTTAATGTTTTTCCCAGAAACAAACCCAGTTTCAGAGTACAAAATCTTTATTTATTATACTGCTTGGGTGCTTTCTCACAGTTCAGTTAACAAAATAAAAAATTCCACACACCTTCCTTTATGCTTTGACTTGACCAAAATATTTTCTCCTATATACAGCCAAGACTGGACATTTGCTACGATAGCAAAATACCGCGGATGCTGGAAATCCGAAATAACAACAGAAAATGCTGGAAAAACTCAGCAGGCCAGGCAACATCCATGGAGAGAAATTAGAGTCGACGTTTCGGGTCGAAACCCTTTTTCAAAACTGGAAAGGAAATGAAATAGATGGAAAGGCAGGGCTGGGGGAGAACAAAAGAAGTGAAGAGACATTAAGAGGTATTCAAAACCAGACGAGATGGTGGTAGGACTAGTGGAGACAAAAGACGGCTCAGATTAGGTGTGAAATGTTCTGGCAGAATGGGAGACAGCTGCCATGTGGGAGAGGAAAAAAAAGGAAAGGGGGCGGGGAGGAGGGAGAAACTGCAAAGGGGTGGATAAAAAATATAAGTAAAAATGTAATAGGGGCCGAGGTTATGATCTGAAATTGTTGAACTCGATATTGAGTCCGGAAGGCTGTAAAGTGCCTAATCGGAAGATGAGGTGCTGTTCCTCGAGTTTACGTTGAGCTTCCGTGGAACAATACAAGAGGCCAAGGACGGTGAGGTCCGAGTGGGAATGGAGCGGTGAATTAAAATGACAGGCGACCGGAAGCTCGGGGTCACCCTTACGGACTGAACGGAGGTGTTCCGCAAAGCGGTCGCCCAATCTGCGTTTGGTCTCCCCAATGTAGAGGAGACCGCATCGTGAGCAGCGAATACAGTATACTAGATTGCAAGAAGTACAAGTAAATCGCTGTTTCACCTGGAAGGGGTGTTTGGGGCCCTGGACAGTGGGAAGGGGGGAGGTATAGGGGCAGGTGTTACATCTCCTGCGCTTGCACGGGAAGGTGCCAGGCGAAGGGGAAGGGGTGCTGGAGGTGACAGAGGAGTGGACTAGGGTGTCTCGGAGGGAGCGGTCCCTACGGAATGCTGAAAGGGGAGGGGAGGGGAAGATGCATTTGGTGGTGGGATCACTTTGGAGGTAGCGGAAATGGCGGAGGATGATCCGTTGAATGTGGAGGCTAGTGGGGTGAAAGGTGAGGACAAGGGGAACCCTGCCGTGATTCCGGGAGGGATGGGGCAGGAGTGAGGGCAGAAGTGCAGGAGATAGAACGGACACGGTCGAGGGCCGTGTCAATCACGGTAGAGGAGAATCCTCGGTTGAGGAAAAAGGAAGACATGTCGGAAGCACTGGTGTGGAAGGTGGCATCGTCGGAGCAGATGCGGCGGAGACGGAGAAACTGGGAGAATGGAATAGAGTCCTTCCAGGAAGCGGGGTGGGAGGAAGTGTAGTCCAGGTAGCTGTGGGAGTCAGTGGGCTTGTAGTGAATATTGGTCGATAACCTATCCCCAGAGATGGAGACGGAGAAGTCGAGGAAGGGAAGGGAAGAGTCAGCGATGGACCATGTGAAGGTGAGGGAAGGGTGGAAATTGGAGGCAAAGTGAATGAAATTGTCAAGGTCAGGGCGAGAGCAGGAAACAGCACCGATACAGTCATCAATGTATCGGAAAAAGAGGTGAGGGAGGGGACCTGAGTAGGACTGGAACAAAGACTGTTCCACATATCCCACGAAAAGGCAGGCATAGCTAGGACCCATGCGGGTACCCATAGCAACACTTTTGATTTGGAGGAAATGAGTGGAGTTAAAGGAGAAGTTGTTCAATGTGAGAACAAGCTCAGCCAGGCGGAGGAGGGCAGTGGTGGATGGGGACTGGTCGGGCCTCTGTTCAAGGAAGAAGCGGAGCGCCCTCAGGCCATCCTGGTGGGGGATGGAGGTGTAGAGGGATTGTACGTCCATGGTGAAAAGGAAGCGGTTGGGGCCAGGAAACTGGAAACTGTTAAAGTGGCGGAGGGCGTCCAAAGAGTTGCGGATGTAGGTGGGAAGAGACTGGACAAGGGGAGAAAAGATAGAGTCGAGATAGGAAGAGATAAGTTCCGTGGGGCAAGAACAGGCTGAAACGATGGGTCTACCAGGGCAGCCCTGTTTGTGGATCTTGGGAAGGAGGTAAAAGCGGGCTGTGCGGGGTTGGGGAACTATGAAGTTGGTGGCCGCGGGGGGAGAAGATCTCCAGAGGAGATGAGGTCAGTGACAGTCTTGGAAACGGTGGTTTGATGTTCGGTAGTGGGGTCATGGTCCAGGTGGAGGTAGGAGGAGGTGTCGGAGAGTTGGCGTTCAGCTTCCGCTAGGTAGAGGTCAGTTCGCCAAACAACAACAGCACCACCCTTATCAGCAGGTTTAATGACAATGTCAGGGTTGGATCTAAGAGAATGGAGTGCTGCAAGTTCAGAGGGAGGTAGGTTGGAGTGAGTGAGGGGAGCAGAGAAATGGAGACGGCCGATGTCAGGGCGGCAGTTAGCGATGAAAAGATCTAGAGAGGGTAAGAGTCCAGGGGGAGGGGTCCAGGTAGAACGGGAATTCTGAAAGCAGGAGAAAGGGTCAGTCGTGCGGTGGTGGGGGGGGGGGGGGTGGGAAGACTCCTGGCCAGAGAAGTGGGCACGGAGACAAAGGCGACGGAAAATGAGCTCAACATCGTGCCGAGCTCGAAATTCATTGAGGTGGGGGCGTAAGGGGATGAAGCTCAGGCCTTTGCTGAGGACTGATCGTTCGGGGTCAGAGAGGGGAAGGTCAGAAGGGATAGTGAAAACGCGGCAGGGGTGAGATTGGGAGAAGGGGGGTCATTTGCTCTCCAGTACAAAAAGCATAGAGACATAGAATACAAGAGCAGGGAGGTTAGGCTTGAACTGTATAAAACTCTCGTTAGGCTACAGCTAGAGCACTGCGTGCAGTTCTGGTCACCACATTACAGGAAAGATGTGATTGCACTAGAGAGGGTGCAGAGGAGATTTACGAGGATGTTGCCTGGGCTGGAGAATTTTAGCTATGAGGAAAGATTGGACAGGCTGGGGTTGTTTTCTGTGGAACAGAGGAGGCTGAGGGGAGATTTAATTGAGGTGTATAAAATTATGAGGGGCCTGGATAGAGTGGATAGGAAGGACCTATTTCCCTCAGCAGAGAGATCAATAACCAGGGGCCATAGATTTAAAGTAATTGGTAGAAGGATTAGAGAGGAGTTGAGGAGAACTTTTTTCACCCAGAGGGTGGTGGGGGTCTGGAACTCACTGCCTGAAAGGGTGGGAGAGGCAGAAACCCTCATCACATTTAAAATGTACTTGGATATGCACTTGAAGTGCCGGAACCTACAGGGCTACGGACCAAGAGCTGGAAAGTGGGATTAGGCTGGAGAGATCTTTGTCGGCCGGCACAGACACGATGGGCCGAATGGCCTCCTTCTGTGCCGTAAATTTCTATGATTCATATCTGTTTGGACCAGACGATCAGCTGACACACAAGCTATCTCTTACAATGTGCAGGTTCATCTCGTTATTTTCTTCCTTTTTTGGCCCACTTGATATCAAGCACCACTTTTGCCCAACAAAGTGGATAGAGGAGCATCTACTTCAAGGACTCCTACACATTATAACCAAATCAGTAGCTGCTACTCAAACAGTTCCGGCCATTCATCCTCTGCCTCCTCTCAGCTCATCACCTCTCCTCAAAAAAGCCAGAGAATTGTACCCACATGCATTTCCTTTGTAAAATAATACAGAATATTTAGATAGCTGGGTATTCCACCAATGTGAAGAATCTCTTTTCCCAGCACATTATCTAATCTGCATTGAATTTGACAAAAAGGATTAGAAGCTGCCATTAGTAAAGATATCGCCCAGTGCCAGACTGAGGCATACAGCTGACAAAAGGTACTGGGTTCAGTCTGCACTGAATGAGTTGATTCTTGTTCCTCACGGCCATTCAGAGAAGCCCTCAGGAAGGTGCACATGTGGTTATCAGGTACACACAAGAGAAGCTCAAGTGTGCCCCAACAGCAACAGCCTGCCGACACTGACTGTCTCACTCAGAGACCGGAGGGTGGTTGGCACTGATGGTACCATACAGCACATCTTCAGAATAGGAAGGAGGTAGAAAGCCTCCAATTCTCATCCTTGTTTTCAAATCCCTCCATGGCCTCGCCCCCTCCCCATCTCTGTAATCTCCTCCAGCCCCACAACCCTCCGGAGATATCTGTGATCCGCCTATTCTGGCCTTTTGAACATCCCTGATTTTAATCGCTCCACCGTTGGTGGCTGTGCCTTCAGCTGCCTGGGCCCTGAGCTCTGGAATTCCCTCCCTAAATCTCTCCGCCTCTCTCTCCTCCTTTAAGACGCTCCTTAAAACCGACCTCTTTGACCAAGCTTTTGGTCACCTGCCCTAATACCTCATGTGGCTCGGTGTCAAATTTTGTTTGATAATCGCTCCTGTGAAGCGCCTTGGGAGGTGGTACTATGTTAAAGGTGCTGTATAAATACAAGTTGTTGTTGTTGTAGGCTTTAAGATTAAGTGCAAAGTAGTGGATTTTTTAAATTTGAGTTCTAGGCACTGCCTCTGCCACACATCTGCCTCCTTACTCAAAGTCATGAAGTCTGTTCCACTTGCTGATGAGAACCATCTATATGTAAACAGTGGGGGCTTGCTCAAACATCTGTTATTCCATTCAACTTCTTACTTCTTCACTTTGCGCACTTCAACTTGATTTTTTTCTTGTAGGTGCAACATTCGAGTGTAAAAATACTGAGTTATATAAATATTAATCCTTTCTAAAAAAGTCAGCATCTGTGTAGGGTTTCACATGCACCACCACACGACTGTCGTGCCTGCATCGGTCTGGACCATAAATGCTGGAAATACTCAGCAGGTCAGGCAGCGTCTGCGGAGCGAGAGAGAATCACCAACTGATGGGGTTCTGATGAAGGGTCATCGAGCTGAAACGTCAACTGTGTCTCTCGCCACAGACGCTGCCCGACCCGCTGAGTGTCTCCAGCAAATTCTGTTTTTATTTCAGATTCCCAGCTTCCGCAGTATTTCGTATCGGTCTAAACCGCGACCGCCAGCAGCCTACGCCTGAGGAAGAGTGTGTTTGAAGACCAGGACCTCAAACCCAGCACCAAGCTCATGGTCTACATAGCAGCAGTGATACCCGCCCTGCTGTATGCCTCAGAGACATGGACCATGTACAGCAGGCACCTCAAAGCACTGGAGAGGTACCACCAACGCTGCCTCCGCAAGATCCTGCAAATCCATTGGCAGGATAGGCGCACCAACGTCGGTGTTCTCGCTCAGGCCAACATCCCCAGCATCGAAGCTTTGACCACGCTCGATCAGCTCCGATGGACGGGTCACATCGTCCGCATGCCCGATACGAGACTCCCAAAACAAGCGCTCTACTCGGAGCTCCGGCACGGCAAGAGAGCCCCAGGTGGGCAGAGGAAATGCTTCAAGGACACCCTCAAAGCCTCCTTGAAAAAGTGTAACATCCCCATCGACACCTGGGAATCCCTGGCCCAAGACCGCACAAAGTGGAGGAGAAGCATCCGGGAAGGTGCCGAACACCTCGAGTCTCTTCACCGGGAGCAAGCGGAAGCCAAGTGCAAACAGCGCAAGGAGCGCACATCAACCCAAACACCCCACCCACCCGCCCCTCCAACCACCGTCTGCCCCACCTGTGACAGAGACTGTAGGTCCCGCATTGGACTCATCAGTCACCTGAGAACTCATTTTTAATGTGGAAGCAAGTCATCCTCGCTTCCGAGGGACTGCCTAAGAAGACGACGACTTGGCTGCAGATGCATTACAAACAGGCCTGATCTTGCTCTCACCCAATATCTCCACTTTTGTGCACACATCCAGTAATACCGGGTCGCAGGGCTGTGATCAGAAATACAATCCTGAATGATGCCCCTTCCCCCTCTTGCTGTGCGCTCTCTTTCTTTACACCAGCCCAGCTGAAAGCAGCCATCTCAGGACAGACTAAGCATTGAAGCAGCACCCGCCAGGCCTGAATAGCTCCGCTGTTTGCTTGTTGAAGCAACTGAGAAATCTGGGTTCACCTCTCCATTCGTCCCGTCCCCCAGCGAATGGTGAAGGTCAGTGGTGGTACGTGGGCAGAAAGGGCAGCTCAGCGTCATTGAAACCCAGTGTACAAATATCACAAGGCAAAACAAAAACGATTGGATGGGAAATACAAGCTCAAATTTCACCCAAACAACTGCCAAGTGATTTTTTTTAAACAATGAGCCAGTTTCCATTAGGATTAACCAGATCTCACTAAAAGGGGCCCTTTAATTCGAGTAATGCTCCTCTACTGCAAATCCAATGTGGTTTTTATTTCACACACACACAGGCCAGAATATGGAGTGTATAATAATATTGCAGATGTCGGTGTAGTCAGTTACCAAGCACATGCCATAAATGCGGTACCTGTGTGATTAGGAGAGAGGACAATCACCCCCACCCCCAGAGAGTGTGAGCAAGACCGGTCTCATTTCCGCGTTAAAAAGGAGCTATTTTCCGAGCTGGAAACCCCATTCATTGTGCAACATCACTCGCCTCTCCCCCTGGTCACAAGACTGCATCTCACAGGCGAGCTGGCAAATTCATGTAGCAGTTTCACTGCAACAACATGAACAATTGGAAATGTGGAGGATTCCCAGGTTACCGGTTAACAAAAAACCCCAAACTGCACCCAACAAAAAAAGCAAGATAATTTATTTCACTGGTAAGTTACCGTTTTGAGGTTGGTGTTAATTTTGAATGTGCTTGTTATCCAGCCCCCTAAATCTGCTGGTAACTGAGCTGGATTCATTGCAATCACATTGTTCATTACTGGCATCTACATTCAGTTTAAAAAAAGTAAACCCCCAATCCCTCCGGTCATATAAGGGAATGTAGGAGGGACGGAGACCTCCACATCTGGCTTTCAGCCTCTGCAATGGACACCACCAACCCACGTTGCATTTAGAGACACATTCAGTATGTGTTAAATACTCACTGAGTGCTTGTGGGGCGAGAATTCTTCGACCGAGACTAGAATGTCTCCTCAGTTGGTGCTCTGCCCCCTCTTCAGTCTCCCGGAGGTTGCAGATGGCTTGGCGTTTTCACACAATGTTGCTCTGGGATCTTTCCACCTCTACCTCTCTCACTGGACTTCCCGCAGTGCAACTACCGCCTTTCTACACTGGCGAGTCCATGTCCCAGGCTTGCATTTAATCCGTCCTCTTGTGTTTCTTTCCTTCCCTCTCTTTGTGTGTGTCTGGCCGGTGTCACAGCATCAATGCCCTGGGTGAACGTGTGGAAGAACCTCCATTCACTTCCTCTCCACTGCTAACCCAGCCGGCTCGCTGCGATATTTCACCCAGGCTGTTTAATGTTGTCCTTGCAATGTTTCTGTTCCTACAATGCAAACATGCCCAAGTGCCGGCTTTCCTCCTCCATTCTGCTGTGGCCAGGATCTCTCTCCCTCTCGCTGGCTGAGGCGGAGACCAGACTCCAGGTTACGTCACCCAATACTGCCTCTGATCAATGGGGGATGGGGAAGAGAAACGTGTGTCTCATATTAACCAGAGGCTCAGTGTATACACACAGCTGGAGGTCCCCGAGCCCTTTGCAAATCTCTTATTTTCTTTTGTTTCAAGATATTGTTGGCTTATTTCATGCTGTGTTATATTAGTGGCTCAGTGGGCAGCACCCTCGCCTCAGAGTCAGAAGGTTGTGGGTTCAAGTCCCACTCCAGAGACTTGAGCTCAAAAATCCAGGCTGACACTCCCAGTGCAATGCTGAGGGAGCGCCGCACTGTCGGAGGGGCAGTACTGAGGGAGTGCTGCACTGTCGGAGGGGCAGTACTGAGGGAGCGCCGCACTGTCGGAGGGGCAGTCTCCGCTGCACTGTCGGAGGGGCAGTACTGAGGGAGCGCTGCACTGTCGGAGGGGCAGTACTGAGGGAGTGCCGCACTGTCAGAGGTGCCGTCTTTTGGATGAGATGTTAAACCGAGGCCCCGTCTGCTCTCTCAGGTGGATGTACAAGATCCCATGGCACTATTTCGAAGAAGAGCAGGGGCGTTCTCCCCGGTGTCCTGGGGCCAATATTTATCCCTCAATCAACATCAATAAAACAGATGATCTGGTTATTATCACATTGCTGTTTGTGGGAACTTGCTGTGCGCAAATTGGCTGCTGCGTTTCCTACATTACAACAGTGACTCCACTTCAAAAATACTTCATTGCTGTAAAGCGCTTTGAGACGTCCGGTGATCGTGAAAGGCGCTATAGAAATGCAAGTCTTTTGAGCAGTTTGAATCCGAAAGCTTGATATCTTGTTCGCCAGCTTTTTATTAATTTCAGATTAATATAGAGGTGTAATCTGTCGAAAGTCAAGTTTGCATATCTTATGCAGTTAAAATTTAAATAATAATCAGTTTGAAAATAATTGTATATATTTAATAAAAGCTGTGCCTTCTAAACCAGTGGTCTGTGTTGAATGGTTCATGCTCCCCGGGGGCTACAAATGGCAACGCCAGTTTGATGGATTGTTATTGATATGATAATGCACACAGCTGGCAAATGAGTCCAAAATGGGAATGCAAATGTCTCGCTGTGTCATGAACCTTGAAGGCAGGAATGCATTACTCACAGATGGGGAGTGAGAAACAAAGGTTGCGACCAAGACAGAAGATTCGCAATGAGCCAATGGCCCAGCAGCTTATCCAACAAGTAAATGCCCCATACAGAGCAGGAAAAAGAAAAAGAAAGACTTGCAATGCTCCAGCACTTTTCACAACCAACAGACGTCCCAAAGCGCTTTACAGCCAATGAAGTACTTCAGTCACTTGTAATGTAGGAAACGCAGCAGCCAATTTGTGCACAGCAAGCTCCCACAAGCAGCAATGTGATAACGACCTGATAATCTGTATTTGTGATGTTGATTGAGGGATTAAATATTGGCCCCAGGGAGAACTCCCCTGCTCTTCTTCAAAATAGTGCCGTGGGATCTTTTATGTTCCCCCTGAGAGAGTAGACGGGGCCTCGGTTTAACATCTCATCCGAAAGACGGCCCCTCCGACAGTGTGGCACTCCCTTAGCACTGCACCGGAGTGTCAGCCTAGATTGTTGTGCTCAAGTCTCTGGAGTGGGACTTGAACCCACAACCTTCTGACTCCGAGGTGAGGGTGCCACCCACTGAGCCACGGCTGACACATAGGAAGGGTCCACCATGCCATGGTAACATGCTGGCTTGATTAAGCATGCATCAAAAAGGTCATGAGCTATCAATGAATAGACCTATAACACTGGGAATCCCTCGCGGTGCCCACCAGCCACAAGAGGCTTTGAGCAAATCAGTGGACACCACATGTCCGTGCCCAGTGACCACCTGGGTATACACCAGAGCTCAGAACAGGGCAAGTAGCCAGAAAGACGACTGACGACCAAGGAATCTGTTTTTTTAGTGGTGTTGGTTGAGGGATAAATGTTAGCTAGGACACTCGGAGAACTCGTTAGAGTCACGCCATGGGGTGTCTTAGATGATATGCTCAGTCTCTGGAGTAGGGCTTGAATCCACAATCTTCTGCCTGAGAGGTGAGAATAGAGTCATAGTGTTATACAGCACAGAAAGAGGCACTTCGGCCCATCGTGTCCGTGCCGGCCATCAAGCCCTGTCTGTTCTAATCCCATTTTCCAGCACTTGGTCCGTAGCCTTGTATGCTATGGCGTTTCACGTGCTCATCTGAATGCTGATACTGAGCCAAGGCTGATACTTAATTCATAAAATTATACATTGGCGTTTGTCTTTATTTAATCTTTGAAATTTCTGGATACACCTGTCCAAAACTAAACAGGTGCAAGCCCTGTATGATTCTCATCGGTTAAGTGGTTTGTATCATGCAGAGCTTATCTTTGATAAACAATTGGTCCCTGATGTGTATAATTTATTAATTGAAAATCTAAACTTTGCGAATATCTAATCATTAAAAACTAGTCAACATAATAGTTGCAAAAAAGGCAGAACTGTATTCTAGTATTATAATTGTTTCTTACGTTTTTTTGTTTGTAGTAATATTTCTAAAATATCCAATCTATGAACATTTCTTCCTGTTGTTTTACAGGGAAAAACTTCTCAATGGGTAAATCTCACCTATTAACGAGCAACAGATGTGACCCAAATTCACTTTCACACTCAACAAAATTCATTTCGGCTGTTCTGGGATACACTTCTGTGCCAGGAGGACAGTCCCATTTTAAATAAAAACCGAGAATGCTGGAAACACTCAGCAGGTCAGGCAGCATCTGTGGAGAGAAACAGAGTTTCAGGTCTGTGACCCTTTGTCAGAACTGGAAAAAGTTAGAGATGTGACAAGTTTTTAAACAAGTACAGAGATAGGGAAAGGGGGGAGGGGAGGAAAGAACAAAAGGAAGGTCTGTGATAGGGCGGAAGGCAGGAGAGATTAAATGACAAAAGGGATGATGGTGCGAGGCAAAAGTCGATGGTAATGGGACAAGTAAAGAGACAAATGATGGGTCTAGAGGAGGTGTAAATGGAAATAGCAGAATCATCAACAGCTGCCATCTGAAAAAACATGGGCAGAGGTTACGATCTGAAATTGTTGAACTCGATGTTGAGTCCTAAAGGCTGTAAAGTGCCGAATCGAAAGATGAAGTGCTGTTCCTCGAGCTTACGTTGAGCTTCATTAATACCCATTTTAAAGCTTGTTGACACTGTAAGTGAGCAGTTCATGTTGTTCAGCTAATCACTGTGCAAGCTGGTAACTTCCTCCAGTGCATTAAGACACAGACGGGTGGGTCGGAGACACTGCAGCATCAGGTGGGTGGATTAGAGGCAACAGCAAAGGGGCAACAAATAATGAAAAATATAAAGTGAACCCAAATTGTACTTATTGACTTCGGTGCACAACAACATTGTTATAAGCAGTTTACACAATGCCCTGTACGTTTGGTCGTTTTGTCATGTTGGGTGGAAATTAACAAACATTCCCATTCATGTTCTCCTTAGAGCAGAGAAGGTTAAAGGGAGATTTGATAGAGGGGTTAAAAATTATATGGGGTTTTGGTCGAGTAGATCGGGAGAAACTGTTTCCACTGACAGGAGGGTCGGTTACCAGAGGTCACAGATTTATGATCATTGGCAAACAATCCAAGGGGGAAACCAGGAGAATATTTTTGAACGCAGCGAGTTGTTGTGATCTGGAACGCACCCCTGGAAAGGCTGACAGAAGCAGATTCAATGGCAACTTTCAAAAGGGAGTTGGATATATACTTGAAAAGGAGAAATTTGCAGGGGAGTGGGACGAATTGGACAGCTCTTTGATGGAGCCGGTACAGACACAATGAGCCGAATGGGCCCCTTCAGTGCGGTATGATTCTCTGATTCTACGTGACATTGCCAAACAGTTTTAGATACAAAATAAATGAGGAACAATGTGTAAGGTGGGTTACGTTGTCTGTAATTTTAGACCATGGCTACAAAATAAATTTACCATCATAGTTCTTCTTTGCACTATTTAGTTATGACATTTGATCCTGGGATGAGAGGGTTGTCCTGTGAGGAGAGATTGAGTAGATTGGGCCGAGACTCTCTGGAGTTTAGAAGAATGAGAGGTGATCTCATTGAAACATACAAGATCCTGAGGGGGTTGACAGGGTAGATGCTGAGAGGTTGTTTCCCCTGGCTGGAGAGTCTAGAACCAGGGGTCACAGTCTCAGGATAAGGGGTCGGCCATTTAGGACTGAGATGAGGAGGAATTTCTTCACTCAGAGGGTTGTGAATCTTTGGAATTCTCTGCCCCAGAGGGCTGCGGAGGCTGAATCGTTGAGTATATTCAAGGCTGATATCGATAGATTTTTGGACTCTAGGGGAATCGAGGGATATGGGGATTGGGCGGGAAAGTGGAGTTGAGGTTGAAGATCAGCCGTGATCTTATTGAATGGCAGAGCAGGTTCGAGAGGCCGAATGGCCGACTCCTGCTCCTAATTTCTATGTTCTTATGACATTTACATTTTAAAGAAGCACTGGGCGTTATTGTAATGATAGAACTGCAGGATCAGGATTCGAACACTAACTGTGAAGGTAAACATATTTTCTATTTTTGGTGGTGAATTTTTGTGTCCACAACGTTGCCAGTACTCAAAGATTACTCCCTCTACTGGGCCATTGTGACCTTTCCCTTTTAACACTGTCACCATCATTTTCGCATCTCAATTTATTGCCATTAATTCCAATCTATGCACATTTTCCCCTGTGGATCCATACCAATAAGGAATTTAATTCAGACTGCCTATACTTATTTCACTTTTGACACTTTTAGGCATCGTGGAGCACAGAGGCAACACCACCACCTTCAAGTCAAACACCATCCTGACTTGGAAATATATCGCCGATCCTTCATCGTCGCTGGGTCAAAATCCTGGAACTCCCTCCCTAACAGCACTGTGGGAGTACCTTCACCACACGGACTGCAGCGATACAAGAAGACGGCTCACCACCAGCTTCTCCAGGGCAACTAGGGATGGGCAATAAATGCTGGCCTTGCCAGCGACGCCCACATCCCATGAATGAATAAAAAAAAGAATTATTTCATTTCATCTGTGAGATGGTGTGGAAAATGGAATTGTCACAGTGGTGGAGTAGAGGAGCCCTTAGTTAACTATTGCTTGGACACTACCGTGCCTTTTTCCAAAGATGGTAATGAAATGGCTGTCCACCAGCATTTCACTGAAACTTTTATTACAAGGCTTTATAGCTGTACTGGGTGCAACCAAAGTCTTGCAGTATTCAACAATATTTTAACTGCTGTGAATCTCACTCAGGAAGAATTGTCAGTAAGAACATAAGAACATAAGAAATAGGAGCAGGAGTAGGCCAATCGGCCCCTCGAGCCTGCTCCGCCATTCAATAAGATCATGGCTGATCTGATCCTAACCTCAAATCTTCTATCACTCTCCATCCCACCCGAACCCATGTGATCTCCCGGGAGAGGCAAAAAACCAGATAAAAAACCCAATGGCCAATTTGGGAGAAAAAATCTGGGAAATTCCTCTCCGACCCATCTAGGCGATCGAAACTCTTCCAGGAGATCACTCTGTCCCTATATTTTCTACAGTACTTAACTTCTGTAAAGGCGATCTCCACCCCAGCTAGGAACAGGAATAAAACCATCTCCTGAAATCTAACACAGAATTAGAACACAAGAAGTAGGAGCAGGATCGGGCTACACGGCCCCTGGGCCCGCTCCACTACCCACAGGGCCATGACCGATCCGAACCTAGACTCATGTCCAATTTCCTGCCCGCTCCCCGTAACCCTTAATTCCCTTTACTTCTAGGAAACTATGTATTTCTGTTTTAAATTTATTTAATGATGTAGCTTCCACAGCTTTCTGGGGCAGCAAATTCCACAAACCTACCACCCTCTGAGTGAAGAAGTTTCTCCTCATCTCAGTTTTGAAAGAGCAGCCCCTTATTTTAAGATTATGCCCCCGAGTTCTAGTTTCACCCATCATTGGGAACATCCTCACCGCATCCACCCGATCCAACCCCTTCACAATCTTATATGTTTCAATAAGATCGCCTCTCATTCTTCTGAACTCCAATGAGTAGAGTCCCAATCTACTCAACCTCTCCTCATATGACCACCCCCTCATCCCCGGGATTAACCGAGTGAACCTTTTTTGTACTGACTCGAGAGCAAGTATGTCTTTTCTTAAGTATGGACACCAAAACTGTATGCAGTATTCCAGGTGCGGTCTCACCAATACCTTGTATAACTGCAGCAATACCTCCCTGTTTTTATATTCTATCCCCCTAGCAATAAAAGCCAACATTCCACTTGCTGCACCTGCATACTAACTTTTTGAGTTTCGTGCACCAGGACCCCCAGATCCCTTTGTACTACAGTACTTTCCAGTTTCTTGCCATTAAGATAATAACTTGCTCTACGATTTTTCCTGCCAAAGTGCATAACCTCACACTTTCCAGTATTGTATTCCATCTGCCAAATCTCTGCCCACTTACTTAGCCTGTCTATGTCACTTTGCAGGTTTTTTATGTCCTCCTCACTCACTACTTTCCCTCCCATCTTTGTATTATCTGCAAACTTTGATATGTTACACTCGGTCCCCTCCTCCAAATCGTTAATATAGATTGTAAAGAGTTGGGGACCCAGCACTGACCCCTGCGGAACACCACTAGTTACTGATTGCCAGTCTGAGAATGAACCATTTATCCCAACTCTCTGCTTTCTGTTAGAGAGCCAATTCTCCACCCACGCCAGAATATTACCCCCAATCCCGTGATTTCAAATCAAAATCAACTTTTATTGTCATTGTTAGTGCAGAAGTGCAGTACAACGAAATGTAGGCTTTTTTTTTCTTGAGCAAATTTTTTTATCTTGAGCAATAATCTTTTGTGTGGCACCTTGTCAAATGCCTTTTGGAAGTCTAAATACACTACGTCCACTGGTTCTCCTTTAATCCACCCTGTATGTTACTTCCTCAAAGAACTCAAGCAAATTTGTCAAACATGACTTCCCCTTCATGAAACCATGCTGAGTTTGTCCTATTAAATTATGTTTATCCAAATGTCCCGTTACTGTCTCCTTAATAATGGACTCTAATATTTTACCAACCACAGATGTTAGGCTAGCAGGTCTATAGTTTCCAGCCTTCTGCCTACTACCCTTTTTAAATAAGGGTGTTACATTAGCAGTTTTCCAATCTGCCGGGACCTTTGCTGAGTCCAGGGAGTTTTCGAAAATTATTACCAATGCATCCACAATCCCTACCGCCACTTCCCTCAAGACCCTAGGATGTAAGCCATCAGCTCCAGGGGATTTATCCGGCTTAAGTCCCATTATTTTACCAAGTACCACTTCCTTAGTGATTTTAATCGTATTTAGCTCCTCTCCCCCCTAGAGCCCCCTGTTTGTCCAGTGTTGGGATATTCTTAGTGTCCTCGACTGTAAAGACTGATACAAAATATTTGTTCAGCGTTTTTGCCATCTCCATGTTTCCCACCATTAATTTCCCGGTCTCATCCTCTAAGGGACCAACATTTACTTTAGCCACCCTTTTTCTTTTTATATAACTATAGAAACTTTTGCTATCCGTTTTTATATTTTTTGCTAATTTACTTTCATAATCTATCTTCCCTTTCTTAATCAATCTTTTAGTTATTTTTTGCTGTCTTTTAAAGACTTCCCAATCTTCTATCCTCCCACTAGATTTGGCTACCTTTAGTCGGATACTATCCTTAATTACTTTACTTAGCCACGGATGGCTATCTTTTCTTTTACACACTTTTTTCCTCAGTGGAATATTTTTTTTTTTGGAAGTTGTAAAATAACTCCTTAAATGTACACCACTGATCATGTACCGTCTTACCCTTTAATCTATTTTCCCAGTCCATTCTAATCAATTCCGCTCTCATACCTTTTTGGGGGATTTTCGAAGACTTTTGGCTCTTTAGGATACTTCAAAAAGGTGTGACCCTCAGCTGAAAAAATCTCCCGCAAATAGAAACTGGAATTATATTTTGTTCTTTGTGTCATTACCAGAAAGGGAAGCATCAAGACTGATCTGATTGTTGTTAAAGTGGGGATTAAACTAGGAATTCCCCTCTCCTATTTTTTTTAACATCACATTAAATGCCTTGCTTTGCTCACTTGAAACACAGAACTCCACATTTAAGAATTACAGTCCTTGCCTTTGCTTATGATGTTGCCTTTATTTAACAACTCTCATAACATCACAGAACCACAGAAATTTACAGCACAGAAGGAGGCCATTCGGCCCACCGTGTCTGTGCCGGCCGAAAAAGAGCTCTCCAGCTAAATCCCACTTTCCAGCTCTTGGTCCGTAGCCCTGGAGGTTACGGCACTTCAAGTGTATATCCAAGTACTTTTTAAATGTGATGAGGGTTTCTGCCTCTACCACCCTTTCAGGCAGTGAGTTCCAGACCCCCACCACCCTCGGTGAAAAAAGTTCTCCTCAACTCCCCTCTAATCCTTCTACCAATTACTTTAAATCTGTGCCCCCTGGTTATTGACCTCTCTGCTAAGGGAACTAGGTCCTTCCTATCCACTCTATCTCGGTCCCTCATAATTTTATACACCTTATGAGAAAAGAACATCACAATCTTATACTGTAAAATAATTGATCTGTGGATTAACCTAAAAAAAGACATCTCATTTCATTCTTAAAAATTAAACAATCAATTATTACAGCTTGAGCTATTAGAATTTGGATGATGTGGAGATTGGTTATAGTTTGGAAATGTGAGGGGATAGTGGGAAGAATTGTTGATGTGTCTGATTAGAACATAAGAACATAAGAAGTAGGAGCAGGAGTTGGCCATATGGCCCCTTGGGCCTGCTCCGCCATTCAATCGGATCATGGCTGATCCAAATCTAGACTCACATCCACTTCCCTGCCCTCTCCCCGTAACCCCTAATTCCCTTATCTGCTAGGAAACTGTCTATCTCCGTTTTAAATTTATTTAATGTTGCAGCTTCCACAGCTCTCTGGGGCAGCAAATTCCATAGATTTACTACCCTCTGAGTGAAGAAGTTTCTCCTCATCTCAGTTTTGAAAGGGCAGCCCTTTGTTGTACCTTTGTTGAAGATATTCACAGCCGATGGAGTAACAGAAACATGGGTTAACTGGGCGATAACATGGAGCCTTGAGAGTGGTAGGCATGCTTTGAACTTTGACATTTACGCTGTCAGGATATAAGTATCCAGGTTAAAGATGGTATGGCATGTGCTAATCTCATGATTTGTTTCAAAAATAGCATCTTAGATGTGGAAGTTGCCATAGTAAGAGCCAGATAATGGACTGAAAGAGCGGGAGTCAACTTGGATAAAAGGAAAATGAGTAAGAGGACAATAACATAGCGATAGTCGACCAGGATGTCCAACAACAACAACTTGTATTTATATAGCGCCTTTAACGTAGTACAACGTCCCAAGGCGCTTCACAGGAGTATTATCAGATGGGCTTCACTTGGCCAGTGCTGGGACTAGAGTCCTGGCGGATCATATAACTAGGGCTGTAGAGAGGGCTTTAAACTAACTAGTGGGGGGGAGGTTCCTAGAGAGCAAATAATACAAATGACAACAGAGAAGGTCATAGACTTAGGTAGCAGTGGGGAAATTGAAAATCAGAGCGTGTCAGGAAGGGGCAGAAGGTATGGAGTAAAAGGTAAAGTAATAAAAAGGGCAAAAGCAGGAACTAAGTGTCACAAAACATCTTTGAAAGTTCTCTATCTGAATGCACGTAGCATTCGTAACAAAATAGACGATTTATGGCACAAATAACTACATATGGGTATGATCTTGTGGCCATTACAGAAACATGGCTGCAGGGTGACAATGCCTGGGAATTAAACATACCAGGTTATTTAACGATCAGGAAGGACAGGCAGGAAGGAAGGGGAGGTGGGGTGGCTATGTTAATAAAGGAAGGAATCACTGTAATACAGAGAAATTATATTGGGTCAAAAGATCAGGATAATGAAACAGTTTGGGTGGAGGTAAGGAATAATAACGGGAAAAAAACACTAGTGGGCGTAGTCTATAGGCCTCCGAACAGTGGCAACTCTGTTGGACGGAGTATCAATCAGGAAATAGTTGAGGCTTGTAATAAGGGAACATCTATAATTATGGGGGATTTTAACTATCATATTAATTGGACAAATCAAATTGGGCAGGGCTGCCTTGAGGATAAGTTCATTGAGTGTATTAGGGATGGGTTTCTTGAGCAGTATGTAACTGAACCAACCAGGGGGCAAGCAACCTTAGATCTGGTCCTGTGTAACGAGACAGGATTAATTAAAAATGTCCTAGTAAAGGATCCCCTTGGAATGAGTGACCATAACATGGTTGAATTCCATATTCAATTAGAGGGTGAGAAGGTTGGATCTCAAACAAGCGTGCTAAGCTTGAATAAAGGAGACTATGAAGGTATGAGAGCGGAATTGAGTAGAGTGGATTGGGAAAATAGATTAAAGGGTAAGACGATACATGATCAGTGGTGTACATTTAAGGAGTTATTTTACAACTTCCAAAAAATATATATTCCACTGAGAAGAAAAGGGTGTAAAAGAAAAGACAGCCATTCGTGGCTAAGTAAAGAAAATAAGGATAGTATTCGACTAAAAACAAGGGCATATAAGGTAGCCAAATCTAGTGGGAGGATAGAGGATTGGGAAAACTTTAAAAGACAGCAAAAAGTAACAAAAAGATTGATTAAGAAAGGGAAGATAGATTATGAAAGTAAATTAGCAAAAAATATAAAAACAGATAGTAAGAGTTTTTATAGTTCTATAAAAAGAAAAAGGGTGGCTAAAGTAAATGTTGGTCCCTTAGAGGATGAGACCGGGAAATTAATGGTAGGAAATATGGAGATGGCAAAAACACTGAATGAATATTTTGTATCAGTCTTTACAGTAGAAGACACTAAGAATATCCCAACACTGGACAAACAGGGGGCTAAAGGGGGGGGGAGGAGTTAAACACGATCAAAATCACTAAGGAAGTGGTACTCGGTAAAATAATGGGACTCAAGGCGGATAAATCACCTGGACCTGATGGCTTACATCCTAGGGTCTTGAGGGAAGTGGCGGTAGGGATTGTGGATGCATTGGTAATAATTTTCCAAAACTCCCTGGACTCGGCAAAGGTCCCGGCAGACTGGAAAACTGCTAATGTAACACCCTTATTTAAAAAGGGCAGTAGACAGAAGGCTGGAAACTATAGACCGGTTAGCCTAACATCTGTGGTAGGTACAATTTTGGAGTCCATTATTAAGGAGACAGTAACAGGACATTTGGATAATCATAATTTAATAGGACAAAGCCAGCATGGTTTTATGAAGGGGAAGTCATGTTTGACAAATTTGCTGGAGTTCTTTGAGGAAGTAACATATAGGGTGGATAAAGGGGAACCAGTGGACGTAGTGTATTTAGACTTCCAAAAGGCATTTGACAAGGTGCCACACAGAAGATTATTGCTTAAGATATAAAATCACGGGATTGGGGGTAATATTCTGGCATGGATAGAGGATTGGCTATCTAACAGAAGGCAGAGAGTTGGGATAAATGGTTCATTCTCAGACTGGCAATCAGTAACTAGTGGTGTTCCGCAGGGGTCAGTGCTGGGTCCCCAACTCTTTACAATCTATATTAACGATTTGGAGGAGGGGACCGAGTGTAACATATCAAAGTTTGCAGATGATACAAAGATGGGAGGGAAAGTAGTGAGCGAGGAGGACATAAAAAACTTGCAAAGTGACATAGACAGGCTAAGTAAGTGGGCAGAGATTTGGCAGATGGAATACAATACTGGAAAGTGTGAGGTTATGCACTTTGGCAGGAAAAATCGTAGAGCAAGTTATTATCTTAATGGCAAGAAACTGGAAAGTACTGAAGTACAAAGGGATCTGGGGGTCCTGGTGCACGAAACTCAAAAGGTTAGTATGCAGGTGCAGCAAGTGATTAAGAAGGCCAATGGAATGTTGGCTTTCATTGCTAGGGGGATAGAATATAAAAATATGGAGGTATTGCTTCAGTTGTACAAGGTATTGGTGAGACCGCACCTGGAATACTGCGTACAGTTTTGGTGTCCATACTTAAGAAAGGACATACTTGCTCTCGAGTCAGTACAAAGAAGGTTCACTCGGTTAATCCCGGGGATGAGGGGATGGACATATGAGGAGAGGTTGAGTAGATTGGGACTCTGCTCATTGGAGTTCAGAAGAATGAGAGGCGATCTTATTGAAACATATAAGATTGTGAAGGGGTTGGATCGGGTGGATGCGGGGAGGATGTTCCCGATGATGGGTGAAACTAGAACTAGGGGGCATAGTCTTAGAATAAGGGGCTGCTCTTTCAAAACTGAGATGAGGAGGAACTACTTCACTCAGAGGGTGGTAGGTCCATGGAATATGCTGCCCCAAAAAGCTGTAGAAGCTACATCATTACATAAATTTAAAACAGAAATAGACAGTTTCCTAGAAGTAAAGGGAATTAAGGGTTACGGGGTGCGGGCAGGAATTTGGACATGAGTCTGGGTTCGGATCGGTCATGGCCCTGTGGGTAGCGGAGCGGGCCCAGGGGCCGTGTAGCCTGATCCTGCTCCTATTTCGTGTGTCTAATTCTGTTAGATTCAGGAGATGGTTCTGTGATAGTGGATTGGCGGTTAGGATCAGATCAGCCATGATCTTATTGAATGGCGGAGCAGGCTCGAGGGGCCGATTGGCCTACTCCTGCTCCTATTTCTTATGTTCTTATGTTCTTATTATGACTCCGAGCCACATTAGGAGGTATTCGGACAGGTGACCCAAAGCTGGGTCAAAGAGGTAGGTTTTAAGGAGCGTCTTAAAGGAGGAGAGAGAGGTGGAGAGGTTTAGGGAGGGAATTCCAGAGCTTAGGGCCCAGGCAGCTGAAGGCACGGCCACCAATGGTGGAGCGATTATAATCAGGGATGCTCAAGAGGTCAGAATTGGAGGAGGGCAGCATTAAAGCACACCAGCAAGGAATGTTTGTTTTCTGTTTTTTATTCATTTATGGGATGTTGGCGTCGCTGGCAATGCCAGCATTTATTGCCCATCCCTAATGTGAGTCTGTTGTATCTTTCACATTCATGAGTATCTCACACTCAAAGTCATCAATGGCCACGAATATTCACTACCGAGCTCCGGTATTTATTTTGCCAGTTATTTATACCTGAAATGTGCCATAAAAGTATATTTATGTTTGGTAGATTTTAAAGGGGTTTATTCAGGTTTTTTTTTTACAAGCTAATGACAAATGTGCAAGTCGTAGACCTGTGTATGAACAAATTCTAGGCTGCGATTAACCGTACAGTCTGTTAATGGCGTCTGCGATAGAATTATAATATTGTTCTACCACTAACAACGCAATGACATGCTGTTCCGATATAACATTACAATTTGATAGTTTCACAGAATTTCGCACTTTTTAAGCGAGCTCCCACGAGGATTACCTTATTTGAAACCATGGGTTTCTCCAAATCAATTTCAAATGTTTGTAAATTTGTTTTCAATGTTGACCACATTTATATAATAAAAACAGTTGGTATCGGACAATCTTAAAGGGGCACAAAACAATAAACCCAATTTATAAATAAAACAAATGGAAACTTACTCCTGTCACTTCCTTTCTCCTCTTTTCAATTGCCGTTAGGATGGCATTGCCCGCCATCAGAAATCACTGAAAGTGAAAGTACTTCCTTTTTAAAGGGACACAAACAATAAACTCCAATTTATAATTAAAAAAGAAAAACTTATCAAATCGTAATATTGCTTCCTGTATCTACATCTCAACGTGTTAGCCTGTGGTTCAGTGGGCAGCACCCTCGCCTCTGAGTCAGAAGGTTGTGGGTTCAAGTCCCTCTCCAGAGACTTGAGCACAAAAATCTAGGCTGACACTGCAGTGCAGTACTGAGGGAGGGCCGCACTGTCGGAGGGGCAGTACTGAGGGAGTGCTGCACTGTCGGAGGGACAGTTCTGAGGGAATGCTGCAGTGGCAGAGGGGCAGCGCCGAGGGAGCGCCGCACTGTTGGAGGGGCAGCGCCGAGGGAGCGCCGCACTGTTGGAGGGGCAGCGCCGAGGGAGCGCTGCACTGTCGGAGGGGCAGCGCCGAGGGAGCGCCGCACTGTCCACTGAGCCACAGTAAAATACCTTGAAAAATGATAATCCCAGGTGAAGTGCAGTAGGAAATCTCAATGTGACATTAATTCTCAGAGGAAGCAGCTAACCCCTCAAATCATAACAGACCCCTTTTTGAAGAGGGCACAATGAAATGCAAATTTTAAATTTAAAAAATCGTTTGAAATTATAATATTGCTTTAGCCTGCAAAGCCTTGCAGTCCCTGTTCCTGGGTGCAGGGCTTTGATTGACAGGCAGGCTGGGCTCGGTAACCAGGGGCAACCGGCTCCATGGTAACCAGGGGACGGAGCCACTCTCAGCCAGGGGGGGAGACCCTCTGGGAAACGGTAACTCCACCGAATCCCACTCCAAGAAGCCGCACAAACAGACAGAAAGGAAGTATTCGTGAGATTTTGGTTGTTACGATGCTGCGAGTTGAGGAATGCCGCGCGTTTACTGCCGCCGGGTGGAGGGAGTGTTGGTTGCACCTCCCTCTCCGGGAATGGTGCGGTCCACTCAACATCCGGGCGGGGCCTGAGCGGTTGTGAGCGGCAGAGCTCCCGGTCAGTGAGGAGTAAGGAGCCGATCCGTGGGTCAGTGAGGGGCCGGGCCGTGGGTCAGTGAGGAGTGAGGGGCCGGGCCGTGGGGGAGTGAGGAGTGAGGGGGCCGGGCCGGGCCGTGGGGGAGTGGGGAGTGAGGGGCCGGGCCGTGGGGGAGTGAGGAGTGAGGGGCCGGGCCGTGGGTCAGTGAGGAGTGAGGGGCCGGGCCGGTGGTCAGTGAGGAGTGAGGGGCCGGGCCGTGGGTCAGTGAGGAGTGAGGGGCCGGGCCGGGGGTCAGTGAGGAGTGAGGGGCCGGGCCGGGCCGTGGGTCCGTGAGGAGTGAGGGGCCGGGCCGGGGGGAGGAGTGAGGGGCCGGGCCGGGCCGGGCCGAGGGGGTCAGTGAGGAGTGAGGGGCCGGGACGTGGGTCAGTGGGGAGTGAGGGGCCGGGCCGTGGGTCAGTGAGGAGTGAGGGGCCGGGCCGGGGGTCAGTGAGGAGCCGGGCCGGGGGTCAGTGAGGGGCCGGGCCGTGGGTCAGTGAGGGGCCGGGCCGGGGGTCAGTGAGGAGTGAGGGGCCGGTCCGTGGGTCAGTGAGGAGTGAGGGGCCGGGCCGTGGGTCAGTGAGGAGTGAGGGGCCGGGCCGGGGGTCAGTGAGGAGTGAGGGGCCGGGCCGTGGGTCAGTGAGGAGTGAGGGGCCGGGCCGGGGGTCAGTGAGGAGCCGGGCCGGGGGTCAGTGAGGGGCCGGGCCGTGGGTCAGTGAGGGGCCGGGCCGGGGGTCAGTGAGGAGTGAGGGGCCGGGCCGTGGGTCAGTGAGGAGTGAGGGGCCGGGCCGTGGGTCAGTGAGGAGTGAGGGGCCGGGCCGTGGGTCCGTGAGGAGTGAGGGGCCGGGCCGTGGGTCCGTGAGGAGTGAGGAGTGAGGGGCCGGGCCGTGGGTCCGTGAGGAGTGAGGGGCCGGGCCGTGGGTCAGTGAGGAGTGAGGGGCCGGGCCGTGGGTCAGTGAGGAGTGAGGGGCCGGGCCGTGGGTCAGTGAGGAGTGAGGGGCCGGGCCGTGGGTCAGTGAGGAGTGAGGGGCCGGGCCGTGGGTCAGTGAGGAGTGAGGGGCCGGGCCGTGGGTCAGTGAGGAGTGAGGGGCCGGGCCGTGGGTCAGTGAGGAGTGAGGGGCCGGGCCGTGGGTCAGTGAGGAGTGAGGGGCCGGGCCGTGGGTCAGTGAGGAGTGAGGGGCCGGGCCGTGGGTCAGTGAGGAGTGAGGGGCCGGGCCGTGGGTCAGTGAGGAGTGAGGGGCCGGGCCGTGGGTCAGTGAGGAGTGAGGGGCCGGGCCGTGGGTCAGTGAGGAGTGAGGGGCCGGGCCGTGGGTCAGTGAGGAGTGAGGGGCCGGGCCGTGGGTCAGTGAGGAGTGAGGGGCCGGGCCGTGGGTCAGTGAGGAGTGAGGGGCCGGGCCGTGGGTCAGTGAGGAGTGAGGGGCCGGGCCGTGGGTCAGTGAGGAGTGAGGGGCCGGGCCGTGGGTCAGTGAGGAGTGAGGGGCCGGGCCGTGGGTCAGTGAGGAGTGAGGGGCCGGGCCGGGGGTCAGTGAGGAGTGAGGAGCCGGGCCGTGGGTCAGTGAGGGGCCGGGCCGTGGGCCAGTGAGGAGTGAGGAGCCGGGCCGTGGGTCAGTGAGGAGTGAGGGGCCGGGCCGTGGGTCAGTGAGGAGTGAGGAGCCGGGCCGGGGGTCAGTGAGGAGCCGGGCCGTGGGTCAGTGAGGAGCCGGGCCGGGGGTCAGTGAGGAGTGAGGGGCCGGGCCGGGGGTCAGTGAGGGGCCGGGCCGGGGGTCAGTGAGGAGCCGGGCTGTGGGTCAGTGAGGAGTGAGGGGCCGGGCCGTGGGTGAGTGAGGGGCCGGGCCGTGGGTCAGTGAGGAGTGAGGGGCCGGGCCGTGGGTCAGTGAGGAGTGAGGGGCCGGGCCGTGGGTCAGTGAGGAGTGAGGGGCCGGGCCGTGGGTCAGTGAGGAGTGAGGGGCCGGGCCGTGGGTCAGTGAGGAGTGAGGGGCCGGGCCGTGGGTCAGTGAGGAGTGAGGGGCCGGGCCGTGGGTCAGTGAGGAGTGAGGGGCCGGGCCGTGGGTCAGTGAGGAGTGAGGGGCCGGGCCGTGGGTCAGTGAGGAGTGAGGGGCCGGGCCGTGGGGGAGTGAGGGGCCGGGCCGTGGGTCAGTGAGGAGTGAGGGGCCGGGCCGTGGGTCAGTGAGGAGTGAGGGGCCGGGCCGTGGGTCAGTGAGGAGTGAGGGGCCGGGCCGTGGGTCAGTGAGGAGTGAGGGGCCGGGCCGTGGGTCAGTGAGGAGTGAGGGGCCGGGCCGTGGGTCAGTGAGGAGTGAGGGGCCGGGCCGTGGGTCAGTGAGGAGTGAGGGGCCGGGCCGTGGGTCAGTGAGGAGTGAGGGGCCGGGCCGTGGGTCAGTGAGGAGTGAGGGGCCGGGCCGTGGGTCAGTGAGGAGTGAGGGGCCGGGCCGTGGGTCAGTGAGGAGTGAGGGGCCGGGCCGTGGGTCAGTGAGGAGTGAGGGGCCGGGCCGGGGGTCAGTGAGGAGTGAGGAGCCGGGCTGTGGGTCAGTGAGGGGCCGGGCCGTGGGCCAGTGAGGAGTGAGGAGCCGGGCTGTGGGTCAGTGAGGAGTGAGGGGCCGGGCTGTGGGTCAGTGAGGAGTGAGGAGCCGGGCCGGGGGTCAGTGAGGAGCCGGGCTGTGGGTCAGAGGGGAGTGAGGAGCCGGGCCGGGGGTCAGTGAGGAGTGAGGGGCCGGGCCGGGGGTCAGTGAGGGGCCGGGCCGGGCCGGGGGTCAGTGAGGAGCCGGGCTGTGGGTCAGTGAGGGGCCGGGCCGTGGGGGAGTGAGGAGCCGGGCTGTGGGTCAGTGAGGAGTGAGGAGCCGGGCCGGGGGTCAGTGAGGAGCCGGGCTGTGGGTCAGTGAGGAGTGAGGAGCCGGGCCGGGGGTCAGTGAGGGGGCCGGGCCGGGGGTCAGTGAGGGGGCCGGGCCGTGGGTCAGTGAGGGGGCCGGGCCGTGGGTCAGTGAGGGGGCCGGGCCGTGGGTCAGTGAGGGGGCCGGGCCGGGGGTCAGTGAGGGGCCGGGCCGGGGGTCAGTGAGGAGCCGGGCCGGGGGTCAGTGAGGAGCCGGGCCGGGGGTCAGTGAGGAGTGAGGGGCCGGGCCGGGGGTCAGTGAGGAGGGAGGAGCCGGGCCGGGGGTCAGTGAGGAGGGAGGGGCTGGGCCGGGGGTCAGTGAGGAGTTAGGAGCCGGGCCGTGGGGGAGTGAGGAGCCGGGCCGTGGGTCAGTGAGGAGTGAGGAGCCGGGCCGGGGGTCAGTGAGGAGTGAGGAGCCGGGCCGGGGGTCAGTGAGGAGTTAGGAGCCGGGCCGGGGGTCAGTGAGGAGTTAGGAGCCGGGCCGGGGGTCAGTGAGGAGCCGGGCCGGGGGTCAGTGAGGAGTGAGGAGCCGGGCCGGGGGGTCAGTGAGGAGCCGGGCCGGGGGGTCAGTGAGGAGCCGGGCCGGGGGGTCAGTGAGGGGCCGGGCCGGGGGTCAGTGAGGGGCCGGGCCGGGGGTCAGTGAGGAGCCGGGCTGTGGGTCAGTGAGGAGTGAGGGGCTGGGCCGGGGGTCAGTGAGGAGTGAGGGGCCGGGCCGGGGGTCAGTGAGGAGTGAGGAGCCGGGCTGTGGGTCAGTGAGGAGTGAGGGGCCGGGCCGTGGGTCAGCGAGGAGCCGGGCCGTGGGTCAGCGAGGAGCCGGGCCGTGGGTCAGTGAGGGGCCGGGCCGTGGGTCAGTGAGGGGCCGGGCCGTGGGTCAGTGAGGGGCCGGGCTGTGGGTCAGTGAGGAGTGAGGGGCCGGGCTGTGGGTCAGCGAGGAGTGAGGGGCCGGGCCGTGGGTCAGTGAGGGGCCGGGCCGTGGGTCAGTGAGGGGCCGGGCTGTGGGTCAGTGAGGAGTGAGGGGCCGGGCTGTGGGTCAGCGAGGAGCGAGGAGCCGGGCCGTGGGTCAGCGAGGAGCCGGGCCGTGGGTCAGCGAGGAGCCGGGCCGTGGGTCAGCGAGGGGCCGGGCCGTGGGTCAGCGAGGGGCCGGGCCGTGGGTCAGCGAGGGGTCGGGCTGTGGGTCAGTGAGGAGTGAGGAGCTGGGCTGTGGGCCAGTGAGAGGCCGGGCTGTGGGTCAGTGAGGAGTGAGGGGCCGGGCCGTGGGTCAGTGAGGGACCGGGCCGGGGGTCAGTGAGGGGGCCGGGCCGGGCCGGGGGTCAGTGAGGGGCCGGGCCGTGGGTCAGTGAGGGACCGGGCCGGGGGTCAGTGAGGGGCCGGGCCGTGGGTCAGTGAGGGGCCGGGCCGGGGGTCAGTGAGGGGCCGGGCCGGGGGTCAGTGAGGGACCGGGCCGTGGGTCAGTGAGGGACCGGGCCGGGGGTCAGTGAGGGGCCGGGCCGTGGGTCAGTGAGGGGCCGGGCCGTGGGTCAGTGAGGGACCGGGCCGGGGGTCAGTGAGGGGGCCGGGCCGGGCCGGGGGTCAGTGAGGGGCCGGGCCGGGGGTCAGTGAGGGGCCGGGCTTTCTGTGGCCAGCAGGGTCACCAATCTTGATGCAGCGTTTCCATTGGCTGGGTGTCTGTAGCCGGGGTCTGACTGTTGGGCCACTGTTCAGTGTTGATCCTTACTGTGTGTGTGTTGGTGTTCTCTCTGCACAATGTCGGTCAATGTGCGACTATTACGCTTCCATTCTTATCTATCTAATCATAGCCAGAGAATGGCCTGCAAAGGTTTCTCTTCCCGCTCCCGCATCGTTACCTCTGGTGTCCCCAAGGATCTATCCTGGGCCCCCTCCTATTTCTCATCTGCATGCTGCCCCTTGGTGACATTATCCAAAAACACAGCATCAGTTTCCACATGTGTGCTGATGACACCCAGCGCTACCTCACCACCACCTCGCTGAACCCCTCCACTACCTCTCAATTGTCAGACTGCTTATCCGACATCCAGTACTGGATGAGCAGAAATTTCCTCCAACCAAATATTGGGAAGAGTGAAGCCATTGTTTTCGGTCCCCTCCACAAACTCCATTCTCTAGCCACCGACTCCATCCCTCTCCCTAGCATCTCCCTGAGGCTGAACCACACTGTTGGCAACCTTGGTGTCGTATTTGACCCCGAGCTGAGCTTCCGACCACATATCCGTGCCATCCCTAAGACCACCTACTTCCACCTCTGTAACATCGCCAGTCTCCGCCCTGCCTCAGCTCATCCGCTGCTGAAACCCTCATCCATGCCTTTGTTACCTCTAGACTTGACTATTCCAATGCACTCCTGGCTGGTTTCCCACGTTCTATCCTCCGTAAACTTGAGGTCATCCAAAACTCGACTGTCCGTGTCCTAACTCGCACCAAGTCCCGTTTGCCCATCACCCCCTGTGCTCGCTGACCTACATTGGCTCCCGGTTAAGCAGCACCTTGATTTTAAAATTCTCGTCCGTGTTTTCAAATCCCTCCATGGCCTCGCCCCTCCCTATCTCTGTAATCTCCTCCAGCCCCACAACCCCCCGAGATCTCTGCGCCCCTCTAATTCTGGCCTCTTGAGCATCCCTGACTATAATCTCTCCACCATTGGCGGCCGTGCCTTCAGCTGCCTGGGCCCTAAGCTCTGGAATTCCCTCCCTAAACCTCTCCGCCTCTCTTTCCTCCTTTAAGACGCTCCTTAAAACCGACCTCTTTAACCAACCTGCCCTAATATCTCCTTCTGTGGCTCAGTGTCAAATGTTGTTCTATAATACTCCTGTGAAGTGCCTCGGGATGTTTTACTACGTTAAAGGCGCTCTATAAATCCAAGTTGTTCTAAAACTGCAGGATACTGATTGTTGTGTGTATGTGTATAATTATTTGTTCTTATTTCAGTTGATCTACTTAGAACAACAAAAATGGAAAACTTTGTCCTTTATGAGGAAATTGGAAAAGGAAATAAATCGACTGTTTACAAAGGCAGAAGGAAGGGAACAATCAATTTTGTGGCTATTTTATGTATTGACAAATCAAAAAGGCCAGAGATCACGAATAGGGTGAGTATCACTTGATAGTAGCAGTAATGTTTGAATGATCAGAGAATTCAACTAGCGTGGTGGCACAGTGCATTGCAGACCCACCTTATGGTTTTCTCCTGTCGTCCGAGGCGTGTTTGTACCATGGCCATCTCTGGGCTGTCTTGCTTCACGTCGGTGCAGATAGCTGTGCTATATTCTGTAGTACGGTGCCGTAGAGACTCGGAGGATTGAGTGCCAAGTTAGTTTATCTCCATTGGGGAAAATGGGTGCTGTAATTGGCTTTGGCATCCCCGGACTAGGAAAGAGGGAAATAATCTGCCTGGGGGCGGCACTGATTCCTGCACAGTGATAGCTGCTGGAAAGTGTGTGAATGTCCGATTATATCTGGATCAGGCTGGGCTGTAAAACCACCTCTGCAAGCCAAGGGCCAGTCTGCACTCGTCGTCTCAGGCTAGCCTCACATTTGGGTGGGTTGCTGGTGTTGTGAAACCATGTTTAGCAGGATCCCTTGTCTCGGGAAAAGAACTGTTAAGGGGAAGAGGTGATGGAGGGGAGGGGAGTGAGAATATTGTACATTGATGGAACAATGAACACTGTAACCCTTCGACCGCTTGTCTCAATGTTCGTCTATTGACTTAACACAAGTGTGAAACTAGATGTAATTGTAACTTGTCTTTCCCCCTCGATGATCTGTCATTTTCATACTTCTTGTTGGCTTATTATGCCACAGGTGCTAACCGATTGGGCCTTTCCTTGTGTAAGAGCTGAGGTAGTCGGCGTTGGGACGTGAAAACCATTTCAAGAAAGACTTGCATTTATATTCGCGCCTTTCACAACCTCAGGACCTCCCAAAGCGCTTTACAGCCAATGAAGTTCTTTTGAAGTGTAGTCACTGTTGTAATGTGGGAAACGGGCAGCCAATTTGCGCACAGCAAGCTCCCGCAAACAGCATTGAAATAATGACCAGATCATCTGTTTTAAGGTGTTGATTGAGGGATAAATATTGACCAGGACACCGGGGAGAACTCCCCTGCTCTTCCTCGGAACAGTGGCCGTGGGATCTTTTACGTCCACCTGAGAGAGCAGACGGGGCCTTGGTTTAACGTCTCATCCGAAAGACTGCCCCTCCGACAGCGCGGCGCTCCCTCGGCACTGCCCCTCCGACAGCGCGGCGCTCCCTCGGCACTGCCCCTCCGACAGCGCGGCGCTCCCTCGGCACTGCCCCTCCGACAGCGCGGCGCTCCCTCGGCACTGCCCCTCCGACAGCGCGGCGCTCCCTCGGCACTGCCCCTCCGACAGCGCGGCGCTCCCTCGGCACTGCCCCTCCGACAGCGCGGCGCTCCCTCGGCACTGCCCCTCCGACAGCGCGGCGCTCCCTCGGCACTGCCCCTCCGACAGCGCGGCGCTCCCTCGGCACTGCCCCTCCGACAGCGCGGCGCTCCCTCGGCACTGCCCCTCCGACAGCGCGGCGCTCCCTCGGCACTGCCCCTCCGACAGCGCGGCGCTCCCTCGGCACTGCCCCTCCGACAGCGCGGCGCTCCCTCGGCACTGCCCCTCCGACAGCGCGGCGCTCCCTCGGCACTGCCCCTCCGACAGCGCGGCGCTCCCTCGGCACTGCCCCTCCGACAGCGCGGCGCTCCCTCGGCACTGCCCCTCCGACAGCGCGGCGCTCCCTCGGCACTGCCCCTCCGACAGCGCGGCGCTCCCTCGGCACTGCCCCTCCGACAGCGCGGCGCTCCCTCGGCACTGCCCCTCCGACAGCGCGGCGCTCCCTCGGCACTGCCCCTCCGACAGCGCGGCGCTCCCTCGGCACTGCCCCTCCGACAGCGCGGCGCTCCCTCGGCACTGCCCCTCCGACAGCGCGGCGCTCCCTCGGCACTGCCCCTCCGACAGCGCGGCGCTCCCTCGGCACTGCCCCTCCGACAGCGCGGCGCTCCCTCGGCACTGCCCCTCCGACAGCGCGGCGCTCCCTCGGCACTGCCCCTCCGACAGCGCGGCGCTCCCTCGGCACTGCCCCTCCGACAGCGCGGCGCTCCCTCGGCACTGCCCCTCCGACAGCGCGGCGCTCCCTCGGCACTGCCCCTCCGACAGCGCGGCGCTCCCTCGGCACTGCCCCTCCGACAGCGCGGCGCTCCCTCGGCACTGCCCCTCCGACAGCGCGGCGCTCCCTCGGCACTGCCCCTCCGACAGCGCGGCGCTCCCTCGGCACTGCCCCTCCGACAGCGCGGCGCTCCCTCGGCACTGCCCCTCCGACAGCGCGGCGCTCCCTCGGCACTGCCCCTCCGACAGCGCGGCGCTCCCTCGGCACTGCCCCTCCGACAGCGCGGCGCTCCCTCGGCACTGCCCCTCCGACAGCGCGGCGCTCCCTCGGCACTGCCCCTCCGACAGCGCGGCGCTCCCTCGGCACTGCCCCTCCGACAGCGCGGCGCTCCCTCGGCACTGCCCCTCCGACAGCGCGGCGCTCCCTCGGCACTGCCCCTCCGACAGCGCGGCGCTCCCTCGGCACTGCCCCTCCGACAGCGCGGCGCTCCCTCGGCACTGCCCCTCCGACAGCGCGGCGCTCCCTCGGCACTGCCCCTCCGACAGCGCGGCGCTCCCTCGGCACTGCCCCTCCGACAGCGCGGCGCTCCCTCGGCACTGCCCCTCCGACAGCGCGGCGCTCCCTCGGCACTGCCCCTCCGACAGCGCGGCGCTCCCTCGGCACTGCCCCTCCGACAGCGCGGCGCTCCCTCGGCACTGCCCCTCCGACAGCGCGGCGCTCCCTCGGCACTGGCTCTCCGACAGCGCGGCGCTCCCTCCGCACTGCACTGGGAGTGTCAGCCTGGATTTTTGAGCTCAAGTCTCTGGAGTGGGACTTGAACCCACAACCTTCTGACTCAGAGGCGAGGGTGCTGCCCACTGAGCCACGGGGTGACATTTAACCATTGAGGGCAACAGAGCCGAGTTTTATCCTGTCCTCGGCTAACACTTGCCAGTGATCAGGAGAGGGGACCGTGGCTCTTGTTTTACCCCCTTTCCTGCCCAGGAGTGCTGAGCCCAATTTTAACTTGCCGGCTGCTGTCCTGCATGAGATCCACAAACTCAACATGGAGCAGAAATTGAACCTGGGACCTTCCAATCTGTGCTTAGTGCTGCATTGAGCTCTCTGAATACTGACAAATCACTATTTTGTAACCTGAGATGGAACTCCACCCATCTGTTCCTAAAAATTCCATGCTTTTGTTACCTCCAGACTTGAGTTTCCCAATACTCTCCTGGCCGGCCTTCTACCCTCTGTAAGCTTAAGCTCATCCAAAGCTCTGCTGTCCTTATCCTCACTCGCACCAAGACCCGTTCACCCATCACCCCTACACTGGCTCCTGGTCCAGCAATGGTTCCAATTTCAAATGCTCACCCTTGTGTTCAAATCCCTCTCTACCTGTGTAACCTCCTCCAGCCCAAGAACTCTGCGTCCCTCTTGTGCATCTCAGAATTCCTTCACCCCTCCATTGGCGGTCGTGCCTTCAGATGTCTCGGCCCTGAGCTCTGGAATTCCCTCCCTAAACCTCTCTGCCTCTCTCTCCTCTTTAAACACGCTCCTTAAAACCTACCTCTTTGACCAAGCTTTTAATCACCTGCCCTAATATCTCCCTATGTGTCTTGGTGTCAAGTTGTGTCTGATTCTTCTTAGGCAGCCCCTCGAAACCGAGGATGACTTGCTTCCACATTAAAAATGAGTTCGCAGGTGACTGATGAGTCCAATGCGGGACCTACAGTCTCTGTCACAGGTGGGGCAGACGGTGGTTGAAGGGGCGGGTGGGTGGGGCGCCTGGGTTGACGCGCGCTCCTTGCGCTGCCTGCGCTTGGCACACCTGTGAAGCGCCTTGGGACATTTTACTGCATTAAAGGCACTATATAAATCGAAGTTGTTGTTGTAAAACTGCCTCCAAGAAATTGTGCCCAGGACAGGAATTTTGCTGTCAGATCTGGGGTGCTCATGGCAACGCCCTTGCAGCCCTGAACAGGATACAAGAAGAAAACTCTGTCTACCCTCCAACCAATGTCTCTTGCTCCCTTTCCCTATACTTTTCGTCTGCCTTTTTTTGATTGATATTGCTCTGGAAAGTACTTTTTTGAGGTTTCTTTTCCCAATGCTTCAAATATGTCACTGTACATTCTCCCCTCCTCCTTTATACCCTGTGCTCGCTGACCCATATTGGCTCTCGGTTAAGCAGCACCTCGATTTCAAAATTCTCATCCTGGTTTTCAAATCCCTCCCTGGCTTCGCCCCTCACTATCTCTGTAATCTCCCACAACCCCACCAGATATCTGCGCTCCTCTAATTCTGCCCTCTTGAGCATCCCAGATTATAATCGCTCTACCATTGGTGGCTGTGCCTTCTGTTGTCTCGGCCCCAAGCTCTGGAATTTCCTGCCTAAATCTCTCCGCCTCTCTACCTCTTTCCTCCTTTAAGACGCTCCTTAAAACCTACCTCTTTGACTAAGCTTTTGGTCACCTGATCTAGACTTGACTATTAGGGGTATAATTAAGAAGTTTGCAGATGATACTGAAAACGGCTGTGTGGTTGATACTAAAGAAGGAAGCTGTAGACTACAGGAAGATATCAATAAATTGGTCAGGTGGGCAGAACAGTGGCAAATGGAATTCAATCCGGAGAAGTGTGAGAGAGTGCATTTGGGGAGGGCTAACAAGGAAAGGGAATACATACTACAGGAAACTTCGCGATATCCGGCACCGACGGGACCGAGCTGCTGCCGATCTACCAAAACTTCCGGATAGACCAGCGCTAATGTTGAAGGATACGGAGGTTTTCATCTCCGTATCTGACAACAAACACTGTTGCTTAGCAACAGCTTGTAAACACTCGGCCCGTACCTTGGAAGCGTCTCTGAAGCTGTTGCTAAGCTACAGAGACGCTTTCCAGAGCCTGACTGTTGAAAAAATGCGAGGAGAAGAAAAAAAAACTAACCAAAACGGCTGCTGATTTCTGCCGTTAGATCGAGGTTTCCGGACATGCAACCTCCGGATAAACCAAAGTTTCCTGTAAATGGTAGGACACTTGAGTAGTGTAGAGGAACAAAGGGACCTTGGAGTGCATGTCCACAGATCCCTGAAGGTAGCAGGCCAGGTAGATAAGGTGGTTAAGTAGGCATACGGAATGCTTGCCTTTATTAGCCGTGGCATAGAATACAAGAGCAGGGGGGATATGCTTCAACTGTATAAAACACTAGTTAGGCCTCAGCTAGAGTACTGCGTGCAGTTCTGGTCACCACATTACAGGAAGGATGTGATTGCACTAGAGAGGGTGCAGAGGAGATTTACAAGGATGTTGCTGGGAGTAGAGAATCTGAGCTATGAGGAAAGACTGGATAGGCTGGGTCTGTTTTCCTTGGAACAGAGGAGGCTGAGGGGAGACCTTATTGAGGTGTATAAAATTATGAGGGGCCTAGATAAAGTGGATAGAAAGGACCTATTTCCCTTAGAGGGGTCAAAAACCAGGGGGAACAGATTTAAAGTTAATTGGTGGAAGGTTTTGAGGGGATATTTTGACCCAGAGGGTTGTGGGGGTCTGGAACTCACTGCCTGAAAGGGTGGTAGAGGCAGCAACGCTAACCACATTTAAAAAGTACTTGGATGTGCCCTTGGGATGCTCTAACCTGCAGGGCTACGGACCAAGAGCTGGGAAGTGGGAATAGGCTGGAGAGCTCTTTGTTGGCCGGCGCAGACACGATGGGCCGAAATGGCCTTCTTCCGTGCTGTAACTTTCTACGATTCTAATGTATCCTTATGTGGCTCGGTGTCAAATTTTTGTCTTGTAATCCTCCTGTGCAGCACCTTGGAACGTTTTACTACGTTAAAGGCGTTATATAAATACACATTGTTGTTGCTGCTCTGAGAGCAAGACTGATTGCGGTGTTTAACTCATTCTTCCTCATTCCCTGCACACTGGGCTCCCTTACTTTTTAAATTTTCCTCTCTTGTTACAATCTTAATCAATCTTTCTTGATTTACCCCATCTTCTGTCTCGCTCATTTCAAATTTGCTAATTCCTGCATTGTGGGCGATAGTCCTTCGTCTTGGTTTCTCAATTTACTAAAAAAAAACACATAATTTCTATCTTGCTTAACAACAAGAAGGTAACTGTTTGTTTTGGGAATGTATATATTTTCTGTAGGTGCGGCTCACTCACGGCATTGAGCATCGGAACATCGTCCTATTCCACGAGTGGTACGAGACCAGCAATCACCTCTGGCTTGTACTGGAACTGTGCACAGGTAAGGATTCAAATGCTGTTTAAAATAGACTATTACATCGAGGCTTTGAGTGTATGTATATGGTTAATTGGGCATCACATGCTCTGTTCTGATGCTTATTCTGTAAAAGCTTGAGAATTAGTTTTACCACAGTATCTTGCCCCGTCCTGTGTGTTAGTGTTGAAGAAGTTGCAACCAGCATATAGCATGGAGAAAAATATAGTAAAATACGTTGTGACTTGTCTGAGTTACTACAACTCTCGGCTCTAAGCAAGGAGGTTGTGGGTTCCGGTCCCACTCTGGGACCTCAGCACATGATTCACTGCAGCGCTGAGTGAGTGCCACACTATAATTCTCATCACTCGAATGAAATATGAAACCGTGGCCAGGCCTGCTTGTTTCTGTAGTTAATTCATGCAATCTGGGGTCTTGCTTTGTGAAACGAGGCTGCAGTTCAGGGTAATTCATTGTGAGGTGCTTTGGATGTTTCTGTGATGTAATCAGGTAGTATGTCATTCTTTCCTTTCTGGTTTCCTTTCCTTACTGGTTTCCTTTCTTTCCTTGTTAACACAATTATAATTCCTTCTACAGTTATTAAATATCATTTGACTTGGATTCTTCTCATTGATTAGTACGGTGCCTATTACAGTTACTAATATAGCAGTAATTTATAAAACTTCTTCCTCGACAAGACAGTCTCTGCATCACTCAATTGCAGATCACAAACCTCAACAATGGAAACGTCATGTGTTTGGTACATTTCCAAGCAAACTATTAAACGTAGAAATTAGCTTGACCGGTTAGTCTTAATAATTTCCGTGCATTGCTAGTAAAAGGTCTTGCACTAAGGGGGCCCCTTCAACCACCGTCTGCCCCACCTGTGATAGAGACTGTAGGTCCCGCATTGGACTCATCAGTCACCTGCGAACTCATTTTTAATGTGGAAGCAAGTCATCCTCGGTTCCGAGGGACTGCCTAAGAAGATGACGACTAAGGGGGCAATTGAGAGTGTTGGGATGCATCCTTGGCATTTGGTGAAACGTACAAACATGAAAACAGACGGACAGGAGAAGACCGACTGGTCCGTCCAGCCTGTCCCGTAAAACAAATAAAGAGCCTTATGTAAAATTATTAAAGGAAAAACTTTGAATACTGTAGATATAAAAGTGTTTCTTGTTCTTGCTCCTTTGCCTTCGGGCATGGCGGTCACTGAGTGTAAAAGCTGGAATGAGAAAATGCCTTTCTTCCAATTCCCAATGTTGTTGGCAGTATTTAAAGCATGTTAAGGAGATGTATGTTGTATTCTCTCATCTTTTTATGACTACCTTCATACTGTTAATCCTACGGTGTCTATTGCAGGCGGCTCATTGGCAACGGTCATCGCCCAAGATGAATATTTACATGAGGATGTAGTTCGAGACTTCGGTATTGACTTGGTGGCGGGTTTGTGCCATATTCATGAGCTGGGCATCATTTTTTGTGATCTTAACCCTGCCAAGGTAAATGGGCACTGTTGTATTAGACAAGGCTCCGAGTTTCTGCTGTAGTTGAATAATGAAAGTGTTTGGTTCCTAAGATTTACCATTGTTGCCATGGTTACATTATTCATTACTTGGCAATATGCAACAAGGTACATTTTTCTGGGTTGGAAATTGAATGGCATCTATTTTACGTCACTCTGCACTTGCCTCTTCTGTGAGTGCATAATTCTGTGTACTATTCCTTGTCACTGCCCTTTCTTGGTTACTGTGTGCCGAGAGCCATCTGTAGATGAGAGGGCAGGTGCGTGATGTCCTTTCAGGCCTTCCCCGATATTGAAAGCAGTTGCACGAGAGTTGAGAAGCAGACTGGGGACAGCACTCCTTCCAATCCCACCCCTTTACACCACAACATTGTGATTCAATCCCTCCAGTCAGGTTTCTGCCCTTCCCTGCAGCACTAAAACTATTCCAACCAAGGTCATGAATGACATTCTCTGATTGACAGGAATGCATTTTCCTTCCTCAACCTCTCTGCGGCCATTTGACATGATTGGCGATACCATCCTCCTCTAGCACCTAGAGCGGGGTACTGAGTTTGGATGATCAGCCATGGTCTCATTGAATGGCGGAGCAGGCTCGAGGGGCCGAATGGCCGACTCCTGCTCCTATCTTCTATGTTTCTCGCTTCCTTTCTCCAGCTCAGTGAGCTTGGTCTTGTTTGATTCCACTCAAGTATCTGATCTTAGCCAGAGCATCGCTACCAATGGCTTCTCTTCCTATCCTACACAGCCACCTCGTGAGTCCCCCAAAAATCCATTATTGGCCACCTCCTCTTCCTCATTTACGGGCTACCCATTGGCGACATCATCAGCTTTCACATGTTTGTTGATAACACCTCCTCCCTTGGCCCCTCCAATGCCTCTTCTGCCGGATTGTCTGGAAAATCTTGGATCAGCCTCAATTTTTTTCCAGTGAAACCTCGGGAAGACCAAAGTCGTAGTCCTCCGATCCTGTCACAAGCTGTGTACGCTTGCCACCTGCTCCATCCCTCTCCCCAGCCACTGCTCCAGACTAAATCAGACTGTTAACAGCCTTGACGTCCTAGTTGACCCTATGCTGAGCTTCCAACCGGATATCCTCTCCGTCACAAAGACTGCCTATTCCTTCCTCCGTAAGATCGCCCGTCTCTGCCCTCACCTGAGCCCATCTACTGCACAAATCCTGATCCATGCCTTTAATCACCTCCAGACTCGATGATTCCACTGCTCTCCTGTCTAGCTTCTCATCCTCCACCCTCTGGTAAGCTTCAGTTCATCCAAATGCTATCCGTATCCTATCCCACACCGAGTCCCACTTGTAAATCGCTCCCATCCTCATTTCCCCACATTAACTTCCAATCCTACTAACGCCTCAAATTTAAACTTCTCAATATTGTGTTTAAATCTCTCCATGGCCTCATCCCTCCCTATCTCTGCAACCTGTTGCCTAATTCCTTCCTCAAAGCTAGAGACAGTAATATGTCTGGCAAGTAACTTCATTTATTATTATTTTTTAAACATTCATCTTAAAACTTCATACAGAACATTCATCTTAAAACTTCATGTAGAATAGTACACAGTTAGCCTTGCATCTAAAAGCAAAGTCTAGGAAACTTCTAGCAGGAAATTGCCAAGTGTTGCTTATCCAAGCCTGTTCACTTGGTGTTGAAGCTCATCAAAAAGATCCAACTGAGTGAAATGTTTCTCTTTCAAGACCATTTTCTTCCATTGCCTAGTTCCTGCTAGATTCAATTGTGTTGGGTGTTTATGATCCTTCGATCATTGAACAGATTGCTGGACAATGACGAGGGACCCCACACCGTACCATCGCTTCCGCTCCTTGCTTTACCCGAACTGTAGACTTTGTTGTACAAGCCTTTGATCTGTTCTGTAGTAAAAGGAACCTATTGCCTTATTTATACTGAAGTCGTTTCCTTCTCTTGCACTCCCCCTGCTGTGATTAAAAGCCTGTTTTTTTTCCCCCAAAAGCCTGCTTTTTCAACCTAACAACCCTTTTAGCTCAATATTGTATTAAATTAATGACAACTAGATTATTTAGTTAATAATTTTTACGTGCCTATCCTTACAGAACAATGACTTCGGCCCTGAAATTCATCCTCTCCCATGTTATCAGCGACATTGTGATCAGAAGATAGAATTTGTGAGCACACAGTTTAAATCAGCTCTGTCGAGATTAGCTGTGCTGTCTTTGTTCTGTTAGAATAATGTAAAAACAAACGATATTCTTACACAACGTCCTCCAGCATTCCTGGCACACTAGTCTCTCTTTCCCCACCCCACCCAAAGTCTGTTCCCGTGACTCAGGTCTCTTGTGCATTTCCTCTTTCCCAGTCTATTGGCAGCCAAGCTTTTCGTTGCCTGGGTCCCACCCTCTGGAATTCCCTCCCTCACCCCATCTGCCTCTCCACTTCCCTCTCCTTTAACGACCCTCCTTAAAACCACCTCTTTGAGCAAGCTTGCGATCGCCCCTCCCAAAAGCATCTTCGGCTGGACATCCATTTTTTTCCCCCTTGCACCTCTAAATTGCCCTGGGACGTTTTACTATGTTAAAGTTGCTAGATAAATGCAAATTGTTGTCGTAAATGGTAATATCTTGTGGAATTTAAGGATGCAAATTCAAATCTCACTGTGGCACAAAAAAAAACTGTCAACACTGAAGATCGTAAGTGTTTTTCAGAACACACTTTCTACCAGCAGCCAATGTTCCCTTTAAGCTGTGTGGCTCTGGAGCTCCTGCACAGCCGGCTCAGTGGCTTTTAAATGGAAAAAAACGTGCACGTGCGGAATTTTGAATGGGCCGCTTGGCCCCCCAAAAAATGAGGGGGAGCATTGCCTGCAGCATTCCTATTTTTCCAAAATTCTTATGCCCTTCCTTGTCTAGATATTGCTGGATGGACCAGGCACTCTGAAATACAGTAACTTCAGTCTAGCCAAAGCAGAAGGAGAGAATCTGGATGAATTCTTTTCACTGATTGGTGCAGAAGATGATGTCGGGGAAAGCAATGAAGGCACACAAAGACGGAAGTCTAAAAGCCGGGCTCGAGGTAACAGTCTTTCTCAAAGCACTCCTAAATAAGGTTCATGGACGATATGAAATTTGAGTCACCTTTAAACCTAGATTATTCACAATATATATTAATGATGATCTCGACGAGGGAACTAGATGTAATATCTCCAAGTTTGCAGACGACACAAAGCTGGGTGGGCGTGTGTGCTGTGAGGAAGATGCTGAGAAACTCCAGTATGATTTGGACAGGTTGGGTGATTGGACAGAAGCATGGCAGATGCAATATAACGTGGATAAATGCGAGGTTATCCACTTTGGTGTCAAAAACAGGAAGGCAGATTATTATCTGAACGGCAATAGGTTAGGAGAAGGGGAAGTGCAACGAGACCTGGGTGTCCTTGTGCACCAGTCGCTGAAGGTAAGCATGCAGGTGCAGCAGGCGGTTAAGAAGGCAAATGGTATGTTGGCCTTCGCAGCGAGGGGGTTGGAGTACAGGAACAAGGATGTCTTGCTGCAGTTGTACAGGGCCTTGGTGAGACCACACCTTGAGTATTGTGTGCAGTTTTGGTCGCCTTATTTGAAGAAGGATGTTCTTGCCATGGAAGGAGTTCAGCGAAGATTCACCAGACTGATACCTGGGATGGCAGGAATGACGTATGAGGAGAGATTGGGTCGATTGGGCTTATACTCGCTGGAGTTTAGAAGAATGAGAGGGCATCTCATTGAAACTTATAAAATTCTAACAGGGCTAGACAGACTAGATGCAGGAAGGATGTTCCCGATGGTCAGGGATTCCAGAACCAGGGGTCACAGTCCAAGGATAAGGGGTAAGCCTTTTAGGACAGATGAGGAGGAATTTCTTCACCCAGAGAGTGGTGAACCTGTGGAATTCTCTACCACAGAAGGCAGTAGAGGCCAATACATTAAATATATTCAAGAAGGAGTTGGATGTATTTCTTAAGGCTAAAGGGATCAAGGGATATGGGGAGAAAGCAGGGACCGGGTACTGAATTTGGATGATCAGCCATGATCGCATTGAATGGCGGAGCAGGCTCGAGGGGCCGAATGGCCTACTCCTGCTCCTATCTTCTATGTTTCTATTATCGGAAGCCCACGGGTTATCCGATCATAGCTGAGCATGAAATAAAAACCGAAAATGCTGGAAACACTCGGCATATCAAGCGGCACCCGTGGAGAGAGAAACAGAGTCAGTGTTTCAGGGTGATGACCCTTGGTCAGAGCTCAGCAAGCCCCTGTCCTCACCCAAAGACCAAATGTACTTTGCGGCAGGACCCGCTGACCAGTGATCAGGATTGGGAACCGTGGCTCTCTCTAACAGTGGGACACTGAGGCCTGCTCTAACACTCCTGTAACCATTCCAGCTGAGCTCAAGTAACGCAGCATAAACCATGTATCGACTGGATCCGGAGTGGCTCAGTTCCACACCAGGTAGTGAATTTACCAACTGAGACAGCGACAAAAACAACTTTTAGCAAAAATTGTGAGTGTTTTCCTGAACTGTTGCAAGCAAGAGAATTGGTCACTGGTGTAGCTGAAGAGCTGTGAGGTGATTTCTCTTGTCACTGCCCTGCTGTGCACACTCTCTCTGGGGATTAGCTGAGTGTCTCCGGTTATAAGCAGGTGGGCTGCGACTGTCCTGTTCATGGTGGGCTGCAGGGCTTTATGTTAATAGATTGCAGTACTTACAAATTTATTCTGAATAATTGTGCCTATTGAAATGCATTTCTCACAAAATATAATTAAAGAACTGCATTAAATAAAAGTGTTAGCCTGGCTCCACGTAGCATTCGGATTCACTCTTGAGCTTTGTAACGCTTTTCTACTTTAAAGGCACTGTTTTGTAATTCACTCACGGGATGTGGGCATCGCTGGCAAGGTCAACATTTATTGCCCATCCCTGATTGCCCTGGAGATATAAGGACAATGTGCTGCTGTTCAGTAGTGTATTCATATTTGATGTGTAAAAAAAAAACCCTATATTATAATAATAAAGTATAATAGTTAAATTTGCTTACCCAAATATGTGTAGAGAGCTATATATTTTTTTAAGTACTAGATTCACTTTTTAAAAGGTCTGAGTGTCATAATTCATGGTGCCTCATTTTTTCAGTTTATCTCAGACAGTGCTGAGTGTTGCCGAAATGTATTTTGTGAAAGTTAAATATTTATTTAAAGTGTTAGCCGTTGTGCTTTGAAGTCGGACTGGATAATTGTTGCCCACGTACCCCAGACATCCAGGTAGTGTTTATTGGTATGTGGAGGTTTTGGAACACTTGCCAGTGGGGGGGGGGGGGGGGGAAGCTTTCTCTTCACTGTTTTGTATGTCTTGTCTCCATGCTCTCATCCACCACATCGCCTAATCCCAGTGCAGACTCTTTCAGTGCCACTCCCTCTCTGTGTGACGCACGTTTGAACAATTGTATTGCCGTTGCGCGCAACATTTTGGTGGCATAAATAATATGTGGTTATTTCTTGTTGCTGAGAGAGGGTGCAATTTTGAATTAATGGCACCCGTACAGACAGCTAGGCTCACCTGGGAAAGGACACACATGAAGCAACGTGGGATCGATAATAATAGAAACAGACTCATTGGGCTGGACGGGTAAGATTCAGAGGCAGGCCCATCAGAATGTGGGAAAAGAGGAACACCCAGGAGGGTGCAGAGAGTTCAAATTGGAGCCGTGGGTTCGGAAGGGACGAATTGGAGGCCAACATTGCAGTGTATGTGCCTTTAAGTCAGAACTACTTTTTACAGCTCCTGTATACTGTAGTACCGGCAGTGACCACACCGGTATAGAAGCTTTGCGCATGCCTCTGTACCCCAGTCTAGAGATTACCCTCCTCCAGTAAAGACCTGTTATTTGTTAATGTACAGCATCCGTGTGATTATTTATACACTGAACCACGGATCTAACAGTGGCGACGAGTGTCGATTTGAATCTACCTGCAACATAAAAAAATAAAAAAAATAGTCGAGTCCAGGAACACGGGTGTCGACTACGAACAACCGCCCAGCAGTCAGGCAGAGATCCAACTTCACTGGGGAGGCTGTGGAGAGCCGGGCTTGGTTCCCCAGCCACAACGAGCAGTAAGAGACCGACGACAGGTCCAGCGCAGACCCTTCCCGAGCAGTGGCGGCTGGAGCCGACCGACGGCGGAGAGAGAGCCGAGCAGCGTCGACGGGGTAAGACAGAGGGTGAAGAGCGCAGGGCGCAGCCGGGGGTTGAACACCGAGCGGCGTCGAGGAAAAATAAAGCAACCGGAGAGAGGGTAAGGAACAGCTGGGTTCTAGACTGAGCGGTGTCAAAAAATATCAAAAGAAGAACGTGCAGAGCACAGCCAGGGATCACGGGCTGGTCAGGGTCCGCGGGGCGAAGCAAGGGGAGACGTCATTGAGCCGCGGAGAAGAAGGAAGAGCGCGGGAGGCGTCATTGAGCCGCGGAGAAGAAGGAAGAGCGCGGGAGGTGCCATTGAGCCGCGGAGAAGCAGGGAGAGCGCGGGAGACGCCATTGAGCCGCGGAGAAGCAGGGAGAGCGCGGGAGACGCCATTGAGCCGCGGAGAAGAAGGAAGAGCGCGGGAGACGCCATTTTGAGAAGCCGCAGCGGAGAAGGGTGAGCGTGGGAAGGAAGGAAAGCGCGGGAGACGCCATTTTGTGCTAGCGGAGAAGAAGGGGAAGCGCGGGAGGCGCCATTGGTGATAGTTAACGCACAACCAAGGATGCCGAAGAGTGGCAGTATCTCTACGTTCGACAATGAAGTCGAAGATTGGGCGACATATGTGGAACGTATTGAGGTGTACTGCAGGGCGAATGAAGTGCCAGATGCTAATAAAGCACTGGTTCTGTTAAATTCCATGGGTGCAAAAACTTATGGGTTACTGCGAAATCTAATAACCCCAGAGAAGCCGGTAAACAAGAATTTTGAAAGCATAGTAGAAATCCTACAGGACCACTTAAACCCCACCGCTGCTGATAGCAGAACGATTTAAGTTCCATAAAAGGAACCAACACAAAGACGAAAGCAATGCTGAGTACCTAACGGAACTGCGCAAGCTATCGAAATACTGCCAGTTTGGAGCGGGACTAGCAGACACGTTAAGGGACAAGTTTGTGTGTGGGCTACAAAGTGAAGGAACCCAGAAACGGCTTCTATCAGAAAAGGACCTTAGGCTGGACAAAGCTTTCAGTATGGCAGTATCACACGAAGCAGCCGCAAGGAGCGCTGCAGAGATACAATGGAGACCGCAAGAATATGGCACCAACGAAATGACCTATGGAACAGGGAAGTGCTATCACTGCGGCAGAACAACACATGACCAGAAAGATTGTTGGTTCAAGGACCAAGTGTGCAGACAGTGTGGGAAAACAGGACACATAACAAGAGTCTGCAGGTCTGGGAAGAAAATCAACAGTAAGAAATCGCCACAGGAGAAGTACAAAAAGGTACACCAGGAGATGGACAGTGGTTCAGACGAACAGAAAAGTGACACGGACTCCGGAAGCAAGGAGCTGGGTTGTCTGAAACTACATAATGTAACCGAAATGGAGGATCTCCAGACTATCTGGGTTACACTCAAGATAGACGGAGTCCAAGTGGAAATGGAATTGGACACAGGGTCAGCTCTAACAGTCATAAATCAAAGAGACTACAAGCGGCTATTTTCACACATACCCTTGAAAGCTACAGAGATTGTCTTGAAGACGTATACGGGGCACAAAGTCTACCCCAAAGGAAAAATAAGGGTGAAAGTGACATATAAAGGCCAGGAAATACCTAAAATGGATATATATGTATTGCCAAATGGAGGACCACCACTGCTAGGACGTGAATGGATCCGGAAGATACAATTAGATTGGCATTCCATACAGGCACTGAAGGTTGAGGCCAAAAAGGATGACGACGTCACACCTGGACGACTGTCAAAAATGCTAACTGATGCAAAAGAAGTGTTCCAGGAGGGACTAGGAACACTAAAAGGAATAACAGCAACAATTAAAATAGAGGAAAATGCAAGCCCAAAGTTTCTGAAGGCCAGACCAGTGCCTTATGCGATCAGACCAGCTGTTGAAGCAGAGCTGGAAGGTTCGAACGTTCAGGAGTACTGTCCAAAGTGGACTGGAGCGAGTGGGCTACACCCATCGTTCCTGTAATGAAGAGGTCGTTGAGTAATACGCCTGGGGAACCAAAGAAGGTCCGCATCTGTGGGGATTTTAAGGTGACCGTGAACCCAGTCCTTCACACAGTGCAATATCCGCTTCCACGTATTGAGGATATTTTCGCCTCGCTATCTGGTGGTAAACGCTTCACCAAAATTGATCTAGCCCAGGCGTACTTGCAAATGGAGGTAGAAGAAGCTTCGAAACATTACCTTACGATCAACACTCATAAAGGTCTCTATCAATACAACCGGCTGGTGTTTGGAGTAGCCTCAGCTCCGGCTATCTGGCAAAGGGCGATGGATCAGGTCCTGCAAGGGATTCCAGGGACCCAGTGTTATTTGGACGACATCTTGGTCACGGGCGAAAATGACGGTGATCACCTCGCTAACTTGGAGAAGGTGCTCACCAGATTAAAGGAGTATGGGCTACGAGCTAATCGCCACAAGTGCGAGTTTTTCCAGAAACAGATCTCGTATTGCGGCCACGTCATCGATGAAGAGGGGTTACATAAGTCCCCTGACAAGATTGAGGCAGTAGTCAAGGCTCCAGCACCGGAAAATGTGTCACAACTGAGGTCGTTCCTCGGGCTGGTAAACTATTACCACAAGTTCTTGCCAAATTTGTCTACGGTATTACACCCGCTGAACACCCTACTGCAAACAGGGGTACCATGGAAGTGGGATGACGAACATAGACGAGCTTTCCAGAAGTGTAAAGAATTGATCACATCAAAAGAGGTGTTGGCCCATTTCAACCCAGCACTACCAATTCGTTTGGCATGTGATGCATCACCCTACGGCATTGGAGCGGTGCTGTCGCACAAATTCCCAGACGGGTTGGAGAGGCCAGTAGCCTTTGCGTCTCGGTCACTAACCTCAGCCGAGCGCAACTACGCCCAGATTGACAGGGAGGCCCTCAGCCTAGTATGGGGAGTAAAAAAATTCAACCACTATCTGCATGGGCAGAAGTTCACCTTGCTGACTGACCACCAACCACTTGTCTCCATCTTTAATCCTAAGAAGGGCGAGTCAGTAATGACTGCACAGCGGTTACAAAGATGGTCCCTGTTTCTAGGGGCGAATCAATATGAAATAGAATATAAGGGCACGAAACAGCATGGGAACGCTGATGGGCTATCGCGCCTGCCACTGCCTACTGTGGAGGAAGCACCAGCAGTGGACCCTTTCGAGATATTTTATTCGTCAATAATTGAACGATTGCCAGTAACGAACGCGGATATAGAGAAGGAGAACCACAATGATCCGACGCTGTCACGGGTATATGAATTGACGGTGAGGGGATGGCCAACACATGGCGACTCACTGTTGCCAGCATTCTCATCCAGAAGAGAACAGCTGTCAGTATGCCAGGGGACAGTGATGTGTGGATCCAGAGTTGTGATTCCACCCAAGTTAAGGGAGAGAGTGCTAAATGAGCTACATGAAGGTCATCTGGGGGGAGTGAAAATGAAAAGCCTTGCTAGGGCTTATGTGTGGTGGCCGGGAATCGATCAACAAATCGAAGACCTAACTAAGAGCTGCTTAGGATGCCAGAAGGTCCAAAATGCACCACCACATGCCCCTCTACACCCATGGGAGTGGCCCTCCTCTCCATGGCAACGGGTGCACATTGATTTCGCTGGTCCATTCATGGACTCAATGTTCTTAATAGCAGTGGATGCTCATTCAAAGTGGCCTGAGGTGATAAAAATGTCTTCAACACGACAGAGAAAACGATTGCAGTCCGACGGACCATATTTGCCAGAAACGGTTTGCCAGAGCAGATCTGCTCTGATAATGGACCACAGTTTGTGTCCGACGAGTTCCAAAAATTCATGAAAAGGAATGGGGTAAGGCATTGCACATCCGCCCCGTATCATCCAGCCACCAATGGATTGGCTGAGAGGTTCGTACAAACCTTTAAGAAGGCGATAAAGGCCATGTGCGACGAGGAAATTCCACTACAGCATAAGATGGACAATTTCTTATTAGCCTACCGAAACGCGACACATGCAGTTACCAACCAGACCCCGGCCATGATGTTTTTTAACCGAAGGTTGAGATCTTGTCTGGACTTGCTGAGACCAAATGTGCGAAGAAATGTTGAGGACAAACAATTCCAGCACATCAACGAGAAGCCGACAAGGAGCTTCAATGTAGGGCAACCAGTCTTGGCCCGTGACTATCGAACAGAGAAGTGGCAACCCGGAACGATATGTACAAGGCAGGGGCCATTAATGTACACAGTGGATGTCGGGGAGAACATTGTGAGACGCCACGTCGATCAGATCTTAGCGTCACAGGAACGCGTCAACCCCATGTCTCGAGTACCTGGGGATGAACCCGACATACCGGTGGCATCTACTTCAGACCCAGTAGCAGTGGAACCCGATGAACTATCCGATGAAAAGGGGTCAGAATCGCCTCTGCACCAAGAACAAGAACCTCTGGAAAGGCGCTATCCCGAAAGGGTCAGGAAGCCGCCCCAAAGACTGAATCTATAAATGGACTTTTGTTATTTAATGTACAGGTAAAAATGTAATTGTTATTTCAATATTAAGGGGGTTATTATTAATCTAAAAGGGGAGGAATTGTAGTGTATGTACCTTTTAAGTCAGAACTACTTTTTACAGCTCCTGTATACTGTAGTACCGGCAGTGACCACACCGGTATATAAGCTTTGCGCATGCCTCTGTACCCCAGTCTAGAGATTACCCTCCTCCAGTAAAGACCTGTTATTTGTTAATGTACAGCATCCGTGTGATTATTTATCCACTGAACCACGGACCTAACAAACATGTAGTAAACAAGTGGTGGGGCAATTCTGAAGTGAATATTATTTGAATAAATGCATCGTCCAGATTTGAACCATGGGACTAGACGGTTTGAGCTGAATGTAAATGGCTAAAAGACACAATATTGAGCATCGGTATCAGAGCCCAAAGATTGATTCATTGATTGCCATTGGAGTTGACGCCTAGTTTTTTTCCCTCTGAGCAATGTTTCCCCCCCCCCCCCCCCCCATGAAAGGCATGTATTTGAAGAAACGATAACTGAGTGCTGTTCATTTTATTTTGATACGTTTCATTGATAAAAGTTTTCTTTTTAGGGTCTTCAGTATACATGGCGCCAGAGGTTCTGGAGGGTGAAGATTGCTCTCCAGTCAGTGATTTATGGTCTCTGGGCTGTGTACTGTACGAGATGTTTTCAGGTTGGTTTTTGAACATGTTCACTTGAAATCTTTCCTTTTACTCTTTCTGCCGCCACTGTATTGAAAAGTCACGAGTTTTATGTTGTGTGGTGTCGGTGAGTGTCAATTTGTCCAACCTTTCCTCTCTGTGACTTTAATTCCTATTTTTATTTTTTCAAAACTCTGTACCTGGAGACTGCTAATATACACGACCGTGTCACTTTGAAAAATGTGAAAACTTCGGTGCTGCTACTTCATGGGAAAGCAGATTTGAGCACCATTTTGCTGCTGCACTTAATTGAAAAAAAGACTTGCATTTCTATAGCACCTTTCACAACCACCGGCTGTCCCAAAGAGCTTTACAGCCAATGAAGTACTTTTTGAAGTGTAGTCACTGTTGTAATGTAGGAAACACGGCAGCCAATTTGTGCACAGCAAGCTCCCACAATCAGCAATGTGATAATGACCAGATAATGTTTTTTAGTGATGTTGGTTGAGGGATAAATATTGGCCCAGACACTGGGGAGAACTCCCTTGCTCTTCTTCGAAATAGTGCCATAAGATCTTTTACGTCCACCTGAGAGCAGACAGGACCTTGGTTTAACGTCTCATCTGAAAGAGGGCACCTCCCACAGTGCAGGACTCCCTCAGTACTGCCCCTCCCACAGTGCGGCGCTCCCTCAGTACTGCCCCTCCCACAGTGCAGCGCTCCCTCAGTACCGCCCCTCCCACAGTGCGGCGCTCCCTCAGCACCGCCCCTCCGACAGTGCGGCGCTCCCTCAGCACCGCCCCTCCGACAGTGCGGCGCTCCCTCAGCACCGCCCCTCCGACAGTGCGGCGCTCCCTCAGCACCGCCCCTCCGACAGTGCGGCGCTCCCTCAGCACCGCCCCTCCGACCGTGCGGCGCTCCCTCAGCACCGCCCCTCCGACAGTGCGGCGCTCCCTCAGCACCGCCCCTCCGACAGTGCGGCGCTCCCTCAGCACCGCCCCTCCGACAGTGCGGCGCTCCCTCAGCACCGCCCCTCCGACAGTGCGGCGCTCCCTCAGCACCGCCCCTCCGACAGTGCGGCGCTCCCTCAGCACTGCCCTGGAGTGTCAGCCTAGATTTTTGTGCTCCAGTCTCTGGAGTGGGACTCGAACCCACAACCTTCTGACCCAGAGGCGAGGGTGCTGCCCACTGAGCCACAGCTGACACTTCGGAGTGTTCTAACAAAACATTGCATGATATAATTGATTCCTTTGTTTTTAAGTTTTCTGTGATGTGTAATGTCTACAATTGTCCCCGACAGTAATGTCAGGCCTTACACTAAATAAAATCTATAATTCACCAATAAAAATACTCGGCGTGCAATGACTTGTGCTGTATCTGTGGGCGACTGGATTGGATCAGTTTTGGGAACCCTGCATATTTTTAGCCATCCCTGATGGGACTGCTGGTATCCGCTGACTTGACATAGACTGGGCGTTTGAATCTATAACCTTGCTGGTGTGCACGGGCTCACCTTGTGACTGCTTTAATAAGACCTCAGGACATCACCTCACCCTTGAATATAATATTTCTTGTTATGTGAAAGTCAGTTTTATCAGCATTCTTGGAGTGCAAGGCATTTTGGAGCTCGAGTACATTCTACCAAAATACCCCTCTCGGCTCTCTATCAAATAGAACCCAGTTAGGGAAACTGTGGGGGCACAGTGGTGAGACACTTGTCTTTCATCTCTGGGACCTAGGTTTAAATCCAGTCCAGACTGATGGGGGTGAAAATCTTCTCCGTCTGCTGGCTGTAAAGGTCCTATGTGGAAAGAGTTTGGGCATGGCCTTAAGCGCAAAACTTTCTCTAATTCAACAATAATTGATAGTTTTGTTTCGGAATGTCACAGGAAGCCCTGGTCGGGGAAATGGAGAAATGTCCCACTGGTACAGTAGGCGTTGCTCTTCGGAGGTTGGGGCTGAAGCACATTGGAGCTTTACTGCGCACCTGGCTATACTATTACTAACCTAGAAGTATTTGATGCTGCCACTGGGTCCTTGAAATGGGAAGAATTTAATTCTCCACGATTATCCTTCGCCTTGTTGAGCATAATAATTCTAAAAGGGGGGAGAAAGAACAGTGAAGAGATTGAGTAGATTGGGCCGAGACTCTCTGGAGTTTAGAAGAATGAGAGGTGATCTCATTGAAACATATAAGATTCTGAGGGGGATTGACAGGGTCGATGCTGAGAGGTTGTTTCCCCCTTGGCTGGAGAGTCTAGAACCAGGGGTCACAGTCTCAGGATAAGGGGTCGGACATTTAGGACTGAGATGTGGAGGAATTTCTTCACTCAGAGGGTGGTGAATCTTTGGAATTCTCTGCCCCAGAGGGCTGTGGATGCTGAATCGTTGAGTATATTCAAGGCTGAGATCGATAGATTTTTGGACTCTAGGGGAATCGAGGGATATGGGGATCGGGCGGGAAAGTGGAGTTGAGGTCGATGATCAGCCATGATCTTATTGAATGGCGGAGCAGGCTCGAGGGGCCGAATGGCCGACTCCTGCTCCTAATTCGTATGTTCTTATTATTGAAGTAAATTCTGACAGTTGGTTATGAAGAGTCTTAAACTAAATTCTTGTGTAATTCAGCAGCACAGTTGAACAGGTTAAAACTTGGAGAGATTAAGAAAGCAATAAATGATTCAGCTGGGTTTTCTAAAGGTGGTTTTGTACTGGTGCTCGGAGTGTGGTCCTCACGCAGAGACCTGGAACATCCTTGCGTTGTTGGTAACGATGTTTGTTGCTCATGGCTGCTATGTTTATTCAACAGGAAGACCACCATTTTTCTCAGAAAGCTTTTCTGAGTTGGTCGAGCTGATTTTGTACGAAGATCCACCACCGCCCAAGCCTCAAGGTTCAGTAACTCTTCAGAATATTTTGTGAAGCATTCAAGCCAATACTTTAATGGTTGTTGCCCTTCCTCAGTCCCAAAGCCAGGAAAAAGCTTGTCCACGCTTTAGCACCTCTAGACTTGACTAATTTGCTGCTTCTGCTGGTATAGCGATCAATCCATCCCATACTCAGGTAATGAAGCAGTCCATGCCCGCAACAAGACCTGGACGACGTTCAGCCTTGGGCTGATAAATGGCAGGTAACATTCGCGCCACATAAGTGCCAGGCAATGACTATCTCCAACAAGCGAGAGTCTAACCACCGCCCCATGACATTTAACGGCCTTACCATCGCCGAATCCCCCGCCATCAACATCCTGGGGGTCACCACTGACCAGAAACTTAACCAGACCAGCCACATCAATACTGTGGCAACAAGAGCAGGTCAGAGGCTGGGTATTCTGCGGCGAGTGCCTCACCTCCTAACTCCCCAAAGCCTTTCCACCATCTACAAGGCACAAGTCAGGAGTGTGATGGAATACTCTCCACTTGCCTGGATGAGTGCAGCTCCAACAACACTCAAGAAGCTCGACACCATCCAGGACAAAGCAGCCTGCTTGATTGGCACCCCATCCACCACCTTAAACATTCACTCCCTCCACCACCGGCGCACCGTGGCTGCAGTGTGTACCATCTACAAGATGCACTGCAGCAACTCGCCAAGGCTTCTTCGGCAGCACCTCCCAAACCCGCGACCTCTTCCACCTAGAAGGACAAGGGCAGCAGGCGCATGGGAACACCACCACCTCCAAGTTCCCCTCCAAGTCATATACCATCCTGACTTGGGAATATATCGCCGATCCTTCATCGTCGCTGGGTCAAAATCCTGGAACTCCCTCCCTAACAGCACTGTGGGAGCAACTTCACCACACGGACTGCAGCAGTTCAAGAAGGCGGCTCACCACCACCTTCTCGAGGGCAATAAATGTGGTCTTGCCAGCGACGCCCACATCCCATAAAAAACGAATTAAAAAAACATTAAAAAATCCTCCACTCTCCATAAATTTGAACGTATCCCAAACTCAGATGGCCCAATTCTGCCTGTCCGAGCTCCATCCCCATCACCCCAACTTGGCTGACTTGCATTGACATCCTGTCTTTAAGATATTAAATTTAAAATGCTAATCATCATCTTCAAATCCCTTCTTGGCCAAGCCCTATTCTATCTGCTTTGTATCTCCCCACACCCTTCCCTCCTCTGATTCTGGCTGTTTGTGTGTCTCCTCCCCATTGGTGCCAGAGCCATTGGCAGCCTCGCTCCTGCGCTTTGGAACTTCCTCCATAAAATGTTCCTAAAACTCAACTTTTTGATCAACCATTTGGTCACCCTTCCTAACCTCTGCCTCCATAGCTCGGTGCCTATTTGCCCACCTGTTTTCCATATATAAAGTGCCTTGGGTGGTTTATTACATGAAAGGCACTGTGTAATTGCAAATCGTTGTCCCTATTCCTATTTTTCTTTCCAGCAGGTAGAAGTCATGGCCTGCTTCGCTGCATAATGTGCAGATACTCAGGAAAAGGTGCTCTGCACACAAGAGGCAGTGGAAAGAGAAACGCGCGATCTTGTATCCCTGAGTGGGTGGTGAAGCACCAAATCCTGTGTGGCATACCTTTCACAGAGAAAGGCAGCATGCTTGCAAAGGGGAGTCCACTTATCTTGGTGCCTGTGTGGATGCTTGTAAATGTTTTAATGCATTAGCTCCCAGGTGTGCCTACAAAAGAGCGACCTCCTGTGCTGCTCCTTCCACAGCAGGACTTCTTCATTGAGCGGGGCCATTGTGCCCATGTTTCTACTTCCAGACATTATTTTGTAGGGCAGATACTGCCTTTCAGAGGGGGCAAGAAAATGGCTCTGCTTTTAAGAGCGAATATCCTCCATTTAAGTGCTGCAGTCAGCTGGCAGTCCCGATTCCCGAGAGCCTCGGTAAAGTAGGAGGCAGGCTTCAGTCTGCAGAATTCAGTGCCGCCTGGTTGGTGTGCCTGGCAGAATCCTCCGCTTCACTTGCAAAGTTGTGTGATTTGCCTACAGTTTTAAAAGGCAGATAGCCCAGTGCAAAAAGTGTATGTTGTGATTCTCATTTGTTAATTTCTAGACAAATTGCTCTCAAGTTTAAAACTCTCTCTTAGGATCTACAGGGCAAAAACCTTCCATTGAATTTCTTGGCTTGATTGAAGACTTACTTCAGAAAGACCCTTCAAAAAGGTAATTGAGTGGGACCTCGGTTGAGGGCTTAACTCTTCATTTACAACGGGTGATAAAGATTGGTTCCCTGTGAAATAATATTGAGATGTTCACGCATCCAATGATTAGAGCGCGATGACAGCTTGAATTGCGGCTTTCTTGAATGTTGAACTATTACATTATAATTTTGTTGGAATGCCTTTTTCCATACTGTAATGTTATTTACTCTCTATTTATATACTGATTTTAGTTATTTTTGGACGTACCACATACCTACATCTACATGTTTAATGCTCTTGCTGAGGCTTGGAGCTGAAAGCTGCCTCCTTTAGTCAAGGAGCTAGGATGGTGCCCAAAACAAGGTTGTGTATGCTGTGAAGCGGGGAAGGTTACCTGTGTGGTGCAAGGTTCTTGGTATCCATCGGATATTTTTCTCTGTGATGATTTAAAAGTTGAAGTTGAGGTTGAACTTGATCTAAAGAAGGATGTAGACCATTTAAAATTTAATAGATTTAAAAAATACATTCCCTTTCATTTTATTTGGGAGCACCTCCCAAACCCGCGACCTCCACTGTTATATATGTACCTTTAAGAGAATAACTGGTCTCGGACTGCAGTACCGGCAGTGACCACCCCTGTATAAAAGGCGCTAGTGAGCCTCTGTTGTTTCAGTTTCACTTGACTTCCATCAGTAAAGACTTAATTTGTTCCACTCCTGCTGTCCGTGTCTCAATTATTCACGGACGTAATACTGGCGACGAGCAGATACGAACCTACCTACAGTCTGCACCACCTCCTGGGATCCATTCCTACAGCGAAGTGAGCAGAGGTTGAGGCCAGAAAGAAAAGAAAGTAAGAAGCAGTAGAAACGGGCGTCGACCGTGGGCATCCGCCCTGTGTTGCGGAGTTGAAGATTGCTGGAGAAGCTGTCGGAAGCGGGGCCTGGTTCCTGTCGACGGTGCTTCAGCTAATCGGGCTGGTGGCAGGTAGTGCACTGATCCTTCCTGGGCTGCGGCGGTCGCGAACTCGAGCGGGTGGTTTGCAACGGGGCCGAGCAGCGTTGTCGGGAAGAAGAGAGAGGGTGGAACACACAGGGCGCGGCCGGTGCTACGAAGCCGGGCTGCGTATAGACCCGCGAAGAGGGAGGCAAGAGTCCCACAGGGTTGTTCCACGACGGGAAAATAATAATAAAAAAAAAAAAATTAAACGCGCAAGAAACCGCGGAAAGCAGCGCTAACAACAGCGGGGAAGAAGGCAAAGCGCGGGAGGCGCCATCTTAATCAGCGGGGAAGAAGGCAAAGTGCGGGAGGTGCCATTTTAGATTTGCAAGATGCTGAAGACTGGCTGTATCACTGCTTTTGATAATACAATAGAGGACTGGACCACGTATGTGGAAAGAGTCGAGGTATATTTCGAGGCAAACGAAATAGCGGAGGAGAAAAAGGCATCGATATTGCTAAACTTAATGGGCGCTAGAACGTACGGCCTATTGCGGGACCTGATTACTCCAGCCAAACCGAAGGCGAAGAGTTTTAACGAAATTGTTGCTGTCCTACAGGAGCACCTAAACCCTGCACCGCTGTTGATAGCAGAAAGATTTAAATTCCACAGGAGAACTCAGCATAAAGATGAGAGCAATGCTGAGTACCTTACGGAACTACGCAAGCTATCAAAGCACTGCCAGTTCGGAGCAGGACTGGCAGATACCCTACGGGACAAATTTGTCTGTGGACTCCTGAGTGAAGGAACACAGAAGAAGTTACTCTCAGAGAAAGAGCTGACGCCAGATAAGGCTTTCAGCGTGGCAGTATCGTATGAAGCAGCAGCCAGGGGAGCTGCAGTAATTCAACAAAAACCACAGGAATACGGCACCCACGAAATGACACGGGGATTTGCAAAATGTTATCGCTGCGGCAGAACTAACTATGACCAGAAGGACTGCTGGTCCAAAGACAAAATATGTAGGCAATGCGGGAAGATGGGACACATTGCACGAGTTTGCAGGTCTGGGAAGAAGACCAGCGACAACAAAAAGGCTACTAAGGAACCGTACAAGAAAGTACAAAAGATGACGGACAGTAGTTCCGAAGACCAGATGAGCGATAGTGAATCCGGAAACAGGAGACTAAGCTGTCTCAAACTTCACAATGTAATCACAAAAGAGGATCACCGAACCATTTGGGTCACCCTCACGATAGCAGGGTCCCAAGTTAAAATGGAATTGGATACAGGATCAGCGCTAACCGCCATGAATCGACGAGACTACAAGCGGCTATTTTCACACATACCCTTGAGAGAGACATCCATCGTCTTGACGACGTATACGGGGCAAAAAGTATACCCCAGAGGAAAAATAAGGGTGCCTGTCGAATACAACGGCAAGAAAATACGGAAATTGTATCTCTACATACTGCCAAATGGTGGACCACCGTTATTGGGACGGGAATGGATCAGGAAGATAAACTTAGATTGGCACTCCATTCATGCAATGACGGTGGACGGTAAAAAAGATGAAGGCGTCACTCCTGGACGATTGTCAACAATCTTAGCTAACGCCAAAGAGGTATTTCAACAAGAACTGGGCATGCTTAAAGGCGTAACCGCCTCGATAAAAATAGAAGAGAATGCAGTTCCCAAGTTTTTCAAAGCAAGACCGGTACCATATGCAATTCGCCCAGCCGTCGAGGCAGAGCTGGAGAATCTGGAGAAGGCGGGCATGTTGTCTAAGGTCGACTGGAGCGAGTGGGCGATACCCATCGTTCCTGTCATGAAGAAAACGTTAAGCAATAAGTCCGGGGAGCCAAGGAAGATTCGCATCTGTGGGGATTTCAGGGTGACGGTGAACCCTGTCCTTCACACAGTACAATATCCTCTTCCAAGGATAGAAGACATCTTCGCCTCACTGGAGGGAAGCATTTTACAAAAATTGACCTTGCACAAGCATATTTGCAGATGGAGGTTGAAGAGTCCTCTAGGAAGTATCTCACGATAAACACTCTCAAAGGTCTTTACCAGCATCATCGATTGGTATTCGGAGTAGCATCGGCTCCGGCGATATGGCAAAGAGCGATGGAACAAGTCCTGCAAGGGATTCCGGGGACTCAGTGTTACTTGGACGACATTCTTGTGACGGGTGAAGATGACAGTGTGGTAAACCACTGTTTGTATTCCACTGTGTACATGCCTGGACATGCCTCAGCTGACTCCTCCCACAAGTCCTAGTATAAAGGTGACTGCTCCCCAGCCCTTTGTATTCTGGACCGGTCGACCACTCGAGGCAGACCTTCATTCTTTTGTTAATAAAAGCCTTTAGTTACTCTCTTAACTCTGTCTTTTATGAGTAATTGATAGCGCATCAGACAGTGAACACCTTAACAACCTGGAACAGGTGCTCACTAGACTACGGGAACATGGGCTGCGAGCCAACCGCCCCAAGTGCGAATTTTTTAAGAAACAGATATCTTATTGTGGCCACGTGATTGATGAAGAGGGGTTACATAAGTCGCCTGACAAAATTGAAGCGGTTGTTAAGGCCCCAGTGCCTGAAAATGTGTCGCAACTGAGGTCATTCCTCGGATTGGTGAATTACTATCATAAGTTTTTGCCGAATTTGTCGACAATTCTGCACCCACTGAACGCCCTGCTACGAACGGGGGTAGCATGGAAATGGAGCGATGATTGTAAGCGTGCCTTTCAGAAGAGTAAGGACTTAATCACTTCAAGGGAAGTATTGGCTCACTACAACCCAGCACTGCCGATCAGACTGCGTGTGATGCGTCTCCCTATGGCATTGGGGCGGTACTGTTACATAAATTCCTTGATGGTTTAGAGAGGCCGATAGCTTTTGCGTCACGCTCGTTAACTTCTGAGCGTAACTACGCCCAGATTGACAGAGAGGCCCTCAGCCTAGTGTGGGGGGTGAAGAAGTTCAATCACTACCTGCACGGTCAAAGATTTACTCTCCTAACCGATCATCAACCTCTTGTCTCCATTTTCAACCCTCAGAAGGGCGTACCGATAATGACAGCACAACGGCTGCAGAGGTGGTCCCTTTTCCTAGGGGCACACCAATATGACATCGAGTACAAAGGAACTAAACAGCATGGAAATGCTGATGGATTGTCACGCCTACCGTTGCCGACGGTGGAAGAAGAAGACCTTGCAGTGGATCCAATGGAGTTATTCCACTCGACCATAGTCGAATGTCTCCCTGTGACGAATGCAAACATAGAAAAGGAAACACGGAATGACCCGACACTATCACGGGTCTATGATTTAGCGGTGAAGGGATGGCCAGCACATGGCGAACCACTGCTGCCAGCATTCTCGCCGAGAAGAGAACAGCTGTCAGTGTGCAGAGGAACCTTGATGTGTGGATCCAGAGTAGTAATTCCACCTAAGTTGACGGATAGAGTGCTCAATGAGCTTCATGAGGGTCATCTGGGTGGGGTAAAAATGAAGAGCTTAGCCAGAGCGTTTGTGTGGTGGCCGGGAATCAATAGAGAAATCGAAGAGATGACCAAGAGCTGTGCAGGATGCCAGAAGGTCCAAAACGCCCCACCACAAGCTCCTCTGCATCCATTGGAGTGGCCCTCATCTCCATGGCAAAGGGTGCACATTGATTTTGCTGGTCCCTTCATGGACTCGATGTTTTTAATTGCGGTGGATGCACATTCAAAGTGGCCAGAGATAATAAAAATGTCCTCAACCACCACGGAAAAAACGATCACAGTCTTACGAACCATATTCGCCAGGAATGGGCTGCCTGAACAGATTTGCTCTGACAATGGACCACAGTTTGTGGCTGAAGAGTTCCAGAGGTTCTTAAAGAACAATGGTGTTAAGCATTACACATCTGCCCCATATCATCCAGCCACTAATGGATTGGCCGAGAGGTTTGTCCAAACATTCAAGAAGGCTATCAAGGCAATGTGTAATGAAGATATACCCCTACAACACAAGGTGGACAATTTCTTGTTTGCCTACCGGAATGCGACACATGCGGTTACCAACCAAACTCCAGCCATGATGTTCTTCAATCGAAGACTGCGATGCCGCTTGGATTTGGTTAAGCCAAACGTCCGAAGAGATGTGGAGAACAGGCAGTTTCAGAATATGAATGAAAGGTCAACCAGTTTTGGCCCGGGACTACCGCACTGTGAAATGGCAGCCAGGAACGATTTGTACACGACAAGGACCTCTCATGTATACCGTGGACGTTGGGGAGAGCATTGTAAGACGCCATGCTGACCAGATTCTAGAGTCACTGGAAAACGTCAACTCCACACCACGATCTGATACACCTGGTAATGAAAGCGACGTTCCAATTGCAGCTACCGCAGAACCGGTAATATTGGAAGCAGATGAACCAAACAACGACATTGATCCCGACTCAACATTGCCAGAAGAACCTGATACCCCAAAGAGGCGTTATCCAGACAGAATCAGGAAGCCTCCTCAAAGACTGAACTTATAATTGCTTAAACTTAACTAATTACAATCACAATTACAGTTGCTAGATACATTGGTTATCATTTAGTTGTCAAATGAATGTTATGTACTGTTTATCTAAAAGGGGAGGAATTATTGTGTATGTACCTTTGAGAATAACTGGTCTCAGACTGCAGTACCGGCAGTAACCACCCCTGTATAAAAGGCGCTAGTGAGCCTCTGTTGTTTCAGTTTCACTATTGACTTCCATCAGTAAAGACTTATTTTATTCCACTCCTGCTGTCCGTGTCTCAATTATTCACGGACGTAATATCCACCACCTAGAAGGACAAGGGCAGCAGGCGCATGGGAACACCACCACCTCCAAGTTCCCCTCCAAGTCACACACCATCCTGACTTGGAAATATATCGGCCGTTCCTTCATCGTCGCTGGGTCAATTTTTTCTGGAATTCCCTCCCTAACAGCACTGTGGGAGCACCTTCACCACACGGACTGCAGCGGTTCAAGAAGGTGGCTCACCACCATCTTCTCATGGGCAACTAGGGATGGGCAATAAATGCTGGCCTTGCCAGCGACGCCCACATCCCCGGGATGAATAAATTTAAAAAAAACCTTCTCTTTGTTTTTTTTAAGCTGCAATATTATTACCCGGCACTCTGGGACCAGCCCGATGGAGGGTGATGGTTCTGAGCCAAAGTCAGACTCCTGTGCAGGGCTGGGGGGTGGCGGGGGAAAATGGAGCAGGGCTGGGGGTGGAGGGGGAAAATGGAGCGGGGCTGGGGGTGGCGGGGGAAGATGGAGCGTGGCGGGGGAAAATGGAGCGGGGGTGGCGGGGGAAAATGGAGCAGGGCTGGAGGGGGGAGGGGGAGGGGAAGATGGAGCAGGGCTGGGGGGGAGGGGGAGGGGAAGATGGGGGAGGGGGAGATGGAGGGGGGAGATGGAGCAGGGGGGGGAGGGGGGAGATGGAGCAGGGGGGGAGGGGGGAGATGGAGCAGGGCTGGAGGGGGGGGAGATGGAGCAGGGGGGGAGGGGGAGATGGAGCAGGGGGGGAGGGGGAGATGGAGCAGGGGGGGAGGGGGGAGATGGAGCGGGGGGGGAGGGGGGAGATGGAGCAGGGCTGGAGGGGGAGGGGGGGAGATGGAGCAGGGCTGGAGGGGGAGGGGGGAGATGGAGCAGGGCTGGAGGGGGAGGGGGGAGATGGAGCAGGGCTGGAGGGGGAGATGGAGGAGATGGAGCAGGGCTGGAGGGGGAGGGGGGAGATGGAGCAGGGCTGGAGGGGGAGGGGGGAGATGGAGCAGGGCTGGAGGGGGAGGGGGAGATGGAGCAGGGCGGGAGGGGGGAGATGGAGCAGGGCTGGAGGGGGAGATGGAGGAGATGGGGCTGGAGGGGGAGGGGGGAGATGGAGCAGGGCTGGAGGGGGAGGGGGAGGGGGAGGGGGGAGATGGAGCAGGGCTGGAGGGGGAGGGGGGAGATGGAGCAGGGCTGGAGGGGGGAGATGGAGCGGGGCTGGGGGGGGAGATGGAGCGGGGCTGGGGGGGGAGATGGAGCGGGGCTGGGGGGGGAGATGGAGCGGGGCTGGGGGGGAGGGGGAAGATGTGGGGGGGAGGGGGAAGATGTGGGGGGGGAGGGGGAAGATGTGGAGGGGGAAGATGGAGCGGGGCTGAGGGTGGAGGGGGAAGATGGAGCGGGGCTGGGGGGTGGCGGGGGAAGATGGAGCAGGGCTGAGGGTGGAGGGGGGAGATGGAGCGGGGGTTGGGGGGGGAAGATGGAGCGGGGGTTTGGGGGGGGAGATGGAGCGGGGGTTGGGGGGAAGATGGAGCGGGGGTTGGGGGGGGAGATGGAGCGGGGGTTGGGGGGGGAGATGGAGCGGGGGTTGGGGGGGAGATGGAGCGGGGGTTGGGGGGGGAGATGGAGCGGGGGTTGGGGGGGAGATGGAGCGGGGGTGGGGGGGGAGATGGAGCGGGGGTTGGGGGGGGAGATGGAGCGGGGCTGGGGGTGGGGGCGGAGATGGAGATGGAGCGGGGCTGGGGGCGGAGATGGAGCATGGCGGGGGCGGAGATGGAGCAGGGCTGGGGGCGGAGATGGAGCAGGGCTGGGGGCGGGGGCGGAGATGGAACAGGGCTGGGGGCGGAGATGGAGCAGGGCTGGGGGCGGGGGCGGAGATGGAGCAGGGCTGGGGGCGGGGGCGGAGATGGAGCAGGGCTGGGGGCGGGGGCGGAGATGGAGCAGGGCTGGGGGCGGGGGCGGAGATGGAGTAGGGCTGGGGGCGGGGGCGGGGGCGGAGATGGAGCAGGGCTGGGGGCGGGGGCGGAGATGGAGCTGGGGGCGGGGGCGGAGATGGAGCAGGGCTGGGGTCGGGGGCGGAGATGGAGCAGGGCTGGGGGCGGGGGCGGAGATGGAGCAGGGCTGGGGGCGGGGGCGGAGATGGAGCAGGGCTGGGGGCGGAGATGGAGCAGGGCTGGGGGCGGGGGCGGAGATGGAGCAGGGCTGGGGGCGGAGATGGAGCAGGGCTGCGGGTGGCGGGCGGAGATGGAGCAGGGGCGGGGGCGGAGATGGAGCAAGGCTGGGGGCGGGGGCGGAGATGGAGCAGGGCTGGGGGTGGCGGGGGGAGATGGAGCAGGGCTGGGGGTGGCGGGGGGAGATGGAGCAGGGCTGGGGGTGGCGGGGGGAGATGGAGCAAGGCTGGGGGTGGCGGGGGGAGATGGAGCAGGGCTGGGGGTGGCGGGGGGAGATGGAGCAAGGCTGGGGGTGGCGGGGGGAGATGGAGCAGGGCTGGGGGTGGCGGGGGGAGATGGAGCAGGGCTGGGGGTGGCGGGGGGAGATGGAGCAGGGCTGGGGGTGGCGGGGGGAGATGGAGCAGGGCTGGGGGGTGGCGGGGGGAGATGGAGCAGGGCTGGGGGTGGCGGGGGGGAGATGGAGCAGGGCTGGGGGTGGCGGGGGGAAGATGGAGCGGGGCTGGGGCTGGAGGGGGAAGATGGAGCGGGGCTGGAGGGGGAAGATGGAGCGGGGGTGGAGGGGGGAGATGGAGCGGGGCTGGGGCTGGAGGGGGAAGATGGAGCGGGGGTGGAGGGGGGAGATGGAGCGGGGCTGGGGCTGGAGGGGGAAGATGGAGCGGGGCTGGGGCTGGAGGGGGAAGATGGAGCGGGGCTGGGGCTGGAGGGGGAAGATGGAGCGGGGCTGGGGCTGGAGGGGGAAGATGGAGCGGGGCTGGGGCTGGAGGGGGAAGATGGAGCGGGGCTGGGGGTGGAGGGGGGAGATGGAGCGAGGGTTGGGGGGGGAGATGGAGCAGGGGTGGTGGTGGCGGGGGGAGATGGAGCAGGGGTGGTGGTGGCGGGGGGAGATGGAGCTGGGGGTAGGGGGGGGAGATGGAGCTGGGGTTGGGGGGGGAGATGGAGCAGGGGTGGTGGTGGCGGGGGGAGATGGAGCTGGGGGTAGGGGGGGGAGATGGAGCTGGGGGTGGGGGGGGAGATGGAGCGGGGGTTGGGGGGGAGATGGAGCAGGGGTGGTGGTGGCGGGGGGAGATGGAGCTGGGGGTAGGGGGGGGAGATGGAGCAGGGCTGGGGGTAGGGGGGGGAGATGGAGCAGGGCTGGGGGTAGGGGGGGGAGATGGAGCAGGGCTGGTGGTGGGGGGGGAGATGGAGCAGGGCTGGGGGTGGCGGGGGGAGATGGAGCAGGGCTGGGGGTGATGGAGCAGGGCTGGGGGTGGCGGGGGGAGATGGAGCAGGGCTGGGGGTGGCGGGGGGAGATGGAGCGGGGCTGGGGGTGGCGGGGGGAGATGGAGCGGGGCTGGGGGTGGCGGGGGGAGATGGAGCGGGGCTGGGGGTGGCGGGGGGAGATGGAGCGGGGCTTGGGGTGGCGGGGGGAAGATGGAGCGGGGCTGGGGCTGGAGGGTGGAGGGGGGAGATGGAGCGGGGCTGGGGGTGGAGGGGGAAGATGGAGCGAGGCTGGGTGTGGAGGGGGAAGGTGGAGCAGGGCTGGGGGTGGAGGGGGAAGGTGGAGCGGGGCTGCGGGTGGAGGGGGAAGGTGGAGCGGGGCTGGGGGTGGAGGGGGAAGGTGGAGCGGGGCTGGGGGTGGAGGGGGAAGGTGGAGCGGGGCTGGGGGTGGAGGGGGAAGGTGGAGCGGGGCTGGGGGTGGAGGGGGAAGGTGGAGCGGGGCTGGGGGTGGAGGGGGAAGGTGGAGCGGGGCTGGGGGTGGAGGGGGAAGGTGGAGCGGGGCTGGGGGTGGAGGGGGAAGGTGGAGCGGGGCTGGGGGTGGAGGGGGAAGGTGGAGCGGGGCTGGGGGTGGAGGGGGAAGATGGAGCAGGGCTGGAGGTGGCGGGAGAAGGCCGACCAAGGCTAGACGCCATGGGGAGGAGGCAGGGATGGTAAAGTATAGCAAGGGATAAAAGGAGAGTTAGGGAACTGGGGGGTGGGGGAAGAATCGAAGGCTGCCAGTGGACACCGCAGCATTTGGAGCTCAGAAGAAACCAGCCACACTGCTCCAACCAGTATGCCCAGCAGCGCAGACCTGCTGGTGGGTGAAGGAGACAGGAGGGACGAGGGAGGCGGAAAGCTGCATACACTTGGAATAGAAGGCTGGTGTTTTGAACTGACTGGAACGCTGGTCCTGAAGCTTTTGTTCCAAGGCAGGTTAGTCCTGCTATGTATTGCAGTGGGGGCAAGGCCAATTGCAGATCTCACGGAGAAGCTCACTCAGGTGAGCTCATCCAACATGGCCGTAAACATGAAGCGAAGATCAATTTTGGTGGCAATGTGCAATCATTGGTATTTCTCGGTTTGCAACACCGCCCAGGCAAGTAACGGTGTCCATGATACTTGGAGCAACCCTGGCCTGTTTACATCAATTACTGGATTATTGTCGTACACAGGAGCTACAGCTGAGTCAGAGAAAGTTGGTACATTAAGTACCTCAAACCCCTTGGTTTTTCCAAATAAAAATCAATTTGGGTGCAATGTACATTTGTACTTTTGAAGATTCAAAGTGATTTATTCTAACATCAGTCGTGGCTCAGTGGGCTGCACACTCGCCTCTGAGTTAGAAGGTTGTGGGTTCAAGTCCCACTCCAGAGACTTGAGCACAAAAAATCTAGGCTGACACTCCAGGGCAGTGCTGAGGGAGCGCTGCACTGTGGGAGGGGCAGTACTGAGGGAGCACTGCACTGTCGGAGGGGCAGTACTGAGGGAGTGCCGCACTGTCGGAGGGGCAGTACTGAGAGAGCGCCGCACTGTCGGAGGGGCAGTACTGAGAGAGCGCCGCACTGTCGGAGGGGCAGTACTGAGGGAGCGCCGCACTGTCGGAGGGGCAGTACTGAGGGAGCGCTGCACTGTCGGAGGGGCAGTACTGAGGGAGCGCCGCACTGTCGGAGGGGCAGTACTGAGAGAGCGCCGCACTGTCAGAGGGGCAGTACTGAGAGAGCGCCGCACTGTCGGAGGGGCAGTACTGAGGGAGCGCCGCACTGTCGGAGGGGCAGTACTGAGGGAGCGCCGCACTGTCGGAGGGGCAGTACTGAGGGAGCGCCGCACTGTCGGAGAGGCAGTACTGAGGGAGCGCCGCACTGTTGGAGGGGCAGTACTGAGGGAGCGCCGCACTGTTGGAGGGGCAGTACTGAGGGAGCGCCGCACTGTTGGAGGGGCAGTACTGAGGGAGCGCCGCACTGTTGGAGGGGCAGTACTGAGGGAGCGCTGCACTGTCGGAGGTGCCGTCTTTCGGATGAGACGTTAAGCCGAGGCCCCGCCTGCGCTCTCAGGTGGATGTAAAAGATCCCACGGCGCTATTTCGAAGAAGAGCAGGGGAGTTCTCCCAGTGTCCTGGGGCCAATATTTATCCCTCAATCAACATCACTAAAACAGATTATCTGGTCGTTATCACATTGCTGTTTGTGAGAGCTTGCTGTGCGCAAATTGGCTGCTGCGTTTCCTACATTACAACAGTGACTCCACTTCAAAAAGGACTTCATTGGCGGTGAAGTGCTTTGGGATGTCCAGTGGCCGTGAAAGGCGCTATAGAAATGCAAGACTTTTTTTTTCTTTCTTTCCTCGTTCCTTCTTTCTTTAAAAAAAAAATTAAAAAATGATTGGATCTGAGTGATTCAAAAAAATACTTGTATAGTTTGGGTTTACAAGAAGTACGGTAGAATTTTCCATTGCTTATTTAAACTAGCATTTGCTAATGGAGAGGTTTTGCTTCTCACTCGATAGGCTGAACTGGAGAGGCCTAATGCAGCATGCTTTCTGGCGAGGAGCCTTTGCTAAAAAGGACTTCAGTGACGAAGAGAGCAGCAGCAGCAGCTTGAGGTCAGTAGCAAGAGGAGGTTGATGACTTAACATTATCATTTGTGTTTCCCAAAGCACCAGCACTGTAAGCTTATTTAGTTCCTTCCCTTTTGTCATTTTCTATCTGGCAATGTTTTTTCACCATTTCCAAAAAATATTCCTGTTGACTTTTACTTTTATGGCCCGACTTTATAGTTTGGGATTTAAATGAATTGTTGTCGAGCAGTTTGTAAAAGTTAATGGCCCGGAGTTTGCAGCCAGCAATGAAGCGAAGGTGTTGGCTGCTGGCCCCGAAGTACGCTCCGCACAAGGATCTCGCGATCTGTGTCGAGAGCTTCGGGTTTTCCAACCTTCAATTCAATTCAACGGAACTTAATGGGGATCCCCTTGTGCGATCTGCTGTGTCGTCAACAGGCTGTCTAAGCAGCCAATCAAATGGCAGAATTCTGACACAACAAACAAAGGAGTGAGTAAGCTCTTTCAAAATGCTAACTTTTTAAAATAGTTAGAGAGCAAAAGAAAGACTGGGGCTCTCACATGGGGAGAAGACAAACCTGAAATAAAGATGAACAAACTTAAAAAAAATAAAAATAAAAAAAATGTTTTTGAAAAGGTTCTTAAAAGTTTTTTTTTTTTTTAAATGGACAAATTTCACACTGCACAAAATTAAAATTAGTTTTCCGGGCCATTAACATTTATACCTAATCCCTTTGGGTCCAACATTTAGTAACAGCGGTGTTACTGCAGAGGAGACAACGTTTTCCTCAGTTTCCTTGATTTCAGTGATTTCACTGATTGCTGGCTTGGCGGGGGGGGTTGGTGGAACAGGCAGGGGGTGCACAGGGGGGTAGGAGGGGGGGCGGGGGGAGGTTGGTGGGGGGGCAGGCGGTGGGGTTGGTAGGGGGTGCAGGCGGTGGGATTGGGACAGGCGAAGGGAGCGGCGGGCGGTGGGCAGGTTGTGTGGTTGGTGGGGGGTGCAGGCGGGGGGGTTGGTGGGACAGGCAGGGGGAGGGTGCAGGCGGTGGGAGGGGGCGGGCCGGGCCAGGGGGGGTTGTCAGGTGGGGGCGGCAGGAGGGGGGGGGTTGGTGGAGGGGACAGGCGGGAGGGGGGGCAGGCGCGGGGGTGTTGGGGGGAGGGGGTACAGCGCAGCCAGTGTCAGAGCAGTGAATGACAGACCGCAACTTCAGGATTTCCATGTTGAGCTGCGCCGGCGCCAAATCCCGAAGTTTCGGTGAGTTTCAAAGGCGGAATGATGGCAAACGCTGCCAGTTCACCGTCATCCGGACCGCAAATTCCGGCTCATTGTATTTACCGTACAAAGGTTGGGGACCCTGTAGTTGAGTGTCTTTGCTTCCCATGAACTTATAAAAAATGTTTAAACTCGCTGGCAGAGGCGAATTGGGTATCGGGGAAATTTTCCGAGCGCCCCCATGAATGGTTCCCTATCATCCCGGGCGATGTGCTCTCTGATCCACCACCACCTCCGAGAAATCGAAGGTGGTCAATTCGATATAATCTGAAACAAAAGCTAAAAATGCTGGAAATACTCAATGTCTGGGAGGGTTGGCAACAGCCGTGCCACACGCACCCTGGGAGCTGAAGGGTGGCGATTTAAACAACATTTCACCTTCCAGTTCAAGTCAAAATGACAGTGTCGGAAAAAAAATATTCAGAAGGGTGGGTGGCGGTGGGTGAGCGAGCAAGTCCTAGCAGTGGTTTCCAACCACTTCAGTCCCAAAATAATCTGCTAATTCCCCCACAAGTAGGCTAGACTTAGGAAAAGACACAGTGAAATTCGGGAGGAGGGGAGACAAATGAAAGAAGGAACTAGGAGCACAGGAACGTCGGAGAAGGAAGAGGCCATTTAGCCCCTCGCGCCTGTTCTGCCATTCAATGAGATCATGGCTGATTGGAGTAACTAAGTTACAAGTACCTACCTAAGATGGTTACTGCTGCAGCCAAAATACTGCCTACGGTGCTCTGGCAGGATGCAGCGCAACCTCACCTGTTAATGTGAACCTTCCCCTGCCCGAGCCTATTGGCCTGCCCACCAGAGCGCCATCTCCCGTCACAGATGCATTGGCGCTGCCCATCAACTGTACCACTTATTTTCTCCCGGCTTGCGCGCAGCAGTGCCTGGGAGATCTAGCCTCCATTCCGGGTGACTCCCAGACAATCCAGGAGGGTTTTGGCAAACCTCCTGCTTTTTTACAGCTCGCCACGTTGAAAAGCCGTGTAGAATTTGTAGCCCGTTCACTGACGCTCCCAGTGGTCCTGAATCAGTTGCCAGATTCCACTGAACTCGGTGCGCCCACTCAGTTGCTGTTGCCATGTACTTTGTAGTTGCTAGGACGATGTCATCATGGCTGGTCTGCCAAGAGAACATAACAATCGGGCTTTCCCTGGTGCTGTGCTAATATATAATGGCTTCTTCATCTTTGTAAAACTGTTGCAACAATATTGGTTTAGGAAGATGGGACTGAAAAAATTATTTCTGCATTTTGAATGCGCATGAACGTGTTTCACAGAAAAGCAGGTTTGCACATCATTTTAAAGCTTTCCCCTCAATCTCACTTCACTTCAATTTTGCCTTTTTGACCTCTTAAATCTAGTTTTCTTCCTATTCTACTTTCTCTAATTTGTAGAAAGGGGCTGCACTTGGAATTGAATGAGGTGGTGATATTGATTGTCACCCTGGCTTTCTCTCAGTGTAGAATTTTACAGCACAGGAGGAGTCCATTCGGCCCATCGTGCCTGTGCCGGCTCTTTGAAAGAGCTCTCCAGTTGACTCAGAGACAAGGGTCCTCAATTTAAATAAAGGAAACTACGATGGTCTGAGGAGCGAGTTGGGTAGGATTGAGTGGGGAATGGCGCTCAAAGGGTTGACGGTGGATAGGCAATGGCAAACATTCAAAGACCGAATGGATGAGCTACAGAATTTGTTCATCCCAGTTTGGCATAAAAATAAAACAAAAAAGGTGACTCAACCGTGGCTAACAAGGGAAATTAGGGATAGCATAAGATCCAAGGAGAGGACATATAAATTGGCTAGAAAAAGCAATAATCCTGAGGATTGGGAGCAGTTTAGGAGTCAACAAAGGAGGACAAAGGGATTAATTAAGAAAGGGAAAATAGAATGAGAGTAAGCTAGCAGGGAACATAAAAACTGACTGTAAAAGCTTTTATAGATATGTGAAGAGAAAAAGATTAGTGAAGTCAAGCATAGGTCCCTTACAGTCAGAATCAGGGGAATTTATAATGGGAAACAAGGAAATGGCAGACCAACGAAATACATACTTTGGTTCTGTCTTCACAAAGGAGGACACAAATAACCTCCCAGAGATGCCGGGGAACATAGGGTCTGATGAAAGAGAGGAACTGAAAGAAATCAGTATTTGTAGAAAAATGGTGTTAGGAAAGTTGATGGGACTGAAGGCCGATAAATCCCCAGGGCCTGATGGTCTACCTCCCAGGGTACTTAAGGAAGTGGCCCTAGAGATAGTAGATGCATTACTGGTCATCTTCCAGAACTCGATAGACTCTGGAACGGTACCCATGGATTGGAGGGTAGCTAATGTTACCCCACTATTCAAAAAAGGTGGTAGAGAAAAAGCGGGGAATTATAGACTGTTAAGCCTGACATCGGTAGTGGGGAAAATGCTAGAGTCTATTATAAAAGATGTAATAGCAGAGCACTTGGAAAGCAGTGACAGGATCGGACAAAGTCAACATGGATTTACAAAAGGTAAATCGTGCTTGACTAATCTGCTGGAATTTTTTGAGGATGTAACTGGTAAAATAGGTAAGGGAGAGCCAGTGGATGTGGTGTATTTGGACTTTCAGAAGGCTTTCGATAAGGTCCCACACAAGAGATTAGCGTGCAAAATTAAGGCACATGGGATTGCGGGCAAGGTATTGACTTGGATAGAGAACTGGTTGGCGGACAGAAAGCAAAGAGTTGGAATAAACGGGTCGTTTTCCGAGTGGCAGGCAGTGACTAGTGGGGTACCGCAAGGATCGGGCCTAGGACCCCAGCTGTTCACAATATATATTAATGATCTGGACGAGGGAATTGGATGTAATATCTCCAAATTTGCAGACGACACAAAGCTGGGCGGGAGGGTAAGCTGCGAGGAGGATGTCGGGAAACTCCAGTACGATTTGGACAGGTTGGGTGATTGGGCAGAAACATGGCAAATGCACTATAATGTGGATAAATGTGAGGTTATCCACTTTGGTGGCAAAAACAGGAAGGCAGATTATTATTTGAATGGCAATAGATTGGGAGAAGGGGAAGTGCAAAGAGACCTGGGTGTCCTTGTGCACCAGTCGCTGAAGGTAAGCATGCAGGTGCAGCAGGCGGTTAACAAGGCAAATGGTATGTTGGCCTTCGTAGCGAGAGGGTTCGAGTACAGGAACAAGGATGTCTTGCTACAGTTGTACAGGGCCTTGGTGAGACCGCACCTTGAGTATTGTGTGCAGTTTTGGTCACCTTACCTGAGGAAGGACATTCTTGCCATGGAGGGAGTGCAGCGAACATTCACCAGGCTGATACCTGGGATGGCAGGAATGACGTATGAGGAGAGATTGTGTCGATTGGGCTTATACTCACTGGAGTTTAGAAGATTGAGAGGGGATCTCATCGAAACCTATAAAATTCTGTCAGGTCTGGACAGACTAGATGCAGGAAGGATGTTTCTGATGGCCGGGGAGTCCAGAACCAGGGGTCACAGTCTAAGGATAAGGGGTAAGCCATTTAGGACTGAAATGAGGAGGAATTTCTTCACCCAGAGAGTGGTGGACCTGTGGAATTCTCTGCCACAGAGGGCGGTGGAGGCCAGTTCATTAAATATATTCAAGAAAGAGTTGGATATATTTCTTGAGGCTGAAGGGATCAAGGGATATAGGGAGAAGGCAGGGACAGGGTACTGAATTTGGATGATCAGCCATGATCACATTGAATGGTGGAGCAGGCTCGAAGAGCCGAATGGCCTACTCCTGCTCCTATCTTCTATGTTTCTAGTCCCACTCTCTTTCCCCACAGCCCTGCAACATTTTCCTTTTGAAGTATCTATCCAATTCCCTTTCTGAAAGTTACAATTGAATCTGCTCAGATGGAGGAGGAAGGAATTTCTTGTTTGGTGCAGATTTGGGGGGACAATTATGATGAGATTTCAAACACGCTGTAGAATGTGACAATTCGGTTTGTTATCAAAACCAGCGTCAGCCGTCCAAAAAAGTACATCCCTTTTACATTTGATTTTTTTCTTTTAGTAGTCAAATATATTTGCAGCAGAAGACACAAGTGGCAAGACAAAAAAGTTTATAAACTGCATTGTATCCAAGGCTCCCATTGTGAAGAACTTTCGGATGTTTTCTGTAAAACGTGTGATTTATAAATGCTAATTTTTGGTATATTGCATCTGAAATTTAACAAATGAAAAGTTTTGGTCAGATTTTTCAAATTGAATTTCCTAAAAATTCTTTGCATTTTATTGGCCTCAAAAGTGAGACCACACCTGGAGTATTGTGGACAGTTTTAGTCTCCTTGCCTAAGGAAGGATATACTTGCCATAGAGGGAGTGCAACAAAGGTTCACCAGACTGGTTCCTGGGATGGGGGGGATTGTCCTATGAGGAGAGATTGAGTAGACTAGGCCTATATTCTCAAGAGTTTAGAAGAATGAGAGGTGATCTCATTGAAACATACACAATTCTTACAGGGCTTGACAGGGTCGATGCAGGGAGGATGTTTCCCCATGGTTGGGGAGTCTAGAACCAGGGGTCACAGACTCAGAATAAGGGGTCGGCCATTTAGGACTGAGATGAGGAGGAATGTCTTCACTCAGAGGGTGGTGAACCTTTGGAATTCTGTACCCCAGAGGGCTGTGGAGGCTCAGTCGTTGAGTCTATTCAAGACAGAGATCGATAGATTTTTGGATATTAAGGGAATCGAGGGATATGGGGATAGTGCAGGAAAGTGGAGTTGAGGTCGAAGATCAGCCATGATACTGAATGTCGGAGCAGGCTCGAGGGGCCGAATGGCCGATTCCTGCTCCTAATTCTTATGTTATGTTCTTAAAAGTGAGGCTATCTGCCAGTATCAGAAAGGAAACCACCTCGGTAAAGCTCCAATATATTGGCCCAGAAGTTGCTGTATAAACAACAGCGAGTTCACAGCGCGTGCCGAGTTGCATATTGCTACAAGTTGCTGGACGATTTGATCCTCTCGGCCGTTAGCCTCGCAATGACGGGATCGCACCTTCAACCTGCCCGTGTGTTTCAAGAAATTGCTGGATTTGCGCCATAAATACGAATTAAACTCGCCACAAAGTTAGAGCTGTAATTTCAGGGCATAAGCACCCTGCTAATGGGGTGATTTATGGTCCTGACATGCCGCTCAACATTGGAGGCCATTCGAAAGGGAACAGTTGAAACTGGACACTCTCTCCTGCAGGTAGTAATTTGTTCCTCGGAGTTAAAAAAAAAAAAAAAAAAAAAAAAAAAAAATTACTTTTTCTTTCTGGTTCTCTTTTTTTCCTCTCTCGCAATCCAATCTTTCTTTCCCTCTTTATTTTTCTTTCTGTTTCTAATTTGACTCTAATTCACCCTATTTCCTCTGTTGTACGCTCTGCTTCTTTCTCTGTCCTTAAATGTCATTAGTTAAGGAGATAGATTATTGGTTCACTTGTTCACCGCGATTCCAGATGCCCTGTTGACCTCACCGTGCCGTTATCAATTCGCATTTCCAGCAATTTGCACCGCGAAAATAATTGGAGCTGAAAGGTCAGGAGAATGCAACTGGCGGCGCTCGCTGCGAGATGCCCCGCTCCAGCAAGCTCTGGGCAGTGATAACTCGGTGCAAAAACTGCTTGCTCAAAGAAATTGGGCTGATAGAGCGGTTTAATTCATCCTTTGTATGCTTGAGTTCATACATTTCAGGGCTGGACAAATTTGTTGCTGAGCCAACTGGTATATCGCAGAAAACAATGGATTCAAGGAAGTGTGTATGAATGACTTTCTTTCTGAAGCTTTCCAAATTAATTACCATTCTGCCCATTATAAGCTTATGACTCCTGGAGTTATGTCTAGACAATTATATTTTTGGTATTATTGACAGCAGTTCCTGAATAATCTCTTTATTGTCTGATTTAGAATAGCAGTAGTCACTAATCATGCCACAGAACCAGTCACTTTAAAGGCAGCCCTTTGTAAACTGATAATAACTTGCATTCTTTACAGTCAGTAAGACACATTAATCTGAACTTCTTACTTTATGATCTGCTGAATAATTTTCTGCGTGTGTGTGTTTTGAAGATCTGTAATATTGTTACGTCAGTGAATTAAATAACTGGGTTACGAAAGTGCGGGGGAATCAGATGGGGTTCCTGCTCTTATTCACAATGCAGGGAAGCAGGTGAGAATAGGGTCAGGCCTGGTTATGGTGGCACCGTCGCAAATATCCTCCCACTGTGCAGGCTCCGTGTATACAATGTGAATGCTTGTGTTATGGTTGGGCAGATAGGTATGGTGTTGGGGTTCTCGATAATCAAGGAGATTAGCTTTTGTATCCTAATCTTGACACGTGTCAGTATGGTGAGCCTTTTCGCAGAGCCTCTTATCTAAGGAAGGCTATACTTGCCTTAGCGGCGGTGCAACAGAGGTTCACTAGATTGATTTCTGGGATGAGAGGGTTGTCCTTTGAGGAGAGATTGAGTAGATTGGGCCGATACTCTCTGGAGTTTAGAAGAATGAGAGGTGATCTCATTGAAACAGAAAAGATTCTGAGGGGGATTGACAGGGTAGATGCTGAGAGGCTGTTTCCCCTGGCTGGAGAGTCTAGAACTAGGGGTCACAGTCTCAGGATAAGGGGTCGGCCATTTAGGACTGAGATGAGGAGGAATTTCTTCACTCAGGGTGGTGAATCTTTGGAATTCTCTGCCCCAGAGGGCTGTGGATGCTGAGTCGTTGAGTATATTCAAGGCTGAGATCGATAGATTTTTGGACTCATGGGGAATCGAGGGATATGGAGATCGGGCGGGAAAGTGGAGTTGAGGTCGAAGATCAGCCATGATCTTATTGAATGGCGGAGCAGGCTCGAGGGGCCGAGTGGTCTACTCCCGTTCCTATTTCTTTTCTTGTGTTCTAAAAATTTACTTCGTAGAGCGTAAGAATGGGGGCAAACTACCACCAGCTGAAAGCACAGAAGTGAATCAGAGTTTTGCTTCTTCACGGATAGTGTTGGTGCTGAAAAATTGAGAAAGGCTTTGGTAAACAATGGTGATAATGGGTTCCTGGGATTCACTGTAGCTTTAACTTTCTCTCCCCCTGCTCTGCCCCGCCCCCATGCCTAGCCCCATTCCCCGTTGTACCCTAGTTTCTCAGATCTTGATTGAACCATCCATTTCCATTCTAAATAGCTGGCCCTGATCTCTCGATATGGGACATGAGAGAGTGCTGATTATGACCTCATGCTTAAAGTATTCAAAGTACTACAGTTTAAATTCCTTTTGGACTGCATGAAACTATTGCAGAAACATGCCCACAATAATCCTTTCTGAATTAATGGCAGATTCACAGACTACTTTGCCAGAATGCGGCCCTCAGACTTTGCTCTTGTGTTTTGGGCATTGCTTTTATGTTCAAATCCAGAATTCTCAAAGTTCTTATAAAGCCTCTTCCTCAAACAGATAAATTTTAAGCTGAAATGATTTGCCACAGGTTATTTCTGATCTTAAAAAAAAGACGCACATTCTTTCTAAATGTAATCATGATGGGGGTTCATCAATTTAAATGAGAACTGAATTGGACCAAACCTGATGCGGTTTTGTTTTGTTTTAGTCTTGCGGAGGTTCCTTATTAATTCAGGCATCAGTCGTAAGGAGTTTAAAAAAATAACCAGCAAGTCACAATCCTGTTCTAAACGTAACTCGAAGCAAATGTTGCCGCTTTCGTCAGTTTTCTGCAAGGTTTGAGGAAGAAGCCAAATACTTTCAAATAAATATAGAATGTGCTTTGTTTAGTTATTCAAATGCAGGGAGCCTTGTAACTATTTGAGGAGCTGTAACTGCTCGAGTGCTGTTTGGAACTTCCAACTTCCAAGAGATATAGTTCAGAGTAATGCAGCTCTCACGGGTGAGAACGCCAAGAAAAGAAACACTGTAGGTATAAAAGTTAGTCTTTTCAAGAAGCTAGATAGCTGGATTTCTAAATTTGTTTATATGGGGTGCACATAATCATTGACGCTCCATAAGTATGTAGACTCGCAACCCCCAGAGATTGAGTTCAAATCCCACCCTGGCAAATGGAATGCAATAAATCTGGTGATGTGAGGCTGGCAAAATGCCAATGAATGCTGCCAAATTGTTGTAAAAACGAATTCACTGATGTTCTTCACCCATACCCATGCTACATGCTTGATTTCAATAACTATTTTCATGACCAATATCTGTGACAATTGTAATCCAGTTTTGTGCAGCACAAAGTCTCTCAGAATGTACTTTGGGTGGGGGACCTCAATGTCCATCACCGAGTGGCTCGGTAATACCATCACTGACTTAGCTGGCTGGGTCTTGAAGGACATAGCTACCAGAGTGCTGAGAGAACCAACAATAGGGCAGGTGGTGAGAGAACCAACAATGGGGCAGGTGGTGAGAGAACCAACAATGGGAAGGTGGTGAGAGAACCAACAAGAGGGCAGGTGGTGAGAGAACCAACAAGAGGGCAGGTGGTGAGAGAACCAACAAGAGGGCAGGTGGTGAGAGAACCAACAATAGGGAAGGTGGTGAGAGAACCAACAAGAGGGAAGGTGGTGAGAGAACCAACAATAGGGCAGGTGGTGAGAGAACCAACAAGAGGGCAGGTGGTGAGAGAACCAACAATAGGGCAGGTGGTGAGTGAACCAACAATGGGGCAGGTGGTGAGAGAACCAACAAGAGGGCAGGTGGTGAGAGAACCAACAATAGGGCAGGTGGTGAGAGAACCAACAATGGGGCAGGTGGTGAGAGAACCAACAAGAGGGAAGGTGGTGAGAGAACCAACAATAGGGCAGGTGGTGAGAGAACCAACAAGAGGGCAGGTGGTGAGAGAACCAACAATAGGGAAGGTGGTGAGAGAACCAACAAGAGGGAAGGTGGTGAGAGAACCAACAATGGGGCAGGTGGTGAGAGAACCAACAATAGGGAAGGTGGTGAGAGAACCAACAATAGGGAAGGTGGTGAGAGAACCAACAATAGGGCAGGTGGTGAGAGAACCAACAATAGGGCAGGTGGTGAGAGAACCAACAATAGGGCAGGTGGTGAGAGAACCAACAATAGGGAAGGTGGTGAGAGAACCAACAATAGGGCAGGTGGTGAGAGAACCAACAAGAGGGAAGGTGGTGAGAGAACCAACAATAGGGCAGGTGGTGAGAGAACCAACAAGAGGGCAGGTGGTGAGAGAACCAACAATAGGGCAGGTGGTGAGAGAACCAACAATAGGGCAGGTGGTGAGAGAACCAACAAGAGGGCAGGTGGTGAGAGAACCAACAAGAGGGCAGGTGGTGAGAGAACCAACAAGAGGGAAGGTGGTGAGAGAACCAACAATAGGGCAGGTGGTGAGAGAACCAACAAGAGGGCAGGTGGTGAGAGAACCAACAATAGGGCAGGTGGTGAGAGAACCAACAATAGGGCAGGTGGTGAGAGAACCAACAAGAGGGAAGGTGGTGAGAGAACCAACAAGAGGGCAGGTGGTGAGAGAACCAACATGAGGGAAGGTGGTGAGAGAACCAACAATAGGGCAGGTGGTGAGAGAACCAACAATGGGGCAGGTGGTGAGAGAACCAACAAGAGGGAAGGTGGTGAGAGAACCAACAAGAGGGAAGGTGGTGAGAGAACCAACAAGAGGGAAGGTGGTGAGAGAACCAACAATAGGGAAGGTGGTGAGAGAACCAACAAGAGGGCAGGTGGTGAGAGAACCAACAAGAGGGAAGGTGGTGAGAGAACCAACAATAGGGCAGGTGGTGAGAGAACCAACAAGAGGGAAGGTGGTGAGAGAACCAACAATGGGGAAGGTGGTGAGAGAACCAACAAGAGGGAAGGTGGTGAGAGAACCAACAATAGGGCAGGTGGTGAGAGAACCAACAAGAGGGCATGTGGTGAGAGAACCAACAAGAGGGAAGGTGGTGAGAGAACCAACAATAGGGCAGGTGGTGAGAGAACCAACAAGAGGGAAGGTGGTGAGAGAACCAACAATGGGGAAGGTGGTGAGAGAACCAACAAGAGGGAAGGTGGTGAGAGAACCAACAATAGGGCAGGTGGTGAGAGAACCAACAAGAGGGCAGGTGGTGAGAGAACTAACAAGAGGGAAGGTGGTGAGAGAACCAACAATAGGGCAGGTGGTGAGAGAACCAACAAGAGGGAAGGTGGTGAGAGAACCAACAAGAGGGAAGGTGGTGAGAGAACCAACAATAGGGCAGGTGGTGAGAGAACCAACAAGAGGGCAGGTGGTGAGAGAACCAACAATGGGGCAGGTGGTGAGAGAACCAACAAGAGGGAAGGTGGTGAGAGAACCAACAAGAGGGAAGGTGGTGAGAGAACCAACAAGAGGGCAGGTGGTGAGAGAACCAACAAGAGGGCAGGTGGTGAGAGAACCAACAAGAGGGCAGGTGGTGAGAGAACCAACAATAGGGCAGGTGGTGAGAGAACCAACAAGAGGGAAGGTGGTGAGAGAACCAACAAGAGGGCAGGTGGTGAGAGAACCAACAATAGGGCAGGTGGTGAGAGAACCAACAAGAGGGAAGGTGGTGAGAGAACCAACAAGAGGGAAGGTGGTGAGAGAACCAACAAGAGGGAAGGTGGTGAGAGAACCAACATGAGGGGGATATTCCATTTGTCCTCGTCCTTGCCAATCTACCTGTTCCAGATGTATCGGCGTGACCACCACACTGTCCTCGTGGAGACCAAGTCCCATCTTCACACTGAGGGCACCCTCCACCATGTCGTATGGCACTACCACCATGCTAAGTGGGATAGACTAAGAACAGATCTAACAGCTCAAAACTGGGCAACCGTGAGACGCTGTTACCCACTGGCAGCAGCAGAATTGTACACCACAATTTGCAACCTCGTGGTTCAACATGTTCCTCACTCGTCGATCACCATCAAGCCAGATCGCCAACCCTGCTTCAATGAGTGTAGAAGAGCATGCCGAGAGCAGCACTAGGCATACCTGAAAATGAGGTGCCAACCTGTTGAATTGACACAACCAGGCTACTTGCAAGCAACTGATCCGGTCAAAGCTCACTTCCTAACTCCCCAAACTCTCTTCACCATCTATAAGGCACAAGTCAGGAGTGTGATGAAATACTCTCCACTTGCCTGGATGGGTGCAGCTCCAATAACACTCAAGAAGCTCAACATCATCCAGAACAAAGCAGTTTGCTTGATTGGGACCTCATCCACTAGTCTAAACATCCACCCTGGCGTACAGTGGCTGCAGTGTGTACTACTGCAGCACCCCACCAAGGATTCTTTGGCAGCACCTCCACCCCCTGGAAGGACAGGGGCAGCAGGTGCATGGGAACCCACCACCTCCACCTCCAGTACCATCCTGACTTGGAGATATAGCGCCGTTCTTTCATTGTCGCAGGGTCAAAGTCCTGGAACTCCCTACCTAACAACGTTGTGGGAGCCTCTTCACCACACGGACTGCTGCGGTTCCAGAAGGTGGCTCACCACCACCTTCTCAGGGCAACAAGGGCTGGACGATAAATGTTGGCCTTGCCAGAGATGCCCACATCCTGGGAATGAGTTAAAAACAAATTATAGGCATGCTAATTCTTTGGCTAAAATGCATGCAAGTTCTGGAGTTAAGGACAAAGTAAATTGATCATTTTAAGTTAAAGAAGGAACAGCTGATCAACAACAGATATACATTCTAAGCTGCTCCAACTCACAGAATCTTGACCTAAATTCTGCACTACTTTCAATGAATTGGTTAAGACCCACAGCAGTCTACTGCAAGCCTGTTGTCAGAGAGAGGAATAATGTTTTATCATCAACTGTTGCGGAGCTTCAGCTGATCTTTATGTCATGCTATGTGTCTCTTGCTACAGTTGTACAGGGCCTTGGTGAGACCACACCTGGGTTACTGTGCACAGTCTGGTCTCCTTATCTGAGGTAGGACATACTTGCCTTCGAGGCAGTGCAACGAAGGTTCACTAGGTTGATCCTTGGGGTGAGAGGGTTGTCCTACGAGGAGAGATTGTGTAGATTGGGCCTATGCTCTCTGGAAAAGATACGAGACTCCCAAAACACGCACTCTACTCGGAGCTCCGGCATGGTAAGAGAGCCCCAGGTGGGCAGAGGAAACGCTTCAAGGACACCCTCAAAGCCTCCTTGAAAAAGTGTAACATCCCCATCGACACCTGGGAATCCCTGGCCCAAGACCGCACAAAGTGGAGGAGAAGCATCCGGGAAAGCGCCGAACACCTCGAGCCTCTCCGTCGGGAGCAAGCGGAAGCCAAGCGGAAGGAGTGCACGTCAACCCAAGCACCCCACCCACCCGCCCCTTCAACCACCGTCTGCCCCACCTGTGACAGAGACTGTAGGTCCCGCATTGGACTCCTCAGTCACCTGAGAACTCATTTTTAATGTGGAAGCAAGTCATCCTCGGTTCTGAGGGACTGCCTAAGAAGAAGACGACTCTCGAGTGTAGAAGAATGAGAGGTGATCTCATTGAAACATGTAAGATTCTGAGGGGGATTGACAGCGTAGATGCTGAGAGGTTGTTTCCCCTGTCTGGAGAGTCTACAACTAGGGGTCACAGTCTCAGGATAAGGGGTCGGCCATTTAGGACTGAGATGAGGAGGAATTTCTTCACTCAGGGTGGTGAATCTTTGGAATTCTCTGCCCCAGAGGGCTGTGGAGGCTCAGTCATTGAGTATATTCAAGGCTGAGATCGATAGATTTTTGGACTCTAGGGGAATCGAGGGATATGGGGATCGGGCGGGAAAGTGGAGTTGAGATTGATGATCAGCCATGATCTTATTGAATGGTGGAGCAGGCTCGAGCGGCCGGATGGCCGACTCCTGCTCCTAATTTTTATGTTCTTAAGTAACTAGGGAAATGTTGATAACTGAGTTCTTTACATTCTTATTTCTTTACAACATTTAGGTGCATTGAATATCAGTAAATATGTGTAACTTGTTGATGTATGTAAACCTGTCACATTTTGAACTGGAATTAAAACAAACTTTGAAAAGATTGAATGTAATTGTTAAATTTATTCCCTGTATTGCAGGCAAATTAAACACAGCATTTTTAAAATTTACTATGTAAAAGCTACCTCAATAGTTATGCTTTTTTTTTCTTCTCACCCACCCTCAGTAGATGGGAGCAGAGGTAGTTTATCTGCAAAAAAAAAAAACCCGACACTTACCCATGCGATTTAAGATCTTTGCTTTTACTGATGGAGACTCAGAATTAAAATTCCCCAATGGCACTGACCTTTGTCCTTTACCTCTGATTCCTAACTTCAAGGATCATGGAGGAAGATTGGAGCTCAGCGCCACAAGTATGCTTTTGTTTTATTCATTCACAGGATGTGGACATTACCGGCAAGGCCAGCATTGATTGCCCATCCCTACTTGGCCAACCGAGTGTCTCGCTCGGCCATTTCAGAGGGCAGTTAAGAGCTAACCACATTGCTGTGGGTCTGGAGTCACATATAGGCCAGACTGGGTAAGGACAGTAGATTTCCTTCCCTGAAGGACATTGGTGAACCAGTTGGGTTTTTATGACAATCCGACAGTCACTGACACTAGCTTTTTATTCAAGATTTATTTAATTAATTGACTTTAAATTCCCCAGCTGCTGTGGTGGGACTTGAACTCCGGGTCATTAGCCCAGGCCTCTGGATTACTCGCCACTGTGCTACTGTATCCTTTGTGTAATATGGAGCAGAATTCCGCTTACTTTTTTTTACAATTCTAACTCTAGAAATGACAACAGTCTCACCTCTTGCATCCAATTTTCTTTCATCAGTAACAATGAAATTTGTTCGTCCGTTGTCGTTAATGAGTTGCAGCAGACTGCAGGAAGTAAAAGCCTGCAAGCATCAAGTGTTCAGACGGAAAGCACCCGGCAACTCAAATCCTACAAATTAGGTAAGGTAAAGATTCCCATCATTTGCAGAGCTCCTTCCATTACATTTACTTCAGAGTAATGAGAGGGAGAGCGAAAATGATTTTCAGTTTTTGAAACGATAAGATTTGACTGATCAGTTTACATAGGTCTTTGGAGTTGGGAGCGGGATGGTCGGACAGGAGGGATGGAAATTGTAAAGTCTGTGGGTTGTTTAGTTAATTAATACACAGACTACCAGAGTAACTTAAAACAGGACTTTACTATTCGAAGGTCAGGGCGAATCTGCCCAATAAATCCTGACACAACACTTATATACTGGTGTGGTCACCGTCGGTATTACAGTATACAGAAGCCAAAGAAAGTAGTGGCACACCTAAAATAGTTCTCTTAAAGGTGAACGGTTACATACAATAGTTCTCTTAAAGGTAGACGGGTACATACACTACAATCCTCCCTTTTTAGCTTACAACATACTTATTCCCCATTAAACATAACATATAATCAACTTCATGTAAAACAATTCACAGATATAGTCTCTGCGGGAAACAGTTCACAGATTCAGTCTCTGCGGGAACAGTTCACAGATTCAGTCTCTGGTCTTGACTCGGTCCGAACAACATCTCTGTGGTGTAGCCAGTTCACATTTCTAGCGTGACTCATCCAATAGTCTTTCCCTTGGCTTAACAGCTTGAACTTCCGTCCTGCTGAACCAGCAGTGCTGACTTTTACAAACAGCTGGACTGCCTTGGTAATTTTTCCTACTTTCCAACTGATTTGGCCCCCTTCGTAGGGCCCACGTGCATGATCTGATAGAAGTGATAATGATTTAGAGGGTTATCATCTTCTGCTTCGTCTTTTTCTTTTCTGCTTCTTGGAGACTCTCGGGGCTCCCTTATCCGCTGCCAGCTGTAGCGCCACCATCTCCCTATGTTCCTTAGACTTTAAGTGCTTCATCCTGATTTCTGCACTTTGGGAGTTTTCATCACAAGCTGGGCAGACCAAGTCATCGTAATATTCCGTGTCACTCAACAGGTCATGGTAATATTTGGTGTCGTCCTGAGCTAGTCTAGCGAGAGGGCCTGCTACTTCTTCCTTACCCAACTGGACGTTAGCCGACTGTTGTTCCCTCCCTAGACATCTTTCCTGAAGAGACTTCTTCATGCGTTCATATTCATCCCGCTCTTCCTGGGTTTCCTGCCAATCCTTCACTAATGACCTCATTTGTGATTCCAATACTTCCCCTTCCATCGGGGATTGATTGATCAGGCTATTCAATCCTTCTACTGGAGCAGCTGTTTCAACATTCTGTAGTTCACATTGACGTGATTCAGCGTACTTTCGGCAGCCCCGTAAAATCTGTGTTGCAACCTCAACTATTCCCCAAACTTTTGAGAGCTCCGAACCCCTTCCCTTTGAAGATTGAAGCTCGTGTTCAAATGGTTCCCATTGCAGAGTCTTGTCTCTCAGCATATGAAGGAGTTGGCTGACCGTTAACTCTTCCACGGGGACCCTGTGGATCAGAGTCTTCTCCATTTCCTCCACCTTTTCCTCCAATGCTTTCACCTTTTTTTCCTCTTGTACTTTGGCTTTAAGTGCTCGGAGAAGTTGCGCCTTGAAGCTCTCTAGCTCATGTTCAGGGGCCATTCTTACAGTCTCTGTGTTTCTTACAGTTGCCTTTTCTTTCACTGAAAGAATTCCCAGTTGAATCTGTTCTTCAAGTTGTTGAACCTCGGTCATTGCCGCCTCATATTTGTCTTGGGTTTCCTTCAATATTTTTATGAGTTCTTGGACATCTTGACTTTCATGTTCTGCCATGTCTTTCACCTCTAATTTCTCATCTATGGATGGAACTTCTACCGATGAGTCTGTCTTGGCCTTGAGCTCATCAAGAATTTCCTGCAGCCTTTGGACTTCTTGCTCATGTTCAACCTTCAGTTGCTCATATGCTTCCACTGAAACTAGCTTTTCGGAGGTTGCCGAGTTAACCCCCTCCAGGATTGTAGCCTGGGCCTGTTCATACTGTTCCTTCAACTTCTCAAACTCTGCTTGTAAGGAGTTGTAGAGAAGAACTGGAATAAAATCCTGGCTTCCTGAAGATTCCTCTTCATTTGCTTCTTTCTGCAAATATTCTAACTCCTGAGCATCATAAGGGAGATGTGATCGGTGATTGGTCACGATGGCTCTATGGTCGCTCTCTGCTTGAGCTAGCTGCTTCTGTTGTCTTTCCAGATTCTCCCATTCGGTGTCATAGAACTTTTTCATTGTTTTCATCTCTTGTACGAGACGGTAACTCAATTGTTCTAATTGTTGTCGTAATTTGAAATAAAGTTGAGTCTGAGCTCGGTGTTCTTCCGTCATGGATATGTCCTTAAACTGAACAGACTCAGAATTCTCTGTCAAACTATGTTGTCGTTGTTCGGTGGAGATCTGTTCTGAAACTTTGTTCTTCTCTGGAGCATAAGCCTTTCTGCATGCCTTCGTTTTTCCAACCTTAGTCGGCAAGTCCATTTTAGCCTTGTCTTTCACATTTGGGTTGGTCTTATCGTCATCCGATTCAGAATCTGAGCTGATTGTCTGCACCGAGTCCTCACTCGTTATGGCTTTTAGATAGTGCCATTCCATGTCTATTTTCTTGATCTACTCCCGTCCTAGAAGTGGTGGTCCTCCCTCAGGTAGTACGTATAAGTTCATTCTTGGGTGTTCTTTACCCCTATCTCTCACCTTGACTCTTATCTTTCCCATGGGGTATACTTTATGCCCCGTGTATGTCTGCAATACGAACTTGGTATCTCTTAAGGGTATATGTGAGAATAGCTGGTGGTAATCCCTTCGATTTATGACTGATAGAGCTGATCCAGTGTCCAACTCCATTTTCACTTGGACTCCAGCTATTTTTAGCATGACCCAGATAGTTTGTAGGTCAGCTTCCTTACTCACATTGTGAATTCTCAGACTACCCAGCTCCTGGCCGTTTGGGTCTGAGTCCGAATTCTGTTTGTCTGAACTCTTCTCAGCCACCTTGTGTACCTTGTTGTACTTTTCCTGTGATGGCTTCCTTTGGTTGTTGGTCCTTTGGTTGTTGGTCTTCTTCCCTGACCGGCATACCTTAGCTATGTGACCCAGTTTGCCACATTTCCTACATTCCTGGTTCTTAAACCAGCATTGGTTCTGGTCGTGTGTTGTCTTCCCACAACGATAGCATTTTGTTGTTGTCGAGGTAATTTGATCCACACTGAGTGCCGCTGTCTTTAGCTGCATTTCCGCAGTTCCCTTCGCTGCGGCTTCGTGCGATGCTGCAATAAGGACAGCCCTGTCAAGTGTAATATAGCAAAATACTGCAGATGTTGGAAATCCGAAATAACAACAGAAAATGCTGGAAAAACTCAGCAAGTCAGGCAACATCCGTGGAGAGAAATTTGAGTTGACGTTTCGGGTTTGACCCTTCTTCAAAACTGGAGAGAAAAGGAACTAGATCGAAGGCAGGGCTGCGATCGAACAAAAGAATAAAAGAACCAAAAGAAGTAAAAGAGATTAGAAGCTAGACGAGATGGTAATAGGCTGTGATTAGGTGTAAAGTGTACTGGCAGGGCAAAAGATAGCTGCCAGGTGTGAGAGAGAAACAAAAGGAAAGGGGGGGGGGGGAAAGGAAAGGAGTGGAAAAATATAAGTGAAAATGAAATAGGGGCCGAGGTTATGATCTGAAATTGTTGAACTCGATATTGAGACCGGAAGGCTGCAGACTGCCTAATCGGAAGATGAGGTGCTGTTCCTCGAGTTTACGTTGAGCTTCCGTGGAACAGTACAAGAGGCCAAGGACGGTGAGGTCCGAGTGGGAATGGAGCGGTGAATTGAAATGACAGGCGACCGGAAGCTCGGGGTCACCCTTACGGACTGAACGGAGGTGTTCCGCAAAGCGGTCACCCAATCTGCGTTTGGTCTCCCCAATGTAGAGGAGACCGCATCGTGAGCAGCGAATACAGTATACTAGATTGCGAGAAGTACAAGTAAATCGCTGTTTCACCTGGAAGGGGTGTTTGGGGCCCTGGACAGTGGGGAGGGGGGAGGTATAGGGGCAGGTGTTACATCTCCTCCGCTTGCACGGGAAGGTGCCAGGCGAAGGGGAAGGGCTGTTTGGGGTGATAGAGGAGTGGACTAGGGTGTCTCGGAGAGAGCGGTCCCTGCGGAATGCTGAAAGGGGAGGGGAGGGGAAGATATGTTTGGTGGTGGGATCACTTTGGAGGTAGCGGAAATGCCGGAGGATGATCCGTTGAATGTGGAGGCTGGTGGGGTGAAAGGTGAGGACAAGGGGAACCCTATCGTGGTTCCGGGAGGGAGGGGCAGGGGTGAGGGCAGAGGTGCGGGAGATAGAACTGACACGGTCGAGGGCAGTGTCAACCACGGTAGAGGGGAATCCTCGGTTGTGGAAAAAGGAAGACATGTCTGAAGCACTGGTGTGGAAGGTGGCATCGTCGGAGCAGATACGGCGGAGGCGGAGAAACTGGGAGAATGGAATAGAGTCCTTACAGGAAGCGGGGTGGGAGGAAGTGTAGTCCAGGTAGCTGTGGGAGTCAGTGGGCTTGTAGTAAATATTGGTCGATAACCTATCCCCAGAGATGGAGACGGAGAAGTCGAGGAAGGGAAGGGAAGAGTCAGAGATGGACCATGTGAAGGTGAGGGAAGGGTGGAAATTGGAGGCAAAGTGAATGAAATTGTCAAGTTCGGGGCGAGAGCAGGAAACTGCACCGATACAGTCATCAATGTATCGGAAAAAGAGGTGAGGGAGGGGACCTGAGTAGGACTGGAACAAAGATTGTTCCACATAGCCCACGAAAAGGCAGGCATAGCTAGGACCCATGCGGGTACCCATGGCAACACCTTTGATTTGGAGGAAATGAGTAGAGTTAAAGGAGAAGTTGTTCAATGTGAGAACAAGTTCAGCCAGGCGGAGGAGGGTCGTGGTGGATGGGGACTGGTCGGGCCTCTGTTCGAGGAAGAAGCGGAGTGCCCTCAGGCCATCCGGGTGGGGGATGGAGGTGTAGAGGGATTGTACGTCCATGGTGAAAAGGAAGCGGTTGGGGCCAGGAAACTGGAAACTGTTAAAGTGGCGGAGGGCGTCCGAAGAGTCGCGGATGTAGGTGGGAAGAGACTGGACAAGGGGAGAAAAGATAGAGTCAAGATAGGAAGAGATAAGTTCCGTAGGGCAAGAACAGGCTGAAACGATGGGTCTACCAGGGCAGTCCTGTTTGTGGATCTTGGGAAGGAGGTAGAAGCGGGCTGTGCGGGGTTGGGGAACTATGAGGTTGGTGGCAGCGGGGGGAAGATCTCCAGAGGAGATGAGGTCAGTGACAGTCTTGGAAACGGTGGTTTGATGTTCGGTAGTGGGGTCATGGTCCAGGTGGAGGTAGGAGCAGGTGTCGGAGAGTTGGCGTTCAGCTTCCGCTAGGTAGAGGTCAGTACGCCAAACAACAACAGCACCACCCTTGTCAGCGGGTTTAATGACAATGTCAGGGTTGGATCTAAGAGAATGGAGTGCTGCAAGTTCAGAGGGAGGTAGGTTGGAGTGAGTGAGGGGAGCAGAGAAATGGAGACGGCCGATGTCACGGCGGCAGTTAGCGATGAAAAGATCTAGAGAGGGTAAGAGGCCAGGGGGAGGGGTTCAGGTAGAATGGGAATTCTGCAAGCGGGAGAAAGGGACAGTTGTGCGGGGGGAGGACTCCTGGCCAAAGAAGTGGGCACGGAGACGAAGGCGGCGGAAAAAGAGCTCAGCATCGTGCCGAGCTCGAAATTCATTGAGGTGGGGGCGTAAGGGGATGAAGCTCAGGCCTTTGCTGAGGACTGATCGTTCAGGGTCAGAGAGTGGAAGGTCAGAGGGGATAGTGAACACACGGCAGGGGGTGAGATTGGGAGAAGGGGGGTCAGAGGAAAGTGAAGGGGAAGAAGGTTCAGGAGGGGCGTTGGTGTCCAAGAGTTGATGAAGCTTGCGATCCTTCCTTTCCCCCCCCCCTTTCCTTTTGTTTCTCTCTCACACCTGGCAGCTATCTTTTGCCCTGCCAGTACACTTTACACCTAATCACAGCCTATTACCATCTCGTCTAGCTTCTAATCTCTTTTACTTCTTTTGGTTCTTTTATTCTTTTGTCCGATCGCAGCCCTGCCTTCGATCTAGTTCCTTTTCTCTCCAGTTTTGAAGAAGGGTCAAACCCGAAACGTCAACTCAAATTTCTCTCCACGGATGTTGCCTGACTTGCTGAGTTTTTCCAGCATTTTCTGTTGTTATTCCTGTCAAGTGTAAGGTCGTTCTCTTCGAGTAGTCGCTTTTGCGTTCCTTCCTTTGCCAATCCGCACACGAACTTGTCTCGCAATGCCTCTGTCAGATTCCCTCCAAACTGGCAGTATTTCGCTAGTCTACGCAGTTCGACCAAGTATTCTGCGTTGCTTTCGTCTTTCCGTTGTGTTCTCGCATAGAATTTGAATCGTTCCGCCAACATCAACGGTGTGGGGTTCAAGTGATCCTTCAGAACAGCCACAATATCATCGAAAGTCTGATCCGCCGGTTTAGCCGGTGATAGTAGATGCTTCAAGAGCCCGTATGTCTTCGCGCCCATCGAGTTTAGCAAGGTTATAGCTTTGTCATCTTCTTCTATTTTATTGGCCTCACAATAGATCTCAATGCGTTCCACATACGTGGCCCAGTCTTCTACCTCGGAATTAAAATCGTTGATGTTACCACGCTTAGGCATCTTCCTCTCTTCCTGATAAACACCACGAATTATTTCTTAAAATTTTTTTTTTTTTCCAAAATGGCGGTTCCCGCGAAAATGGAGGTTTCCCGCGCTTATCTTCTCTCCCCGCCCACTTCAATGGCGGTTTCCCGCTTCTGTCTTCTTCCCCGCCTAATGGCGGCTTCCCGCGTTTCTTCCCTGGCGGGAGGGGTACACTTTCCCCACGGGCGACGGCCGCTGGCTTTCAGGTTCACAGCCTGCGCGTCGGCTTCAGTGCTTTCCCTTTTCTCGGCAGGGCAACCGGCGCTGGGTACACCCCGTTGACGGCGAACAGTTTCAGCCGCTGGGCTGGCTCTCGCTCAGTTCCCCTTGCTCGGGCTCTGTCTCTCTCCCGCTCGCTCGGCTCTACCGGCGCTGGGTACACCCCGTTGACGGCGAACAGTTTCAGCCGCTGGGCTGGCTCTCGCTCAGTTCCCCTTGCTCGGGCTCTGTCTCTCTCCCGCTTGCTCGGCTCTACTGGCGCTGGGTACACCCCGTTGACGGAGAACAGTTTCAGCTGCTGGACTGGCTCTCGCTCAGTCTCCCTTGGTCGGCTCTGCCTCTCCCGCTCGCTCGGCTCCCAATCGCGCCTCCCAGCCCTCTCGCAGTCCGGAGCTTCCCTCCCCGGCTGCGGCTGAGTTTTTATATCTTCCCGCGCCTACGCTCCCGGTCGCAGAGCTTCGTGGCTTTGGTCGCTGCCCGGCCTTTTTCGCCGGTCGCGGTCTAGCTGTCTCACGACGCCGTTGCGTCCCCAGCCTGTCTGTACCGTGGCTTCCTTGCTCCACGCTGCCCCAGTCTCAGCGCCTCTGGGCCCGACTTCTGTCCGGCTCCTTTCCCCTCGACCGTGGTCGAGTGCACCGCCCTTATCCTCCGGTTATTCTTTTTACTTTTCCCTTACTCACAGTCACCGTGGCCGGCTTGCTTCTCGTGCTGATCGGCTCACTCCTCACCGTGGCAGAAGGGACAGTCAGTGCCTGTTGCTGATGGAAGTCTTTGTCTCTGAATTCTTCCTCCTTTCCAGCTCTGCAGACTCGAGTTTTCTCCCAGCAGAATGACGAGGGCGGTTGCCTCTTCTCGACGCTCGTTAACTGCTTCGGAAGCATTGTTGCCGCAGGGTACGATCGGACTCGTCGCCACTGTAAAGTCTGTGGGTTGTTTAGTTAATTAATACACAGACTACCAGAGTAACTTAAAACAGGACTTTACTATTCGAAGGTCAGGGCGAATCTGCCCAATAAATCCTGACACAACACTTATATACTGGTGTGGTCACCGTCGGTATTACAGTATACAGAAGCCAAAGAAAGTAGTGGCACACCTAAAATAGTTCTCTTAAAGGTGAACGGTTACATACAATAGTTCTCTTAAAGGTAGACGGGTACATACACTACAGAAATAAAATACACAAGACAAGAATTTGGTTAGATGGCAGCAAGTATTTCTTTTTGGAGAGAGTCATCACAGGTGAACCTGTGGAATTCTCTACCACAGAAGGCAGTAGAGGCCAATTCATTAAATATATTCAAGAAGGAGTTGGATATATTTCTTAAGGCTAAAGGGATCAAGGGGTATGGGGAGAAAGCAGGGACAGGGTACTGAATTTGGATGATCAGCCATGATCGCATTGAATGGCGGAGCAGGCTCGAGGGGCCGAATGGCCGACTCCTGCTCCTATCTTCTATGTTTTGAACAGACTATCTGAACATGTAAAAAAGCAAAATACTGCGGTTGCTGGAAATCTGAAATAAAAAACAGAAAATGCTGGAAATACTCAGCAGGCCAGGCAGCAACTGTGGAGAGAGAAACAGTTAACATTTCAGCTCGATGACCTTTCGTCAGACCTGAAACGTTAACTCTGTTTCTCTCTCCACAGATGCTGCCTGACCTGCTGAGTATTTTCAGCATTTCCTGTTTTTATTCTACTTGAACATGTGATGGATAAGGATTTGCTATTGAAGACATTTTTAAAAGGGAGCTTGACCGGTTCCTGTGTGAAGAGCACATTTTCAGTTACAGAAAAATGGGCTTTTGGCTGTGTTGAGTTTCTGTGACCTGCAAAAGCAAGCCAGCAATTTGTTTGCCTGCTTGGTTTTTCTCAATGCGCTACTTTATTTTGGGCCCACACAAGTGATTTAAAATGTTAATAAATTAAGGTGGGATATTATTTACAATCCCAAACAGCTGGTGATATTGTTAGTGGTATCTCATGGGGGCATCATTGTTTAAGGTATCATTCTATTTAACTCACACAGCAGTTGTTGGGGGGGGGGTTGGGGCTCAGCAGGCAGATGCCTGAAAGCCGCTTGATCACAGGACGAAGGGTGGGTCCCGAATTCAGGGGTGTTGACTTTGATTGACAGCTATTTCTAAGTCCGTTAAAGAAAAGGGCAGGTTCTTGATTGGCTTCAGTCCTCTGTAATTGGCAGCTCGTGGGCAGGGACCTCATCTTCCGGGCATAAGGTGGCAAGTCTTCGAGAGGGACACCCATACAGATATGAAGAGGGATAGTGTGTTTGGAACACGCGGTCAACAGCTGTAATGCTGAGTGTTTAAATTTGTGTGCCAGCCTAGCCAGTGAAGTTAGGTTAGTCTGAGGCTGTAGGAAGCAAAGGTATGGTTCGAGATTACATTTTGAGAACAAGAAAGTTGTGCCTTTGTTCTTTTACATAGGAAGGGGTGTAAAGAAAATACATCACCCTGTGTAACCTGTCCCGTTCGTTCATTTATCTCATGGATGTGGATGAGTGCATGGACAACATGGCCTTGATGGAAACTTGGCTCATGGTTGATGATGCCCCTTACAACGACTTGCATTTATTTAGCGCCTTCAATGTAGTGAAATGACCCAAGGGGCTTCACAGGAGCGTTACAAAACAAAATTTGACACCGAGCCACAGAAGTTATTGGGACAGGTGACCAAAAGCTTGGTCAAAGAGGTAGATTTTAAGGAGCGTCTGGAAGGAAGATGGAGAGGCGGAGAGGTTTAGGGAGGTAATTGCAGAGCTTGGGGCCCAGGCAGCTGAGGGCACGGCCGCCAATGGCGGAGCGATTAAAATCGGGGATGCTCAAGAGGCCAGAATTGGAGGAGGACAGACATCTTGGTGGGGGGGGGCAGGGTTGTGGGGGCTGGAGGAGATTACAGAGATAGGGAGGGGCGAGGCTATGGAGGGATTTGAAAACAAGGATGAGAATTTAAAAATCGGGGCTTTGCTTAACCGGGAGCCAATGTAGGTCAGTGAGCACAGGGGGTGATGGGTGAAAGGGTCTTGCTGCGAGTTAGGACACAGGCAGCAGAGTTTTGGATGAGCTGAGGGTGCAAGGTGGAGGCCGGGCAGAGAGCATTGGAATAGTCAATTCTAGAGATAGCCAAGGCATGGATGAGGGTTTCAGCAGCAACTGAGCTGAAGCAAAGGCAGAGCTGGGCGATGTTACGGAGGTGGAAGTAGGCACTCTTGGTGATGGGGAGGATATGGGGTCGGAAGCTCAGCTCCGGGTCAACTAGGGCGGGAAGGTTGTGAACAGTGTGGTTCAGCCTCAGACAATGGCCAGGGAGAGGGATGGAGTCAGTGGCCAGTGAGCAGAGTTTGTGGCCGGGGTCCTCAGACACTGGCCAGGGAGAGGGATGGAGTCAGTGGCCAGTGAGCAGAGTTCGTGGCCGGGGCCCTCAGACACTGGCCAGGGAGAGGGATGGAGTCAGTGGCCAGTGAGCAGAGTTTGTGGCCGGGGTCCTCAGACACTGGCCAGGGAGAGGGATGGAGTCAGTGGCCAGTGAGCAGAGTTTGTGGCCGGGGCCCTCAGACACTGGCCAGGGAGAGGGATGGAGTCAGTGGCCAGTGAGCAGAGTTTGTGGCCGGGGTCCTCAGACAATGGCCAGGGAGAGGGATGGAGTCAGTGGCCAGTGAGCAGAGTTTGTGGCCGGGGCCCTCAGACAATGGCCAGGGAGAGGGATGGAGTCAGTGGCCAGTGAGCAGAGTTTGTGGCCGGGGCCCTCAGACAATGGCCAGGGAGAGGGATGGAGTCAGTGGCCAGTGAGCAGAGTTTGTGGCCGGGGTCCTCAGACACTGGCCAGGGAGAGGGATGGAGTCAGTGGCCAGTGAACAGAGTTTGTGGCCGGGGCCCGAAGACACTGGCCAGGGAGAGGGATGGAGTCAGTGGCCAGTGAACAGAGTTTGTGGCCGGGGCCCGAAGACACTGGCCAGGGAGAGGGATGGAGTCAGTGGCCAGTGAACAGAGTTTGTGGCCGGGGCCCGAAGACACTGGCCAGGGAGAGGGATGGAGTCAGTGGCCAGTGAGCAGAGTTTGTGGCCGGGGCCCGAAGACAATGGCCAGGGAGAGGGATGGAGTCAGTGGCCAGTGAGCAGAGTTTGTGGCCGGGGCCCGAAGACACTGGCCAGGGAGAGGGATGGAGTCAGTGGCCAGTGAGCAGAGTTTGTGGCCCGGGCCCTCAGACACTGGCCAGGGAGAGGGATGGAGTCAGTGGCCAGTGAACAGAGTTTGTGGCCGGGGCCCGAAGACAATGCCTTTGGTCTTCCCAATATTTAATTGGCTACTGTGCTGGATATTTGAAAGAGATATCGAGTTTGTTCCATTCCCCAGCCTTTTCTCATTCAAGGAAAGTCAATCGGTCATTCCCCTGCCAAGATGTTTCTGGGCTTTTGTTCTGTTCACTCTAGATTGCAAAAGAATTGTATTCTGTGTCTGTCTGATTAATTCAGTTTTGTATGATTGCATAATAGCATATATGTGTTTAATTTTTTGTATAAATTAACATTTTCTCATTATTTTGCAGAAAATCCTGCTGATTTACAGCCAAAGAGTGCACTTGACATAAATTCCAAGGAGTCCATCTTCTTACTCAGGTGTGTGTGTGTGTCTCTTGTATTATTGGACCATTGCTCTCTCTGCAGTTTAAGAATTTAGGCTGGGTCCAGCTTTATTGAAAGATCTTCATTTGCAGAGCATCAGTCTGCTTTTTGACAAGTAAGGCTATCAGATGAAAGACCTCTCGGCAACTTTACAGAACTTGAGGCTGTTGGTATTTTTTGCATATTCAAGGGGGGCAGGGCAATAACCTGTTGACATAGAGTCATAACGACACAGGAGGCTGCCATTCGGCCCATCGAGTCCGTGCCGGCTCTCTGTAGAGCAATCCAGTCAGTCCCATTCCCCCGCTCTATCCCCGTAGCCCTGCAAGTTTATTTCCCTCAAGTGCCTATCCAGTCTCCCCTTGAAAACACTGAGTGTCTCCACTTCCACCACTTCCGTCGGCAGCGAGTTCCAGATCCTCACCACTCGCTGCGTAAAAAAAGTTTTTCCTCACATCCCCCCTGTATCTCTTGCCCAAAACCTTAAATCTGTGTCCCCTAGTCCTTGTACCATCAACTAGTGGGAACAGCCTTTCCCCGTCTAGCCTATCCAAACCCGTCATAGTCTTGTACGCCTCTTATCAAATCACCCCTCAACCTCATTTGCTCTAATGAAAATAAATCCAGCTTCTCCAACCTGTCCTTGTAGCTAAGATCCTCCATCCCTGGAACCATTCTGGTAAATCTCCTCTGCACTCTCTCAAGTGGCAGGGGAACTACGTTTTAAGTTTTTCTCCAGTTTGAACTTCTTTCAATGAATGAGGAAAAGTTTGGGAGCACCCTAGTTCAGTTCAATGAATCACTCAGGAAAAATTACCACGTTCAAATTTCATTGTTGCACTCAGCTAAACACTATCAATTCTACACCGTGACATATAGAGCATGATGAAATAATTGTGCGCACAGATCACATTGGAAGGGCCATCCAGTCTTGGTTTAGTGTAATTTCCTCCAGCTAAACATTGGGAAGACCAAAGTAATCTTCAGCTGTTGCTGCAAACTCCATCCACTTGCTGTCGACTCCATCCGCCTTCCTGGCTGCTGTCTCGAGCTGTACCAGCTGCTTTGCGGCCTGTTCAACCCTGAGCTGAGCTTCTGATCCCATATCCTCTTCATCACAAAGACTACCCGCTTCCATCTCCGCAACATTGCCTGCCTCCACTTCCACCTCGGCCCGATGCCACTAAAACCCTCATCCATGCCTTTGTCACCTCCGGACTCACCTATTCCAGTGCACTCCTTGGCGGGCTTCCAAACTCCACCCTCCATAAATTTCAGCTCTTCCAAAACTCTGCCGCCCATATCCTGTCCCCCACGGAGTCCTGCCAACCCCTCACCCTTTCCTCGCTGACCTACATTAACCTCGGGTACGAACGCCTCACACTGAAAATTTCTTATTCTTGTGCTTAAACTCCCTTCATGGGCCTTGCCCCTCCCTGTCTCTGTAACCTCGTCCAGCCTCACTCACTCCCGCCAAGCTCTCCGTTCCTCTTGTGCACTTCCGCCTCCTTTTGCTCCACCATTGGTGGCTCTACCTTCAGCCGTATCTGCCCCACGCTCTGGAATGCCCTCCTCAAACTTCACTGCCTCCCCATATCCCTCCTTAAACCCACCTCTTTGATCAAGTTTTTGCTCGCTCTTCTAATCTGTCCTGTTGCTCAGCGTGTGTTTTTCCTTACACCTCTGTGAAAACATCTTGGGATGATTTTCTATGTTAAAGGTGCTGTATAAATGGTGTTAGTAACGGTATATCATCAGTTGTATTCAATTTCTTTTTCTACTGTCTACCCCAGCAGCTTGTTTTAAAATAAAAACAAAAATGCTGGAAACACTCAGCGGGTCCGGCAGCACCTGTGGAGAGAGAAACAGAGATAACGGTTCAGCTCGAGGACCCTTCGTCAGAACTGGAAAAAGCTGGAGATGTGACAGGTTTTAAGCAAGTGCAGGGGCAGTGAGAGGGGGGAGGGAGGCAAGAACAAAAGGGAAGGTCTGTGATCGGGTGGAAGGCAGGAGAGATTAAATGACAAAAGGGAGGATTGTACAAAGCACAAGGAGATGGTAATGGGACAAGTAAAGAAACAAAAGATGGGTCTAGAGGAGGTGTAAATGGGAATAACAGAATCATCAACAGCTGCTGTCCGAGAAATTGGCGGCAGAGGTTATGGCCTGAACTCTGCAAGTTTCAGTGCAAAGAAGTATGGTATTGGGAGGGAGGGGCAAGAGACAGAGTGAATAGCGGTCAGTCTGTGGATTTGAGGAAATGAGGTTGCAGTCCTCTCTCTAATTGGTCCCTTTTCCCAAATATTTTTAATGGTCTAGCTTGTTTCAAAATGGTTTATGTTGACAATGAGCATTTTAAGTATGGATTCCATAGTATGTACTACAGGAAACTCTTTTAACCGGCACCTAAATATCCGGAAATCTTAACCGGCAAAATTCAGGAGTAGGTTCAGGTAAGTTTTACTATATATTAGTGGCCGTGTAACCGGGACTCCTGCACCTGTGGCCGTGTAACCGGGGTTCCTGCACCTGTGGCCGTGTACCCGGGGTTCCTGCACCTGTGGCCATGTACCCGGGGTTCCTGCACCTGTGGCCGTGTACCCGGGGTTCCTGCACCTGTGGCCGTGTAACCGGGGTTCCTGCACCTGTGGCCGTGTACCCGGGGTTCCTGCACCTGTGGCCGTGTACCCGGGGTTCCTGCACCTGTGGCCGTGTACCCGGGGTTCCTGCACCTGTGGCCGTGTACCCGGGGTTCCTGCACCTGTGGCCGTGTACCCGGGGTTCCTGCACCTGTGGCCGTGTACCCGGGGTTCCTGCACCTGTGGCCGTGTACCCGGGGTTCCTGCACCTGTGGCCGTGTAACCGGGGTTCCTGCACCTGTGGCCGTGTAACCGGGGTTCCTGCACCTGTGGCCGTGTAACCGGGGTTCCTGCACCTGTGGCCGTGTAACCGGGGTTCCTGCACCTGTGGCCGTGTAACCGGGGTTCCTGCACCTGTGGCCGTGTAACCGGGGTTCCTGCACCTGTGGCCGTGTAACCGGGGTTCCTGCACCTGTGGCCGTGTAACCGGGGTTCCTGCACCTGTGGCCGTGTAACCGGGGTTCCTGCACCTGTGGCCGTGTAACCGGGGTTCCTGCACCTGTGGCCGTGTAACCGGGGTTCCTGCACCTGTGGCCGTGTAACCGGGGTTCCTGCACCTGTGGCCGTGTAACCGGGGTTCCTGCACCTGTGGCCGTGTAACCGGGGTTCCTGCACCTGTGGCCGTGTAACCGGGGTTCCTGCACCTGTGGCCGTGTACCCGGGGTTCCTGCACCTGTGGCCGTGTACCCGGGGTTCCTGCACCTGTGGCCGTGTAACCGGGGTTCCTGCACCTGTGGCCGTGTAACCGGGGTTCCTGCACCTGTGGCCGTGTAACCGGGGTTCCTGCACCTGTGGCCGTGTAACCGGGGTTCCTGCACCTGTGGCCGTGTAACCGGGGTTCCTGCACCTGTGGCCGTGTAACCGGGGTTCCTGCACCTGTGGCCGTGTAACCGGGGTTCCTGCACCTGTGGCCGTGTAACCGGGGTTCCTGCACCTGTGGCCGTGTAACCGGGGTTCCTGCACCTGTGGCCGTGTAACCGGGGTTCCTGCACCTGTGGCCGTGTAACCGGGGTTCCTGCACCTGTGGCCGTGTAACCGGGGTTCCTGCACCTGTGGCCGTGTAACCGGGGTTCCTGCACCTGTGGCCGTGTAACCGGGGTTCCTGCACCTGTGGCCGTGTAACCGGGGTTCCTGCACCTGTGGCCGTGTAACCGGGGTTCCTGCACCTGTGGCCGTGTAACCGGGGTTCCTGCACCTGTGGCCGTGTAACCGGGGTTCCTGCACCTGTGGCCGTGTAACCGGGGCTCCTGCACCTGTGGCCGTGTAACCGGGGCTCCTGCACCTGTGGCCGTGTAACCGGGGTTCCTGCACCTGTGGCCGTGTAACCGGGGTACCTGTGGCCGTGTAACCGGGGTTCCTGCACCTGTGGCCGTGTAACAGGGACTCCTGGATCTGTGGCCGTGTAACCGGGACCCCTGCGCAAGTGCCGTGTAACCGGGGCTCCTGCGCAAGTGCCGTGTAACCGGGGCTCCTGCACCTGTGGCCGTGTACGGAGCTCTCGTACCTTGGTAAGTATACCTCTCTGTAATCCGGACTTTTTGATCAACCGGCACCACGCCGGTCCCGTCGGTGCTGGATAAAAAAGAGTTTCCTGTATATAGGTAGAATTATTTATTTCTATGAAAAGCCAATGTTTTAGAATATTGCTTCATTCTCATTATCGGATAATTAATTTATTAGGCTAAAAATGACTGAATATTGTTTCCAGTTAAATTTGAACTTTTTTCACTATTAACGCAAGTATACACAGAATTGTGAATTGGTGTGAAGTGTTGGTAGTGTACAACAATGTGGGGGAGATGTTGTACTACGCCTTTTGTAAATTAATAAATTATAATTCTTATTTAATTTTTTTGGTGCATTCCCCACATTATGTAATTCCTTTTTGTTACCCGCCCCCGCTTCCCCCCCCCCCAAGCCAATCGGGCATCATTCCACACGAGAGGGGGCAGGCAACTTTCGAGCCCGTGACATTTTTGAGCCATCGCCTGAGGAGGTGGCGGAGACGCTGAGTTAGTTTTACTCCGACTGTTGCCCTTTGACCAAACGCCTCTTTGATTTTCTTTCTTTGAGTCAGATCAGAACCTCGTGTGGAGAGCTGAATCGAAGCCACGGTCCCACCAATCCACTCTGCAGCCACGCACCGTGCCAGCAGACCATGTATTGTGATTTGTTTCTGTTCGGTTTAGTTTTTTTTTTAAACTGTTCTTGCTAGCCTTGAGTTTCTTTTCAGCGTGAGCAAAAGGGAACAAGACCAGATTCAGCTCCTGCTTCCTTTTATTTGAAACAGCTCCCATCCATCACCACGAACTAGCTCGAATGCAAGCCGGAACAGCAGTGTAACACATGGTGCTCCCTCAAAAGGCTCCTCCATTTCACTTCAGGTAGATTCAAGTGTGGCACCGCCTTGCTTTTGTTAGATTTAGACTTGATTTTTCATAGCTAACCCATGTTGTTCTATTATGTATTTTCAGAACAAATGTTGCTCTTAGAGGCAAGAGACTTGGTACTACACGGAGTTTGGAATTGTTACCAGAGAGGTCTTTTAAAAGCCTCTTGTTAAAACTAATTTTCAGGTTCATCAACTGTACTGACCACTGCAGATTTCAGTGCAAAGAAGTATGGTATCGGGAGGGAGGGGCAAGAGACAGAGAGTCACTATGTTGCTATAAGGAAATGAGGTTGCACTCCTCTATCTAATTGGTCCCTTTTTACTAGAATCATTTTTTAAAAGTTGAACAAGGAACCTTGCCTGTTCTTGAACTGTAGAAGTAGTAAATGTGGCTGATCTTAAAAAAGAAAGACTTGCATTTCTATCGCGCCTTTCGCGACCACTGAACGTCCAAAAGCGCTTTACAGCAATGAAGTACTTTTTGAAGTGTAGTCACTGTTGTAATGTAGGAAATGCGGCAGCCAATTTTCACACAGCAAGCTCCCACAAACAGCGATGTGATAATGACCTGATAATCTGTTTTAGTGATGTTGATTGAGGGATAAATATTGGCCCCAGGACACTGGGGAGAACTCCCCTGCTCCTCTTCGAAATAGTGCCATGGGATATTTTACGTCCACTTGAGAGAGCAGGCAGGGCCTCAGTTTAACGTCTCATCTGAAAGACGACACCTCCGACAATGCTGCACTCCTTCAGCACTGCCCCTCCGACAATGCAGCGCTCCCTCAGTACTGCCCCTCCGACAGTGCAGCACTCCCTCGGTACTGCCCCTCCAACAGTGTAGCGTTCCCTCAGTACTGCTCTTCCGACAATGTAATGCTCCCTCAGTACTGCCCTTCCGACAGTGTAGCGCTCCCTCAGTACTGCCCCTCCGACAGTGCGGCGCTCCCTCAGTACTGCCCCTCCGACAGTGCGGCGCTCCCTCAGTACTGCCCCTCCGACAGTGCGGCGCTCCCTCAGTACTGCCCCTCTGACAGTGTGCCGCTCCCTCAGTACTGCCCCTCTGACAGTGCGGCGCTCCCTCAGTACTGCCCCTCCGACAGTGTGGCGCTCCCTCAGTACTGCCCCTCCGACAGTGCGGCGCTCCCTCAGTACTGCCCCTCCGACAGTGCGGCGCTCCCTCAGTACTGCCCCTCCGACAGTGCGGCGCTCCCTCAGTACTGCCCCTCCGACAGTGCAGCGCTCCCTCAGTACTGCCCCTCCGACAGTGCAGTACTGAGGGAGCACTACACTGGAGTATCGGCCTGGATTTTTGTGCTGAAGTCAATGCTGTGAAACCTTCCAAGTAATAAAGAACATTGATGCTCCGTTATTTCCCTCCCTCCTTCCTCCGAAGGAAAGGAAAGCTTAGAAACCAGCCCGTTCACTCATGATCATGGACCTTTTTTACTTTTATGTAGTTTGTTTTTTCCATTACTTTTTCTGTTAATTCCCTTCCCCGCCCACCCCGACAGCAGTAACTCCGTATTGGTGTGTGGCTCCATGGGTGCCAGATGGCATCTGGCACATCCCCCAAAGGTCATTCTTTGGTGCGTGTGTGGGCAGGCTATTCAGCAGCAGGGGACATCGTAGCAGAGCCTGACTTCTGGCGGGGGTGGGGGGTGTCACTGGACACCAGCCAAGAGTGGCTGGTTCACTGTTCTCTCACCCACTTATAGCCTCACATCTGCCACTGCCAGCTAACTTAGCACCGACTGGGGACCAGACCATGGACTTTATTGGTCGATGTGGTGCAGATACTCGTTAACTTATCGAGTTGCGTCAGTGGGGAAGCCATTTTTTGCATCCTTTATTTGGAACTCAAGTACAGTTAATTTCAGCCCCTTCGCATGTCATCATTGGACACTCCTAATCCTGGAGAGCAGAGGGTTTGAATCTGATCCGTGCAGACTGTTATTAACTTGTATTGCCCGGAATACAGCAATCTCTTCTAATTTTTACAAAGTATTTGCAGCACAGAAACAGGCCATTCGGCCCAACTGGTCTATCCTGGTGTTTATGCTCCACACGAGTATCCTCTCGCCCTTCTTCATCTCACCCTAGAAACATATCCTTCTATTCCTTTCTCCCTCACGTGTTTATCTAGCTTCCCCTTAAATGCATCTATGCTATTCGCCTCCACGACTCCCTGACTCCATCCCTCTCCCTAACATTTGTCTGAGGCTGAACCACACTGTTCGCAACCTTGGTGTCATATTTGACCCTGAAATGAGCGTCCGATCACATATCTGCAGCATAACAAAGACCGCCGACTTCCACCTCCGTAACATCGCCCGTCTCTGCCCTTGCCTCAACTCATCCGCTGCTGAAACCCTCATCCATGCCTTTGTTACCTCTCGACTTGTCTATTCCAACGCACTCCTGGCTGGGCTCTCCCATTCCACCCTAAGTAAACTTGAGGTCATCCAAAACTCTGCTGCCCGTGTCCTAACTCGCACCAAGTCCCGTTCACCCATCACCCCCTGTGCTCGCTGACCTACATTGGCTCCCGGTTAAGCAGCGCCACGATTTCAAAATTCTCATCCTTGTTTTCAAATCCCTCCATGGCCCTCGCCCCTTCCAATCTCTGTAATCTCCTGCAGCCCCACAACCCCCCCGAGGTATCTGTGCTCCTCTAATTCTGGCCTCTTGAGCATCCCTGATTATAATCGCTCCACCATTGGTGGCCGTGCCTTCTGTTGCCTGGGCCCTAAGCTCTGGAATTCCCTGCCTAAACCTCTCTGCCTCTCTACTTCTCTTTCCACATTTAAGGCGCTCCTTAAAACCTACCTCTTTCACCAAGCTTTTGGTCACCTGCCCTAATTTATCGTTATCTGGATCGGTGTCAAATTTCTTTGTCTTAAAATACTCCTGTGCAGCGCCTTGGGACGGTTTACTACGTTAAAGGCGCTATATAAATACAAGTTGTTGTTGTTGTTGTTGTGGTAGCGAGTTCCACATTCCCACCACGCTCAAGGTGAAGAAGTTTCTCCTGATTTCCTTTATTGGATTTATTAGTAACTACCTTATATTTCTGGCCCCTAGTTCTGGTCTCGCCACAGTTCCTGTATGAATCCTGTGTCTAATCATCTGAAGGCATCAGACTGCTTTCATTGAACTGAAAAGGTTGAAGCCCCGGAAAACAGGTTTTCAACAGCTTTTCATAAGGGTGACAAATATGCTCATTTTAATCAATGGCCCTGTATGTTGCAGGTTTGACTTTGACACCGGCATGCGTGTGCAGAGCGGTTAAACGTTTAAAGTTAGCGAAAGGCTTTTTAAAATTTGTTTATGGGATGTGGGCGTCGCTGGCAAGGCCAGCATTTGTTGCACATCCCTAATTGCTAACTTGACTACAAAGTTTGTTTTAAAGTTGACTTTGCATGTGTTGTAGATAAACGGAGGCTAATTTGAGGCCAAAAGTGGGACGAGATGAGCTGTCGCAATTAGCTGCACTCTCGCTGTTCACTTACTAACGCGACTTTGTTAGCTCGCCCCACTGGAGGTTTCGATCACAGTTACTCCCCCCACTCTAGAACACAGCAGGCACATCGGTTCCCACTACTGTCAGGAGAAGCGTGATTTACCCTAAATGTGCAAAACAATGTAACAATGTGTCCAAATTAATGTGGGTTTCAGGAATCTGTCTTTGAAGTTTACTTTAAAATCCTTCACCAATATCTTTCTTGCAAAGATTTGGCCAGACTGGTTTTCGTGCCATCATTTTGCAATGTGTTTGTTTAAAATAGCAACTTGCCAATGAACAAGAAATTCACGATGACATTCAGCCCAACGCTCCCCCTTATTCTTTTTTGGGTGCGCGGCCCCTTTAAGGGGCTCCATTCCAAACACTGCGTACACAAGGTTTTTTCCCCAATGAAAAGCCGGGTCCCGGAGAGCTGCGCGGCTTAAAGGGAACATTGATTAGGACTGAATCTGATTCTGCAGAGTCCAGTTGTCAATGCAGTAACAGTTGTCCTTTCTTATTGCAGAATGAGAGTCATGTTTGCAGCGAGAATGCTCTCTTTGTTCTGCTTTTAATTACACTGCCAGGAACAAGGAAAGTTTCTCCATGACTGCATCCATCCCTTCAACTTGTCACAGAACTATTGCCGTCTCACAGCTTCTTTCTGCCCTCTGGTGGCTTAAAGAAAAGTTACAGTAAATGTTCAGGGCAGAGTGAATAAGTTGCCATAGAATCATAGAAATTTACGGCACAGAAGGAGGCCATTCGGCCCATCGTGTCTGTGCCGGCCGACAATGATCTCTCCAGTCTAATCCCACTTTCCAGCTCTTGGTCCGTAGCCCTGCAGGTTCCGGTACTTCAAGTGTATATCCAAGTACTTTTTAAATGTGATGAGGGTTTCTGCCTCTCCCACCCTTTCAGGCAGTGAGTTCCAGACCCCCACCACCCTCTGGGTGAAAAAAGTTCTCCTCAACTCCCCTCTAATCCTTCTCCCAATTACTTTAAATCTCTGCCCCCTGGTTATTGACCTCTCTGCTAAGGGAAATAGGTCCCTCCTATCCACTCTATCCAGGTCCCTCATAATTTTATACACCTCACATAGGTCTCCCCTCAGCCTCCTCTGTTCCAAAGAAAACAACCCCAGCCGATCCAATCCTTCCTCACAGCTAAAATTCTCCAGTCCCGGCAACATCCTCGTAAATCTCCTCTGCACCCTCTCTAATGCAATCACATCCTTCCTGCAATGTAGTGACCAGAACTGCACGCAGTACTCTAACTGTGGCCTAACTAGTGTTTTATACAGTTCAAGCATAACCCCCCTGCTCTTATATTCTATGCCTCGGCTAATAAAGGAAAGTATCCCGTATGCCTTCTTAACCACCTTATCTACCTGTCCTGCTACTTTCAGGGATCTGTGGACATGCACTCCAAGGTCCCTCTGATCCTCTGCACTTTTCAGTGTCCTACCATTTATAATGTAATGTTAGCCCTCCCTAAATACATTACCTGGCATTTGTCCAGATTGGATTCCATTTGCACTGTTCTGCCCACCTGACCAGTCCGTTGATATCTTCCTGCAGTCTGCAGCCGCCGCCTTCATTATCAACAATCACGGCCAATTTTTGTATCATTTGCAAACTTCTTAATCATACTTCCTACATTCAAGTCCAAATCATTGATATATACCACAAAAAGCAGAGGACCCAGCACTGAGCCCTGCAGAACCCCACTGGAAACAGCCTTCCAGTCACAAAAACACCCTTCGACCATTACCCTCTGCTTCCTGTCTCCGAGCCAATTTTGGATCCGACTTGTCACTTTGCACTGGATCCCATGGGCTTTGACTTTTGTGACCAGTCTGCCATACGGGACCTTATCAAAAGTCTTTCTAAAATCCATATGGACTACATCAAACTCACTACCCTCGTCGACCCTCCTTGTTACCTCCTCAAAAAATTCAATCAAGTTAGTCAGACACGACCTTCCCTTAAAAAATCCATGCTGACTGTCCCTGATTAATCTGTGTCTTTCTAAATGAAGATGTATCCAATAATGAATTCCAGTCCAAAAGCTTTGCAAACTCATTTGGGCTGGCTATTCCTCTTGACCGAAACCAGGAGCGGCATTTTCATGATTATTCATCCAAAAAAGTTATAAAACAAAACTCATGTTAAGTTAATTTTTTTTCCTCCCCTCATCTCACCGCAGCAATAAGGAGGAGTTTTGGGGAAGGGTCAATTCTGACCATTGCATTTTATTTTTATTTCACCTGGAGCCTTGTCCTTCACAAAATAGGATTTTGGTTGTCACGGTTATTAGTTGTGGGGGGAAAAAAAAGTTATTGAAGTTGAAATGTGAAGGGGGGTGTTTGTGCTTCACAATTTTAAAGAAAGAAAGACTTGCATTTATATAGCACCTTTCACGACCACCGGACGTCTCATAGCGCCTTGCAGCCAATGTTTTTTGAAGTGTAGTCACTGTTGTAATGTAGGAAACTCAGCAGCCAATTTGCACACAGCAAGCTCCCACAAACCGTGATAATGACGAGATAATCTGAGTCAGAAGGTTGTGGATTCAAGTCCCATTCCAGAGACTTGAGCACAAAAATCTAGGCTGATACTCCAGTGCAGTACTGAGGGAGCGCTGCACTGTCGGAGGGGCCGTCTTTCGGATGAGACGTTAAAATGAGTCCCTGTCTGCTCTCTCGGGTGGATGTAAAAGATCCCATGGCACTATTTCAAAGAAGAGCAGGGGAGTTCTCCCCGGTGTCCTGGCCAATGTTTATCCTTCAAGCAACATCATTAAAAAACAGATTATCTGGTCATTATCACATTGCTGTTTGTGGGAGCTTGCTGTGCGCAAATTGGCTGCTGCGTTTCCTACATTACAACAGTGACCACACTTCAAAAAGTAAAGCTGTGGGACGTCCGGTGGTTGTGAAAGGCGCTGTATAAATGCAATTCTTTTCTTCTTTTACTCTTTTAGATGATATGCTGCTGATTACTGAGTGCAAAGGGGAAGGAAAGTCTTGGAGTACCTTTTTGTTCCCTCTTCCCATTGATGCATTTACAAATTAAATGTATATGTTTAATTTCTCACCCCAGCAGAGACCTGGTAGGTTGGGTCTCCTTGCCTCCAGGTCACTTTGGTGATATCACTTGAGGTGTTTCCTGGAATGGCTCCATTCGTTTAATGGAGACTAGAACCTCAGACCACCTGGGATCCAATCCAGGACTACCAAACTGTAGCAAGGCGTGCTGTCACTGACTGTCGACTTCAGTTGAATTTTGCACTGCAAACTCTCTCCACTGCCGGACACTGCGCTGATTGAACTAACATTTGTGTGCTGTAAATATTGGACATTCGCAACATAGCCATTTTCTGCCAGTAATTTCTGGTTTATCTTATTTAAGGATGTAGAGCAAGCAACTTCCAAGAATGTTAAAAGTACAGTTTCTCAGTCCGATTGAGAAGCACATTGGGACAGCGTTCGACAAGCTTCAGATAAACCACAATGTGCAGTTTTCCAAATGCTTTGTACATGGAAACATAGAATCTGTCGGAATGATTCATCCCTCTGCAAAGCATATTCACACTGTGTTCGTTCTGAATTGTCCCTGGCACAAAACTCAGCCCAAAGTGATATTTCTTTGCGACGGGTTCAATGCAGAGTTCAGATTTCACAGAATTTCCATTTTTTTTTTGGTAAAGCAGATTTGTACGCATGCCAGGTCTGTTCCTGCCACCGATTGCCAATGTAAACAGGGTGTAACAGTACGCAGCCATTGTAGGTCCGTGCCCATTAGCTCATAGTGTTGCCACTTATAATCTTGAGTTGCTCCAGAGACACTCTGTTGACGATTATGCTGTTATCTCCCTGTATTGCGGAGCAGCAGGATATTGCATTCAGTGGTCCGCACACAAGAATTCTCGTGCGTCTCAGAGCCATTCTGACCTGTTCATTTTATAGCAGTTTTGACCTTTTGAAATTTAAGAACATAAGAACATAAGAAATAGGAGCAGGAGTAGGCCAATCGGCCCCTCGAGCCTGCTCCGCTATTCAATAAGATCATGGCTGATCTGATCCTAACCGCCAATCTACTATCACAGAACCATCTCCTGAATCTAACAGAATTAGACACACGAAATAGGAGCAGGACCAGGCTACACGGCCCCTGGGCCCGCTCCGCTACCCACAGGGCCATGTCCGATCCGAACCTAGACTCATGTCCAAATTCCTGCCCGCTCCCCGTAACCCTTAATTCCCTTTACTTCTAGGAAACTGTCCATTTCTGTTTTAAATTTATGTAATGATGTAGCTTCTACAGCTTTTTGGGGCAGCATATTCCATGGACCTACCACCCTCTGAGTGAAGTAGTTCCTCCTCATCTCAGTTTTGAAAGAGCAGCCCCTTATTCTAAGACTATGCCCCCTAGTTCTAGTTTCACCCATCATCGGGAACATCCTCCCCGCATCCACCCGATCCAACCCCTTCACAATCTTATATGTTTCAATAAGATCGCCTCTCATTCTTCTGAACTCCAATGAGTAGAGTCCCAATTTACTCAACCTCTCCTCATATGTCCAGCCCCTCATCCCCGGGATTAACCGAGTGAACCTTCTTTGTACTGACTCGAGAGCAAGTATGTCTTTTCTTAAGTATGGACACCAAAACTGTATGCAGTATTCCAGGTGCGGTCTCGCCAATACCTTGTACAACTGAAGCAGTACCTCCCTATTTTTATATTCTATCCCCCTAGCAATGAAAGCCAACATTCCATTGGCCTTCTTAATCACTTGCTGCACCTGCATACTAACCTTTTGAGTTTCGTGCACCAGGACCCCCAGATCCCTTTGTACTTCAGTACTTTCCAGTTTCTTGCCATTAAGATAATAACTTGCTCTACGATTTTTCCTGCCAAAGTGCATAACCTCACACTTTCCAGTATTGTATTCCATCTGCCAAATCTCTGCCCACTTACTTAGTCTGTCTATGTCCCCTTGCAGGTTTTTTATGTCCTCCTCACTCACTTTCCCTCCCATCTTAGTATCATCTGCAAACTTTGATATGTTACACTCGGTCCCCTCCTCCAAATCGTTAATATAGATTGTAAAGAGTTGGGGACCCAGCACTGACCCCTGCGGAACACCACTAGTTACTGATTGCCAGTCTGAGAATGAACCATTTATCCCAACTCTCTGCCTTCTGTTAGATAGCCAATCTTCTATCCATGCCAGAATATTACCCCCAATCCCGTGATTTTTTATCTTAAGCAATAATCTTTTGTGTGGCACCTTGTCAAATGCCTTTTGGAAGTCTAAATACACTACGTCCACTGGTTCCACTTTATCCACCCTATATGTTACTTCCTCAAAGAACTCCAGCAAATTTGTCAAACATGACTTCCCCTTCATAAAACCATGCTGACTTTGTCCTATAAATTACCGTACAATGTGCAAAAATGTGTATTTTGCCTTTCCCTCTTTCAGGCCTTTTCATCCCATTTGGAGCTATAAAGGATCTGCTGTCAGTCTCCTACAGTTACCGCTCCATAAGCAGCTCCTGGGAATTGGCTTTGAGGTGCCCCTCCCCTAGAAACACCTGGCCGTGTCCTGCCCACCTCACCTTGTGAATTGGAAGTGCAGACCTCAAGGTTTTGGACCGTTAATGCACCCCATTCTCCACAATTCCTGCATGATTATCACAAGGCAAAACAGTAATAATATTATTGTTTACCATATAAGGCCATAATAAAACTAAAATATTTGACATTTTTGGGTTTGGGCAGATTGTAAAGTTTCAGGCTGAATGAGCACAGTACTGTTTTCATGATAAATGTCCTGCAGTCATAAAAATAGCTATTTAGATGAAGACAAGTGCTTATTTTAATTGAGAAACTAAGGTGAAGAGCCAAGGTCCATGGTGCAGGACATCACCAAGATTGAAAAGATACAGCAGGGAATAAAATTGAAATGCGGCAGCCAAATTGCGCTCAGCAAGCTCCCACAAACAGCAATGTGATAATGACCAGATAATCTGTTTTAGTGATGTTGATTGAGGAATAAATATTGGCCCCAGGACACCAGGGAGAACTTCCCTGCTCTTCTTCAAAGATTTGACTATGCCATTTGAAAGTTGGCAACTCCGACAGTGCGGCACTCCCTCAGCACTGCCCTTCCGACAGTGCGGAGCTCCCTCAGCACTGCCCCTCCGACAGTGCGGCGCTCCCTCACCACTGCATTGGAGTGTCAACCTGGATTTTTGTGCTCAAGTTTCTTGAGTGGGACTTGAACCCACAACCTTCTGACTCTGAGGCGAGGGTGCTACCAATTGAGCCAATGGAGGATGGAGAACATTGACAGTGTCAAATCTTAAGGTGGCAAAGGCATGGATAAACGTATCAGTGGCAGAGGTGATGAGATAAGGATGTCTCTGGGCGATGTTGCATTGATACTTTTGATGAAGCTTTTTATTGCCTGCAATGAGTGTCAATATTTTAATGAAGCATGTATAGTTTGTATGCCCATGTTGCGAATATGTATATACACAGCATATTAAATAAAATTAATTGTTATTTAGCTTAATTTTTGAGTTGTCACAGTTTTAGTACCATACACTGAATGTGTTAAAGGTTTGTTTGGGATGTTACTGTAGATTTACAAATAATACTAGCTGATCATCTGTGGCTTTGCACCCGGGCAGTCAAGACCAAGTGTAGTTTTGCCGGGGGGGAAATAGGGTGAAAAGAGATATTTGGCCAGGGAGGAGCAGGCATCAATCAGTCGCCATTAGACATGCATTCTGTCCTTAATTTTATATCTGAAATCCTATGCCCTCGTTCATAATGGAAACTACCTATTGTAACCTTGTCACACTTAATTACAGCCGCTGGGGGAGGCTGTAATTACAGCATGATATATTTACACAAGCCATTATAAATGTGGATGGAGGAATTTATAATGGAAAATTTGACAGGCTGTGCATGCAGATGTAACATTTTTAATGTAGTAATAGATCTAGTTATTGTTGGTTTGTAGATTAATTATTTGGCTGGTACAGAATAGCTAATTTTTTTCATGTTGTGTTCAATATTGCCACCCAGCAGGATCTGGACTCCAAAATCAAAGGGCTTATATACACGGACGCTGATCTTACTGTGACCCCAATCATAGACAACCCCAAGGTAACCGGAACAGAATTTGCTTTTACATAATGCGTTTTAACGAAACTAACTTGAGTTTTCTCAGTGATTTTCTCTTCCATGAGGATTAAAAAATACTGTTGGAAATGCTTAAATAAAACTCGTTCTATTTTTAAAAAAAAGACTACTTTACGAAGAAATTCGTGTGCTTATGTTGAGGAACTGAGAATCATGGTACTGATGCACAGGGATAAGTTGCTTCAAAACCAAAGAATTTGAAGTTGAGACGAGGAAGTTGAATGTGTGTGTGTGGGTAATCCATCCTATCAGTATTTTTGTTCTTATGAAAACAGTCTACTCCTGATAATTTGAAGTTGCTTAAAAAATGTTGACTTGTCCAATAATTTGAATTCAACAACAACTTATATTTATATAGCGCCTTTAATGTATTAAAGTCCCCAGGCACTTTATTCAGCAACATAATACCATAACAAAGTGGGAATTGGTGTGAAAAAAATGGAACTATCAGCTAATTTGAATTGAACAAGCTTACGTTGAAGAGCAGACTGTGGGATACTTGTGGCTTCAAAGGATGGATTATCTTCAAGTAATATCTTAGATTTTTTATTGTGCATCCAATAAATCCATAATGTGCTGAGTTTACTGGTGTGTCAAACTTAAGAAACTTTCATTTCAGTCTAACATTATTTGCTTTCCTTTCCCCCAAGTGTTTTTTCTGAATTACTTTATTTCTTTGTGCTGTTAAACATAGCAGTCTTTATCTGAGAGTTGTCCCTATAAACATATTGCTCTGTGCATTTTGTGTGACAGATATTGAAACCGGTGCCCATGAGGTTTGATGCTAAAACTCTAAGTGTTCCAGCCTATTCAGGTAAGTGTTAATAGTCATTTTCTACATAGATTACACTTGAGATTATACTGTGTCCCAAATGTTCCCACTTGCAGTGTCTTCTCAGCTGTAGACCAGTCTCTCTGCCGTGCTGAGGAGGATGTTGGAGAAGTCAAGTTTAGAGGTGACGGAAGTATGGATAAAGGAGGGACCGAGGTTGGGACGGAGCTGGAAAAACATAGTGGATAATGGACAGGAAGTGAGGTTTGATATTGAGCTTTGGGTTGAAAAGGAGTTTTTGAATCGTGTGGCTCAACTTGAACGAGTGGCTGGGGAGGTGGGGGGGCATCGGGGGCGATATCAATGGCAAAGGAACAGAACTTATGACTTGCTAAAAACTTTGGGAACCTTTGACTCATCCATGACTTGATGTTGGGCAGGCAGTCTGACTTGCATGGAAGTGGTTGTGGGTTCAAGAGAAGTGGTGGAGACGTAGAGCTGGGTACATTTGATATGATTTAAGTAGTAATGGTTGGGGAAAAATCTGGAAAAAAAGCTAGTATTGTAGGAATGGTCAAATTCCTATCTAGAGATTGAGTTCGACGCAGGCAATCAATCAAAAAGGTTTTTAATGTCGAACTAAAGAGTTTAAACAGATGGATGCAAGAGAACTATGAATACAGGTCTTAACAGGTCGGAGGGTCCACGAGGACTGCCTGGGCGGTCCCGTGGATGGCGTCAGGACGTCATCACGTTTTTCCCGCGTTTGGGTGATCACGTGATTAGCGGCATGACGTCATCGCGTTTGCCCGCGCTCTTAAAGGGACCGCGCACTGTACATGCAAACAGGATATACAATGGTACAGATTTAGTCTGCAGCTAACACCTCGTTAAAGGGAATTATGTACAGTTGTTCAGAGTCCCTCAGTGGCTCTGCCACAGTATCATTAATGATTACCATGAAACAAAAAAATGCATTTGGGGAGGACTAACAAGGAAAGGGAATACACATTAAATGGTAGGACACTGAGTAGTGTCGAGGAACAAAGGGACCTTGGAGTACATGTCCACAGATCCCTGAAGGTAGCAGGCCAGGTAGATAAGGTGGTTAAGAAGGCATATGGAATGCTTACCTTTATTAGCCGTGGTATAGAATACAAGAGCAGGGGGGTTATGCTTCAACTGTATAAAACACTAGTTAGGCCTCAGCTAAGAGTACTGCATGCAGTTCTGGTCACCACATTACAGGAAAGATGTGATTGCACTAGAGAGGGTACAGAGGCGATTTACAAGGATGTTGCCGCGAGTAGAGAATCTTAGCTATGAGAAAAGACTGGATAGGCTGGGCCTGTTTTCCTTGGAACAGAGGAGGCTGAGGGGAGACCTTATTGAGATGTATAAAATTATGAGGGGCATAGATAAAGTGGATAGAAAGGACCTATTTCCCTTAGCAGAGGTGTCAAAAACCAGGGGGAACAGATTTGAAGTAATTAGTGGAAGGTTTTGAGGGGAAATTTCTTCACCCAGAGGGTTGTGGGGGTCTGGAATTCACTGCCTGAAAGGGTGGTAGAGGCAGGAACCCTAACCACATTTAAAAAGTACTTGGATGTGCACTTGGGATGTTGTAACCTGCAGGGCTACGGACCAAGAGCTGGGAAGTGGGATTAGGCTGGATCGCTCTTTGTTGGCCGGCGCGGACACGATGGGCCGAAATGGCCTCCTTCCGTGCTGTAACTTTCTATGATTCTATGATAATGTCCTTTAGGAAAGGAAATCTGCTGTCCTTACCCGATCTGGCCGATATGTGACACCAGACCCACAGCAATGTGGTTGACACTTAGCTGCCCTCTGTCACTCAGTTGTATTCAACAAGGCGGCTCACCACCAACTTCTTGAGGACAATCGGGGATGGGCAATAAATGCTGGCCTTGCCAACGATGCCCACATCCCGTGAATGAATGTTAAAAAAAAATGTTGGCCAGGACACCGTCCTAGTCTACTTTGAATAGTGTCATGGGATTTTTCAGCATCCACCTAAAAAAGCTGATAGAGCCTAGGTTTAAAATCTGATCTGAAGGACTGCAGCATTAACAATACAGAACTCCCTCAGTACTGCACTGAACTCTCTGCCTACATTATGCGCCATGTCCTAAAGTAGGGCATGAACCCATCACCTTCTGACTCAGAGGCGAGAGTGCTAACCGCTGGGTCAAGCTAAGGTCATGGGGGAAATTAGGCACTTTGGGTTTTCACTGTGAATGTGGCCAGTTCTCATTGATACTCTGCCTATCTGCCTGTTACTTTTCTTCCTCTGTGGTCCTTCTCTATTTCGATTAGCCGCAAGAGTTAGCAGAGTGGGGGAAAAACAAAACTTTTTACTTGCCACCAAAGTGACTTCACTTAGTTGACCAAACGACAATTATTGAATAAGCAGGCGATTAGAAAATATGCATTTTCTCAGCAAAGCTAAAGTCAATTACTAAATAATCTGCCTTACAATTCCTCCCGTCCTCCCTGCATGGCTAGAGATGCAGAATACAACGTTCTGAACACAATTAACACAAACGAAAAGAGAAGCAATATTGCAGTCCTAACCTACAATTATCATCATTAGATGTTGCTAATGGGCCAGGGGTACACTGTTAGTGAGAGCTAAAAGCCCAAAACTCTAGAAAAAAATCAACAAACTTGCATTTTTCTTCAAACATTTCTGCAATAGTATTTTACTGAAGAGTTCCTACTTATATACAATGTGCAAATTCACCACCTCTTATTTGGTGCTCCCCCCGCCACCCCTTACTTGACTAACTTTCCTTCCTTTAAATTATGCCTTTATCTCCAATTATGTTTATATTATTTCTCGGATACAAATACAGATACAGGCAAATAAGAGATTCTGCTGCCTCCAACCGAACAAAATAAACAAGCAAAGCAAAATTTCAAATGCAAACTTTCACTTTTCACACTGGGACTGAGTTGAGCCATACATGGCGACCAGGAAAACCAGCAGGATCTGACCAACAAATTAAAAAAAAAATCTCACTCAGCCTCCACAAAGCTGACCCACTCCAAAGTAGCCCTGAATCTAGGTCTGCGGCAAGTGGAAACAAACAGTTGCACTGAGTGCAGTGGGACGCGGGCTTGTCCTAACTTCAGCTGTAGCTATTTTCAATATTGCATCACTGGTATTGTAGGAAAGAACGCAATAGTATGTTTGGCGGCAATGGGAAATTTAGACATTTCTGAGAGGCAATGTGAGCATTGAAGGCAGGGTCGCTAGGTGGGCCTCTCCAAAGGTTTTGGATTGTGACACTTTTTATTTGGCGCACATTCCAGCATTTTGAAGCCTACTACTTTATGTTGATACAAAATTGAACAATAGGATAAGTAAAGCACGCAGATTTGTTTTTCCATGTATTCATTTCAAAGAATCAGTGAAATGAACTGTGCAGAGTTTTGGTCTCCTTATTTGAGGACGGACGTACTTGCCTTAGAGGCGGTGCAACAAAGGTTCACTAGATTGATCCCTGGGATGAGAGGGTTGTCCTGAGGAGAGATTGAGTAGACTAGGCCTATATTCTCTGGAGTTTAGAAGAATGAGAGGTGATCTCATTGAAACATACAAGATTGAGACCGAGCTTCAGACACTGCGACACATCAGGGAGGGGGAGAAGTTCCTGGACTCTATGTTTCAGGAAGGAGTCACACCTATGAAATTAATTAATGCAGATGTAGTCCGTAGGCAGGGACAGGACAGTGTGACTACGAGTGAGGCAGGTACAGGGATCCAGGAGGTAATGTTGACGGAGACGCAGCCCTTGCTCTTGTCAAGCAGGTTCGCGGTTCTTACTCCCTGTGAGGGCGAGAGCGGGGACTGCAGGGAGGATGAGCAACCTGGCCACAGCACCGTGGAACAGGGGGCCATTCAAGTGGAGGGAGTACAAAGAAATGTTGTAGTGGTAGGGGATAGTATCATTAGGGGGATAGATAGGGTTCTCTGCAGTCAAGAGCGGGAGTCCCGAAGGCTGTGTTGCCTGCCCGGTGCCAGGGTTAAGGACATCTCTTCTGGGCTGGAAAGAAACTTGGAGTGGGAGGGGGAGGATCCAGTTGTCGTGGTACATGTTGGTACAAACGACGTAGATAGGACAAGGAAGAAGGTTCTGTTAAAGGAGTATGAACAGCTAGGGGTCAAATTAAAAAACAGAACCTCAAGTGTAATAATCTCTGGATTATTACCTGAGCCACGAGCGAATTTGGCTAGGATAAATAAAATTAAAGAGTTAAATGCGTGGCTCAAAGACTGGTGTGGGAAAAATGGGTTTTGCTTCTTGGGACACTGGCACCAGTACTGGGACAGGAGGGAACTGTTCCGTTGGGATGGACTTCACTTGGCCAGTGCTGGGACTAGAGTCCTGGCGAATCATATAACTAGGGCTGCAGAGAGGGCTTTAAACTAATTAGTCGGGGGGAGGTTTCTAGAGAGCAAATAATAAAAATGACAACGAAGAAGGTCATAGACTTAGGTAGCAGTGGGGGAATTAAAAAACAGAACGTGTCAGGAAGGGACAGAAGGTATGGAGTAAAAGGTAAAGTAGTAAAAGGGGAAAAAACAGGAACTAAGTGTCACAAAACATATTTGAAAGTTCTTTATCTGAATGCACGTAGCATTCGTAACAAAATGGATGAGTTAACGGCACAAATAACTACATATGGGTATTATCTTGTGGCCATTACAGAAACATGGCTGCAGGGTGACCACGACTGGGAATTAAACATACCAGGTTATTTAACAATCAGGAAGGACAGGCAGGAAGGAAGGGGAGGTGGGGTGGCTATGTTAATAAAGGAAGGAATCACGAAAATACAGAGAAATGATATTGGGTCAAAGGAGCAGGATAGTGAAACAGTTTGGGTGGAGATAAGGAATAATGAGGGGAAAAAAACACTAGTGGGCGTAGTCTATAGGCCTCCGAACAGTTGCAACTCTGTTGGACGGAGTATCAATCAGGAAATAGTTGAGGCTTGTAATAAGGGAACAGCTATAATTATGGGGGATTTTAACTATCATATTAACTGGACAAATCAAATTGGGCAGGGCAGCCTTGAGGATGAGTTCATTGAGTGTATTAGGGATGGGTTTCTTGAGCAGTATGTAACTAAACCGACCAGGGGGCAAGCAACCTTACATTTGGTCCTGTGTAATGAGACAGGATTAATTAAAAATGTCCTAGTAAAGGATCCCCTTGGAATGAGTGACCATAACATGGTTGAATTCCATATTCAATTAGAGGGTGAGAAGATTGGATCTCAAACAAGCGTGCTGAGCTTGAATAAAGGAGACTATGAAGGTATGAGAGCGGAATTGATTAGAGTGGACTGGGAAAATAGATTAAAGGGTAAGACGGTACATGATCAGTGGTGTACATTTAAGGAGTTATTTTACAACTTCCAAAAAAAATATATTCCACTGAGGAAAAAAGGGTGTAAAAGAAAAGATAGCCATCCGTGGCTAAGTAAAGTAATTAAGGATAGTATCCGACTAAAAACAAGGGCATATAAGGTAGCCAAATCTAGTGGGAGGATAGAAGATTCGGAAGATTTTAAAAGACAGCAAAAAATAACTAAAAGATTGATTAAGAAAGGGAAGATAGATTATGAAAGTAAATTAGCAAAAAATAAATAAATAGATAGCAAAAGTTTCTATAGTTATATAAAAAGAAAAAGGGTGGCTAAAGTAAATGTTGGTCCCTTAGAGGATGAGACCGGGAAATTAATGGTGGGAAATATGGAGATGGCAAAAGCGCTGAACAAATATTTTGTATCAGTCTTTACGGTAGAGGACACTAAGAATATCCCAACACTGGACAAACAGGGGGCTCTAGGGGGGGAGGAGCTAAATACGATTAAAATCACTAAGGAAGTGGTACTCGGTAAAATAATGGGACTCAAGGCGGATAAATCCCCTGGACCTGATGGCTTACATTCTAGGGTCTTGAGGGAAGTGGCGGTAGGGATTGTGGATGCATTGGTAATCATTTTCCAAAACTCCCTGGACTCAGCAAAAGTCCCAGCAGATTGGAAAACTGCTAATGTAACACCCTTATTTAAAAAGGGTAGTAGGCAGAAGGCTGAAAACTATAGACCTGTTAGCCTAACATCTGTGGTTGGTAAAATTTTAGAGTCCATTATTAAGGAGACAGTAACGGGACATTTGGATAAACATAATTTAATAGGACAAACTCAGCATGGTTTCATGAAGGGGAAGTCATGTTTGACAAATTTGCTTGAGTTCTTTGAGGAAGTAACATACAGGGTGGATAAAGGGGAACCAATGGACGTAGTGTATTTAGACTTCCAAAAGGCATTTGACAAGGTGCCACACAGAAGATTATTGCTCAAGATAAAAAATCACGGGATTGGGGGTAATATTCTGGCGTGGGTGGAGGATTGGCTCTCTAACAGAAAGCAGAGAGTTGGGATAAATGGTTCATTCTCAGACTGGCAATCAGTAACTAGTGGTGTTCCGCAGGGGTCAGTGCTGGGTCCCCAACTCTTTACAATCTATATTAACGATTTGGAGGAGGGGACCGAGTGTAACATATCAAAGTTTGCAGATGATACAAAGATGGGAGGGAAAGTAGTGAGTGAGGAGGACATAAAAAACCTGCAAAGGGACATAGACAGGCTAAGTAAGTGGGCAGAGATTTGGCAGATGGAATACAATACTGGAAAGTGTGAGGTTATGCACTTTGGCAGGAAAAATCATAGAGCAAGTTATCTTAATGGCAAGAAACTGGAAAGTACTGAAGTACAAAGGGATCTGGGGGTCCTGGTGCACGAAAGTCAATAAGTTAGTATGCAGGTGCAGCAAGTGATCAAGAAGGCCAATGGAATGTTGGCTTTTATTGCTAGGGGGATAGAATATAAAAACAGGGAGGCATTGCTGCATTGTACAAGGTATTGGTGAGACCGCACCTGGAATACTGCATACAGTTTTGGTGTCCATACTTAAGAAAAGACACACTTGCGCTCGAGTCAGTACAAAGAAGGTTCACTCGGTTAATTCCGGGGATGAGGGGGTGGACATATGATGAGAGGTTAAGTAGATTGGGACTCTACTCATGGGAGTTCAGAAGAATGAGAGGCGATCTTATTGAAACATATAAGATTGTGAAGGAGCTTGATCGGGTGGATGCGGGTAGGATGTTCCCAATGATGGGTGAAACTAGAACTAGGGGACATAATCTTAGAATAAGGGGCTGCTCCTTCAAAACTGAGATGAGGAGAAACTTCTTCACTCAGAGGGTGGTAGGTTTGTGGAATTTGCTGCCTATGGAAGCTACATCATTAAATAAATTTAAAACAGAAATAGATAGCTTCCTAGAAGTAAAGGGAATTAAGGGTTACGGGGAGCGGGCAGGAAATTGGACATGAGTCTAGGTTCGGAATGGTCGTGGCCCTGTGGGTAGTGGAGCGGGCCCAGGGGCCGTGTAGCCTGGTTCTGCTCCTACTTCTTGTGTTCTAATTCTGTTAGATTTGAGGAGATGGTTTTATTGCTGTTCCTGGCTGGGGTGGAGATCGCCTTTACAGAAGGTAAGTACTGTCGAAAATATAGGGACAGAGTGATCTCCTGGACGAGTTTCGATCGCCTAGATGGGTCGAAGAGGAATTTCCCAGATTTTTTTCTCCCAAATTGGCCATTGGTTTTTTTTTCATCTGGTTTTTTGCCTCTCCTGGGAGATCACATGGGTTCGGGTGGGATGGAGAGTGATAGTATATTTGAGGTTAGGATCAGATCAGCCATGATCTTATTGAATGGTGGAGCAGGCTCGAGGGGCTGATTGGCCTACTCCTATTTCTTATGTTCTTATGAGGGGGATTGACGGGGTAGATGCTGAGAGGTTGTTTCCCCTGGCTGGAGAGTCTAGAACTTGGGGTCATAGTCTCAGGATAAGGGGTCAGCCATTTAAGACTGAGATGAGGAGGAATTTCTTCACTCAGAGGGTGGTGAATCTTTGGAATTCTCTGCCCCAGAGGGCTGTGGATGCTGAATTGTTGAGTATATTCAAGGCTGAGATCGATAGATTTTTGGACTCTAGGGGAATCAAGGGATATGGGGATCGGGCAGGAAAGTGGAGATGAGGTCGAAGATCAGCCATGATCTTATTGAATGGCGGAGCAGGCTCGAGGGGCCGTATGGCCTACCTCTTCAGTTCGTGTGAGAATTGAACTCTCTTACCAGTACAAATTGCAAACTGTCGAATGTGGTATGACCATGCCTACTGGAATGTTACTGTTTCTACTGTTCATTAAAATAAATATTAAACATTTGTAGTTAAATAGTTCTGCAAGTTTGTCCGTATTTTGAAAGCCTGTTCTAAAGGTGCATTTGTTTTATGGTATAACTTAGTCGCTAAAAACTTGCAACATGTTCCCATGAGGCACAAGAAGTAAAAGAAAGACAGACTTACATTTCTATAGCACCTTTCACAACCTCAGGACGTCCCAAAGCGCTTTACTGCCAATGAAGTACTTTTTGAAGTATGGTCACTGTTGTAATGTGGGAAACGTGGCAGCCAGTTTGCGCACATCAAGCTCCCACAAACAGCAATGTGATAATGACCAGATAATCTGTTTTTGTTACGTTGGTTGAGGGATAAATATTGGCCCCAGGACACCGGGGAGAACTCCCCTGCTCCTTTTCAAAATAGTGGCCGTGGGATCTTTTACATCCATTAAACAGGGGGCAGAAGGGGGCCTCTGTTTAACATTTCATCCGAAAGGCGGCGCTTCCTCAGCATTGAACTGGAGTGTTAGCCTTGATTTTTGTGCTCAAGTCTCTGAAATGGGACTTCAAAAGCTTCTGACTCAGAGGTGAGGGTGCTGTCCACTGAGCCACGGGCTAACACTGTAAAAGTCCCCAAAAACCTTGGGTATGTTTTTTCTAAACATTGTTAAAATTTGTGCGTCATAATGGAACATAACTCCAATAGGGTAGTCCGGTACTAGTGGTCTTTCTCTTAGACTGTGTTGTAAAATATGTTGCTGATTACTACTGTTGATTAATTTTGATGGGTGCAGTCTCGCCCTTTATCTTAAGTGCTCCCTCAGACCCATATGTTTAAATCCTATGACATGTAAACTTGATTCTGCACCCATGTGTGAAAAATGGACCAGAAAATCAAACTGAACCATCCTGAATAATACTTGTATTTTACTACTTCTCATTTCACAGAAACTCTCTGAACGATAATTGAGTCCTAGTTATTGGGAAGTTATTTCTGAACTTTACTTTTTTTTAAGTTGGCTAAAATGGTGTTGATTTACATGCATATTATTCAGAGTGCTGCACTGTAATAGGTGTTTTATTGCTGTAATGACAAGATAAGCTAGTAATTTTAGTGGCATCTTAAATATAATTTGTTCAGACACATCTGTTGCTCCATGGCAGTGAAAGGGTTAAAATTATGCGCCCCCCCCCCACACGGCCTTCCATACTGGGATACTAATAACGGTTTTGTTTCTCTCCATATCATTGAGCTAAAAACCTAATCGACTAATGAACTTAACAGTCTTACACAGGATTTACAAGGCTCAGTGCTGCCTTCATTTAATCGCACTAAGAAAGGATTCATGGAGATTGTCAGAACAATTTGCCAACTGCGTGCGAAACAGCTTCTCCTATTAGCATCATTTGAAGCAATTGCCTGCTAACTTCGGTGATTAAGCTCTTGGTATTATTAACTAATTGAATAGGACATGTCCTTTATCTTGCTCAGAGTTTACTTCTGTGCTCTCAGAAATGTATAAAACAGTTGTTGAATTTGCACTATATGCACATTGCAGCATTGGTTCTTTTATTTAACCAGTTAGTTGGGTAAAATGCTGTCCATGGCTTTATGACTGTCCCAATCATTAGGCAATAATCATGTCCTTAAATATTGTTCCCCACCCCCCCCATCATTTCCATCTGGTAGCTTGAAATAATTATCAACCTCTTTTTAAACCCCCCTCCCCCCCCCCCCAACCAAAAGAAACCCTGTCATTAGCTGCTTCCCGCAGGCATTCATGTTCTGCAACCTTGAAAACAGAGAAGAGCTTTTACAGTGGCGTGTCCCATGTGCTGGTTGCCAGTGATTTTTGAAAGTGTGCCCTGCAATGTTCCCTTTAACTTTTTATTCGGGTGCAAGGCCCCTTCAACGGGCTGCGCGGCCCATTCAAATTTCCGCGCGTGCGCGGTTTTTCCTATTGTAAAGCCGGTAGGCGGCCTGCGCGGGAGCTCCAGACCACGAACGCACAGCTTAACAGGAACATTGATGCCCTGTAATATTGTGAATGCATTTTGAAGCCATCACATCAGAAAGAATCACACCTTGGTGTCTCGCCTTAGGACGCCATCTCCCTGTGAAGCAAAAATTCGTGATTGGCTGAAGTGAGGACAGTAGGCACCAATCAAATATCCAACTGAGTTAACATGAACCAATCAAAAGCATTTTAAGATGGCAACTACCAATGAGGAACAAATAAGTTGCACAAAACCAAGTGACCTAGGCCCAACCATCTTCAGCTGCTTCATCAATGACCTTCCCTCCATCATAAGGTCAGAAGTGGGGATGTTTGCTGATGACTGCACAGTGTTCAGTGCCATTCACAACTCCTCAGATAATGAAGCAGTCCATGCCCCATGCAGAAAGACCTGGATGACATTCAGCCTTGGGCAGGTAAGTGTCAAGTAACATTCGCACCACAGAAGTGCCAGGCAATGACTATCTCCAACAAGCGAGAGTCTAACCACCACCCCATGACATTCACTGGCATTACCATCACTGAATCCCCCACCATCAACATCCTGGGGGTCACCATTGACCAGAAACTTAACTGGACCAGTTATATAAATATTGTCGCAACAAGAGCAGGTCAGAGGCTGGGTATTCTGCGGTGAGTGTCTCACCTCCTGACTCCCCAAAGCCTTTCCACCATCTACAAGGCACAAGTCAGGAGTGTGATGGAATACTCTCCACTTGCCTGGATGAGTGCAGCTCCAACAACACTCAAGAAGCTCGACACCATCCAGGACAAAGCAGCCCACTTGATCGGCACCCCATCCACCACCTTAAACATTCACTCCCTCCACCACCGGCGCACTGTGGCTGCAGTGTGTACCATCTACAAGATGCACTGCAGCAACTCGCCAAGGCTTCTTCGGCAGCACCTCCCAAACCCGTGAACTCTTCCACCTAGAAGGACAAGGGCAGCAGGCGCATGGGAACACCACCACCTCCAAGTTCCCCTCCAAGTCACACACCATCCTGACTTGGAAGTATATCGGCCGATCCTTCATCGTTGCTGGGTCAAAATCCTGGCACTCCCTCCCAAGCACCACGTGGACTGCAGCGGTTCAAGAAGGCAGCTCACCACCACCTTCTCGCGGGCAATTAGGGATGGGCAATAAATGCTGGCCTTGCTAGCGACGCCCACATCCCAGGAACTAATAAATAAAAATCAAATGGGTTAAGTTTTTTTTATACCACCAAATGACAGACTAGTGTCTAGCAGGGAGTGACTAAAAAATAATGTTTTGAAATTGGTTTGAGCGACTATCTTTTTTAAATAGCTGAAAGTTTACTGATAAAATTAACATTTATAATGCAAGAACCCCATAAAAATCAAACTATTAAATAAAATGGTTATTACTTATTAGAGTTACCTGTGCAGTCACAGGTAAGTTCTTGGCGAAAAGTTTTCTTGGAGAGACCTATCCCAGTGTTTCCTGGACCAATATGTCGAGGAACCAACCAGAGATCAGGCCATCTTAGACTGGGTATTATGTAATGAGAAAGGATTAATTAGCAATCTTGTACAAAGCCTCTTGGGTCTGAGCGATCATAATATGATCGAATTCTTCATTAAGATGGAGAATGAAGTCGTTGACTCAGAGACTAGGGTCCTCAATTTAAATAAAGGAAACTACGATGGTCTGAGGAGCGAGTTGGGTAGGATTGATTGGGGAATGGCACTCAAAGGGTTGACGGTGGATAGGCAATGGCAAACATTCAAAGACCGAATGGATGAGCTACAGAATTTGTTCATCCCAGTTTGGCATAAAAATAAAACAAAAAAGGTGACTCAACCATGGCTAACAAGGGAAATTAGGGATAGCATAAGATCCAAGGAGGCGACATATAAATTGGCCAGAAAAAGCAATAATCGTGAGGATTGGGAGCAGTTTAGGATTCAACAAAGGAGGACAAAGGGATTAATTAAGAAAGGGAAAATAGAATATGAGAGTAAGCTATCAGGGAACATAAAAACTGACTGTAAAAGCTTTTATAGATATGTGAAGAGAAATAGATTGGTGAAGTCAAGCGTAGGTCCCTTGCAGTCAGAATCAGGGGAATTTATAATGGGAAACAAAGAAATGGCAGACCAACTAAATTCATACTTTGCTTCTGTCTTCACAAAGGAGGACACAAATAACCTCCCAGAGATGCCGGGGAACATAGGGCCTGATGAAAGGGTGGAACTGAAAGAAATCAGTATTTGTAGGGAAATGGTGTTAGGAAAATTGATGGGACTGAAGGCCGATAAATCCCCAGGGCCTGATAATCTACATCCCAGGGTACTTAAGGAAGTGGCCCTAGAAATAGTAGATGCATTGCTGGTCATCTTCCAGAACTCGATAGACTCTGGAACAGTACCCATGGATTGGAGGGTAGCTAATGTTACCCCACTATTCAAAAAAGGTGGTAGAGAAAAAGCGGGGAATGACATCGGTAGTGGGGAAAATGCTAGAATCTATTATAAAAGATGTAATAGCAGAGCACTTGGTAAGCAGTGACAGGATCGGACAAAGTCAACATGGATTTACAAAAGGTAAATCATGCTTGACTAATCTACTGGAATTTTTTGAGGATGTAACTGGTAAAATAGGTAAGGGAGAGCCAGTGGATGTGGTGTATTTGGACTTTCAGAAGGCTTTCGATAAGGTCCCACATAAGAGATTAGCGTGCACAATTAAGGCACATGGGATTGGGGGCAAGGTATTGACTTGGATAGAGAACTGGTTGGCGGACAGAAAGCAGAGAGTTGGAATAAACGGGTCATTTTCCGAGTGGCAGGCAGTGACTAGTGGGGTACCGCAAGGCTCGGTCCTAGGATCCCAGCTGTTCACAATATATATTAATGATCTGGACGAGGGAATTGGATGTAATATCTCCAAATTTGCAGACGACACAAAGCTGGGTGGGAGGGTAAGCTGTGAGGAGGATGTCGAGAAACTCCAGTACGATTTGGACAGATTGGGTGATTGGGCAGAAACATGGCAAATGCGCTATAATGTGGATAAATGTGAGGTTATCCACTTTGGTGGCAAAAACAGGAAGGCAGATTATTATTTGAATGGCAATAGATTGGGAGAAGGGGAAGTGCAAAGAGACCTGGGGGTTCTTGTGCACCAGTCGCTGAAGGTAAGCATGCAGGTGCAGTAGGCGGTTAAGAAGGCAAATGGCATGTTGGCCTTCGTAGCAAGAGGGTTCGAGTACAGGAACAAGGATGTCTTGCTACAGTTGTACAGGGCCTTGGTGAGACTGCACCTTGAGTATTGTGTGCAGTTTTGGTCGCCTTACCTGAGGAAGAACGTTCTTGCCATGGAAGGAGTGCAGCAAAGATTCACCAGGCTGATACCTGGGATGGCAGGAATGACGTATGAGGAAAGATTGTGTCGATTGGGCTTATACTCACTGGAGTTTAGAAGATTGAGAGGGGATCTCATCGAAACCTATAAAATTCTGTCAGGCCTGCACAGACTTGATGCAGGAAGGATGTTTCTGATGGCCGGGGAGTCCAGAACCATGGGTCATAGTCTAAGGATAAGGGGTAAGCCATTTAGGACTGAAATGAGGAATTTCTTCACCCAGAGAGTGGTGAACCTGTGGAATTCTCCACCACAGAGGGCGGTGGAGGCCAGTTCATTAAATATATTCAAAAAGGAGTTGGATATATTTCTTAAGGCTAAAGGGATCCAGGGATATGGGGAGAAAGCAGGGACAGGGTACTGAATTTGGATGATCAGCCATGATCTCATTGAATGGCAGAGCAGGCTCGAGGGGCCGAATGGCCTACTCCTGCTCCTATCTTCTATGTTTCTATGTGTCTGGAGCCTGAGCTCGATTCAGAGTATTGCCCGCAGCCTCAATTATTGGCTTGGGCTTTGCTGACTTTCTTGTCTTGCGTTGGCCTTGGTTTCCCCCCAGTTGAATGCAGTTCATGTCAATTCAGTCAAATCCATTTCCTCGTCATTTTAGCTCCATTCACTACCTCTGCTCAAGTCCCACTGGCCATGCTCCCTGCATCGGTCCAGTCTGACCTGCCTGGACTCATTGCTGGACTGCTCCAACCAACAGGAGTCCTTCGCGGTGAGGCCTGCCCCCCACACGCTGTCGTTTCTGATCGACTTAAGGTCAGTGCCAGCCGTGGCTCAGTGGGCAGCACCCTCGCCTCTGAGTCAGAAGGTTGTGGGTTCAAGTCCCACTCCAGAGACTTGAGCACAGAAATCTAGATTGACACTCCGGTGAAGTACTGAGGGAGTGCTGCACTGTCGGAGGTGCCGCCTTTCGGATGAGACGTTAAACCGAGGCCCCGTCTGCTCTCAGGTGGATGTAAAAGATCCCGTGGCACTATTTCAAAGAGCAGGGGGAGTTCTCCCCGGTGTCCTGGGGCCAATATTTATCCCTCAATCAACATCACTAAAACAGATTATCTGGTCATCATCACATTGCTGTTTGTGGGAACTTGCTGTGCTCAAATTGGCTGCCGCGTTTCCTACATTACAACAGTGACTACACTTCAAAAAGTACTTCATTGACTGTAAAGCGCTTTGGGACATCCGGTGGTCATGAAAGGCGCTATAGAAATGCAAGTCTTCTTTTTCTGTCGTGACCTGTCCAGAGTCGCTCTCAAACTAACACCCCACCCACCCACCCCGAGTCATGTCTGCCTCTACCTTCCCAACCCTGAACTGGTCCTGTTCGAGTCCTGTGCCATCTGTTTTTTTTCTCTCGGCTCTGTTCAGCTCTTTTACTCAAATTATCATGAACAGTTGGCAACTGAGAGCTGAACACGAGTAGCTGAGGAGAAGTCTGTGGGTGCGGGGGTGAAATGGGAATAATTCTACTCGAGCCGGTCTGGCAACAAGTCTAAGCAGTCCAGCAATCACTCCGGGTCGGCCAAGCTGTGTAGGGCTCTCATTTACTCGCTCTGCTTGCTCACTCGCCTGCTCATCTCAAGTGGTTCCTGACTCATCTGCTAACTTGTCCAACCTGCCTCGCTTGCTTTGTCACCCGGACTGAAGATTTGCCAGTTCGCCTGCTCACTTGCTCAGGCCAGGTGCATCCTGCCCCATTGACTCTGCGTGATTGGCTTCACAGCACCTCACTCGGCCTGCACAACGAGTGCCTTTTGGCGAGTCAGTCGCGTGCCTGTGCGGAGTGCTTTTGAGCCCAGAGTGCTGCCTGACTGGCTGGCTTGCTGATCTACCTCGAGTACTTCCTAGCCTGCTACCTCTTTCTAACGCCTTGAGAGCTAGTAACCTACCTGCTGGCTTGCCTGTTCAACCTGAGGATATTCTGGCACTCCTGCTCTTCTGTCTTAAGTACTTCCCAGTCCACCGCTTTGTGAGGAGTAAAGTAGAGCGAGGAGTCGAGGAGAGTGGAAGAGAGTAACAAGTGAAAGAATGAGAGAAAGCAGGAATTGAAGGAGCAGGGTGAATGAGCAAGAAGTGAAGGGAAGAGAACAGGAGGAAAGAGAAAAGCTCGTGAAAGAGAGCATGACTTTTTTCTGGAGGCTTAACAGCATCATCTGCCTTGGGTAGAGTTACATGAAAGGCTGAAAGTGTTTTGGTGGATTTAGTCCCTAAAAAGTGAATTCAATAGTTTTTAGCGATGCTTCTTGTTAAGGAAGGACATGTTCCTTGAGCAAATTATGGGCAAAGTTCACTTTATTAAAAAAAAATTATTCCAAATGTTAATAAGTTGCCCCAGTTAAATAGGATGTCCTCATCTTGACCTTCCTAGGAGATACGTTGACCACACTTTATTCATACTTGTTCCACTGTGGCACTATCTAAAAGTGTGTTTAGTAATTTTTCCCTTTTCACAACTCCCCTCCTCATTGATGACCACGGATCATTTCTTATCCAGCCCTCATCTAAAGAGAATTTGCTCCCCTATTACTGCTCAACGATAATTTCTATGAATCAGATGACCATCCACTGTATTTGGGTGATTGAGAGGCATATTTGGACACTGGGATTTCAGAAATGGGAAGCCATTTACAGGTGCTTCACAAAATGACAGCCAGCAACCATCTCCGAAGGAACATGAACAGTTGCACAACAGTTTAAGCAATGATGTGCTTGGTTGCCAATCGATTCTCAGGGCAGCCAATCGCTTCAACCAGATTGTGTTAGACTACCAGGTGGAATGCTGTGTGGAAGCAGAGTATTCTACAGCGCGGTGTTTGTTAATCATGTCGACTTAACAGTTATTAGTGGGGGGTTTTCTTGATGACAAAGTTCTAACTTGCTTTTGGGTGGTGGCTTTTCATAACTGAAGAATGCATTGGCAGGCCATTGTGTCAGCCGTGGCTCAGTGGGCAGCATCCTCGCCTCTGAGTCAGAGTGTTGTGGGTTCCAGTCCTACTCCAGAGACTTGAGCACAAAAATCCAGGCTGACACTCCAGTGCAGTGCTGAGGGAGTGCCGCACTGTAGGAGGTGCCGTCTTTCAGATGCCGTCTCTCAAATGTGGCACTATTTCGAAGAAGAGCAGGGGACTTCTCCCCAGTGTCCTAGCCAATATTTATCCCTCGTTCAACATCACTAAAACAGATTATCTAATCATTATCATATTGCTGTTTGTGGGAGCTTGCTGTGCGCAAATTGGCTGCCACGTTTCCTACATTACAACAGTGACTCCACTTCAAAAAGTACTTAATTGGCTGTAAAGCGTTTTGGGACGTCCGGTAGTCATGAAAGGCGCGATATAAATGCAAGTCTGTCTTTCTTTTAATTGCATTATTATCACGGTAAAATGACTGGTGTCCTTGTGACTTGTTAACTTGCAGCTGAGAAGCTGGTGTCCCTGAAGGGACAGGACTGGAACGTGTTCATGCAGCAGCTGTGCTCGCTGCTTGATGCTGGTGAGAAGACTGCACTGGCACCGAGAGCCAAGCTCAACTTGATGTGCTATCTCTGCACAGTGGCCAGTCACAAGGAAGTTGCTACAAGACTAATCGAATCAGCGCTGGTAAGTGACATGCGCTGTGGTGCTTAATGGCTGACTGCAGACACCAGGCAGTCCACTAGCATGTCAGATGCATTCTTAGAATTGTGACTTTATTTTCTATTTTTAATAACTTACAGATGCCCATTGCATACATAAGGCCATTTTATGCTTCAGCTGGATGAGCCTGGGTCCTGGGAGTGGGATGTCAAAGCAGCCTCTCTGCATTGCTGCCATTCTTATATTTAAAGTCCACCGCTGTTCTCCTGCAGGCTTGCTGCATGATAATTGGGTGCATGGAAACTGGTTCTCGTTCTTCCAAAATCTCGCACACCGGTCAGATTGAAAGGTTTATATTTATTCCACACGTGAAGGCAACAATATTGTTGAGTGATTGAGTAGATTGGGCCGATACTCTCTGGAGTTTAGAAGAATGAGAGGTGATCTCATTGAAATATATAAGATTCTGAGGGGGATTGACAGGGTAGATGCTGAGAGGCTGTTTCCCCCTGGCTGGAGAGTCTAGAACCAGGGGTCACAGTCTCAGGATAAGGGGTCGGCCATTTAGGACTGAGATGAGGAGGAATTTCTTCACTCAGAGGGTTGTGAATCTTTGGAATTCTCTACCCCAGAGGCTTGTGGATGTTGAATCGTTGAGTATATTCAAGGCTGAGATCGATAGATTTTTGGATTCTAGGGAATCGAGGGATATGGGGATCAAGCGGGAAAGTGGAGTTGAGGTCGAAGATCAGCCATGATCTCATTGAATGGCAGAGCAGGCTCGAGGGGCCGACTCCTGCTCCTAATTCTTATGTTCTTAATAACCTGCTAAAGAAGATGAAACTGAAAATTGAATTTTTCGAGGGGGTGAAGGTGTGTGGATGAGGGTAGTGCAGTTGATGTGGTCTACATGGACTTCAGAAGGCTTTTGACAAAGTCCCACAAAGATCCAGGGCAATTTGGCACATTGGATCCAAAATTGGCTTAGTGGCAGGAGGCAGAGGGTGATGGTCGAAGGTTGTATTTGTGACTGGAAGCCTGTGCCCAGTGGTGTACTGCAGGGATCAGTGCTGGGTCCTTTGCTGTTTGTAGTGTACATTAATGATTTAGATATGAATGTAGGAGGTATGATCAGTAAGTTCGCAGATGACACGAAAATTGGTGGGGTGGTAAATAGCGAGGAGGGAAGCCTCAGGCTACAGGACGATATAGATGGCTTGGTCAGATGGGCAGAACACTGGCAAATGGAATTTAACCCTGAAAAGTGTGAGGTGATGCATTTTGGGAGGACTAACAAGGCAAGGGAATACACGATGAATGGTAGGACCCTAGGAAGGACAGAGGATCCGAGGGACCTTGGTGTGCATGTATATAGATCCCTGAAGGCAGCAGGACAGGTAGATAAGGTGGTTAAAAAGGCATATGGGATACTTGCCTTCATTAGCCGAGGCATAGAATATAAGAGCAGGGAGGTTATGATGGAGCTGTACAAAATGCTGGTTAGGCCACAGCTGGAATACTGTGTGCAGTTCTGGTTGCCACACTATAGGAGGGATGTGATTGCATTGGAGAGGGTGCAGAGGAGATTCACCAGGATGTTACCTGGGCTGGAGCGCTTCAGCTATGAAGAGAGACTGGACAGGCTGGGGTTGTTTTCCTTAGAGCAGAGAAGGCTGAGGGGGGACCTGATTGAGGTGTACAAAATTATGAGGGGCGTAGATAGGGTAGATAGAAAGGAACTTTCCTCTTAGTAGAGGGGTCAATAACCAGGGGGCATAGTTTCAAGGTAAGGGGCAGGAGGTTCAGAGGGGATTTGAGGAAAAACTTTTTCACCCAGAGGGAAGGGAGCGAGCTCATTAGCGTGATGGTTTTTAAAAGAGCAGAAACATCATGCTTCCGGTTCATTGGCAGCAGCCACTCCGTAAAAGAAAAGATTTGCCAAAATGCTTCTTTGTAAATTCTTTTTCATGAAAGTTTTGTTGCTTAGCTGATGTTTTTTTTAAAATGGACATACGAACAATGACGGACCGGTAAAAACCCTCTGGTCCATCCAGCCTGTCGCACACAATTGCCATACCTCGTGTATCACAACATATACACTCTCCACCCCACCCGAAACCATGGGATCTCCTGGGGGAGGCAAAAATAAGACCGATTAAAACCTAGGTCAATTTGGGAAATTCCTCTCTAGGCGATCGAAACGAGTCCAGGAGATCACTCGGGCGCTGAATTCCCTGCAGTACCTAAAAGAAAAAGAGATGTTAATTTTTATTCCTAGGGCCAGATTCAAGTTTTAATTTTTGGATGGATGTTGATGGGGTGGGGAGGGGGTCATGCACTTTGGCACTTTGTGGTTACAAGTTCATTCATTTCTGAGCGTGATTGTCCAGTTGGAAGCGGAGAATACCTAGTGTGTGAAACTGCTGAAAATGTTCTAAAGCGTAGGTTCTAAACTGATAAAAGTCGCGTTTGAATCTGTGTGGAATTATCGCATTTTCGACCGTGTTAAAGGCTACATTGTCGGTCCATCCCTTGCCAAAAGAGAAACGCCTCTGACCTTCACCAGGAATATCAATGGGCAAATATTGTTACAGCGATCTGTATCTGTGTATGTATCAGAGCTGAAATACTGCTGAGGATGTTAACCCCTATCTGAAACTAATAAAAAAAATATATGTCTGTTGTGTTTTTCCTTCCAGTTCCCACTGTTAGCCCAGCAGCTGCGAGCAGCTCCAAATTGGGACATGTAAGTATGGTATGCTTCACTTCAAGAATAGAAAGCATCTGTTTCATGCGTCATCATTATCAGTTCTTGGAAGGGAGTCTTTAAACAGCAGATCCGACTACAACCATTCAGATTTAATTTACTTACAGTCTGAATACCCCCTGCTGGTGCTATTGAATAAATCTCTACAGGATGTTAAATTAGAAAAACAAATTGTACCATTATATATTATAATGGGAGTAAAACTAACAACACTGTGCTTCGGGGCAGGATTCTGAATTGCTACACGACTGAAATGGTTGAGGAATTTTTTTTAAATTCGTTCCTGGGATGTGGGCATCACCAGCATGGCTGGCATTTATTGCCCATCCCTAGTTGCCCTCGAGAAGGTGGTGGTGAGCCGCATTCTTGAATGGCTGCAGTCCGTGCGGTGAAGGTGCTCCCACAGTGCTGTTAGGGAGGGAGTTCCAGGATTTTGACCCAGTGACGATGAAGGAACGGCCGATATATTTCCAAGTCAGGATGGTGTGTGTGACTTGGAGGGGAACTTGGAGGTGGTGGTGTTCCCATGTGCCTGCTGCCCTTGTCCTTCTCGGCGGTAGAGGTCGCGGGTTTGGGAGTTGCTGCCGAAGAAGCCTTGGCGAGTTGCATCTGGTAGATGGTACACACTGCAAGGAACCTACATGTGGTGGGGTAATGGTTGCGTTTAAAGTAAAGCATGCACTGAAGAAGGGCAGAGTACAGCAGGAATCTCACCTTTAGAAAAGTGAATTTTAGAGGAATGAGTGAAAAAGGGGCTGGACTGGATCACGTTGGTAGAAGGGATAATGAATATTTGCAATAATTATATTACAGAAAGTTCAAACTAACTGCACTTGATAGGAAGGGTAGCAGAGAAAGAAGAGAATGATAGGTCAAATCTTAGAGGACAGTTAATATAAGAATAAAGTAAAAGGGGGGCTTTTATATTAATGTAGTATTAGTGCAAAGTAATTTAGAATCATAGAATGGTTGCAGCACGGAGGGAGGCCGTTCAGCCCGTCGAGCCCGTGCCAGCTCTCTACAAGAGCACTTCAGCTAGTCCCACTCCCCTGCCCTTTCCCGTAGCCCTGTAACACTTTTTTCCTTCAGTTACTGATTCAATTCCCTTTTGAAAGCCACGATTGAATCTGCCTCCACCACCCTAATGCTACAATTACGGTGTAAATGCCACCTGACATTGGACTCGAGGCGTGACTTGACACTGAGGTGAAGAGTGAGACACTGGAGCTGGGATTCTCGCTCTTTCAGAGACCGTTGAATCCTCGATGCTCAATCCTCAGTTGACATGTTTAGCATCTGTGCAAAGCTGAAACAGCTTCATGCTAAACGTCTGTGAATACACTTTAAGAAACTGGTCAGAAAGCAATGAAGTAGAAAATGGAATTCATATTGCAGGGAATAGAAAATGCAGTGTGCATGACTTTTCATAAATAGTAGTGGATCCCCCATAGAATTGCTGAAGTTAGTCTGTAGTAACAACAGAAAATGCTGGAAGCACTCAGCAGGCCAGGCAGCATCCATGGAGAGAGAAACAGAGTTAACGTTTCAGGTCTGGGACCCTTCGTCAGAACTGGAAAAAGCTGGAGATGTAACAGGTTTAGGGCGGGGAGGAAGGAATTGAAGGAATATACTGTGCTTGGGTAAGAGGCAGGTAAGATAAAATGTTGCAAAATCATACAGCATGAAAAATGGAGGCAGGGGTTATAGTTTGAAATTGTTGAACTCAATGTTGAGTCCAGAAGGCTGTAAGGTGCCTAATCGAAAGATGAGGTGTTGTTCCTCGAGCTTCATTGGAACAATGTAAGAGGCCGAGGACAGAGAGATCAGAGTGGGAGTGAAGTGGAGAATTAAAGTGATAGGCGACCGGAAGCTCAGGGTCACCCTTACGGACTGAACGGAGGTGTTCCGCGAAGCGGTCGCCCAATCTGCGTTTGGTCTCCCCAATGTAGAGGAGACCGCATCGTGAGCAGCGAATACAGTATACTAAATTGCAAGAAGTACAAGTAAATCGCTGTTTCACCTGGAAGTGGTGTTTGGGGCCCTGGGCAGTGGGAAGGGAGGAGGTAAAAGGGCAGGTGTTACATCTCCTGTGCTTGCACGGGAAGGTGCCGGGCAAAGGGGAAGGGGTGCTGGGGGTGATAGAGGAGTGGACTAGGGTGTCTCGGAGGGAGCGGTCCCTTCGGAGTACTGAAAGGGGAGGTGAGGGGAAGATGCGTTTGGTGGTGGGATCACGTTGGAGGTGGCGGAAATGGCGGAGGATGATGCGTTGAATGTGGAGGCTGGTGGGGTGAAAGGTGAGGATAAGGGGAACCCTATCGTGGTTCTGGGAGGGAGGGGAAGGGGTGAGAGCAGAAGTGCGGGAAATGGAACGGACACGGTCGAGGGCCGTGTCAACCACAGTAGAGGGGAATCCGCGGTTGAGGGAAAAGGAAGACATGTCTGAAGCACTGGTATGGAAGGTGGCATCGTCAGAACAGACGCGACGGATACGGAGAAACTGGGAGAATGGAATAGAGTCCTTACAGTAAGCTGGGTGGGAGGAAGTGTAGTCCAGGTAGCTGTGGGAGTCAGTGGGCTTGTAGCATGATTGCTCAAGTACTGCCTATGGAAATAGGGAAAGGTCGGAAATTATAGCTATTTGTAAATTGTTGGTCACACAGAGGGGAGTCGCTAGATATTCATAGCAACAGTCAGTCAAGGAAATAATAGGACCATTGAAGGATCCCAGCGGTGGGACAACATTGAGTGAGCAAAAGGATAGCAAATATCCTAAATTATCCAGCGTGTCAGTTTTCATGTTAAAATCAAGCGCTCCCTTTCCAATAGAGACATGGAATTTCCATGGCAAGATGAAGAAATATGAAGCATGACAGAAATTACAAATAAAGAGCTCACTAAAGGAGGACAAGGTATTTAACCTATAGGGACTGCAGCAAGTCAAGCCGGTTATGCCCTTGTAAATATCTTTATTGAATCACTGCAAACTGGAGTGGTGCCTGAAAATTGTACAAGGGCAAACATAAGACCAAATTATAAAAAGGGACATAAAATAACTGGGCGTGGGCTGGAGGCTGATGAGACTAATATTTGTACAAGATAACATATTGGAGATCGAAATAATGAAGCCCGCAGAGATGTATGGCTTATTGAGATGGCAACTCAAAGCAGCCCGCTTGATCGGCACCCCATCCAACACCTTAAACATTCACTCCCTCCACCACCGGCGCACCGTGGCTGCAGTGTGTACCATCTACAAGATGCACTGCAGCAACTCGCCAAGGCTTCTTTGGCAGCAGCTCCCAAACCCACGACCTCTTCCACCGAGAAGGACAAGGGCAGCAGGCGCATGGGAACACCACCACCTCCAAGTTCCCCTCCAAGTCACACACAATCCTGACTTAGAAATATACCGGCCGTTCCTTCATCGTCGCTGGGTCAAAATCCTGGAACTCCCTCCCTGACCGCACTGTGGGAGCACTTTCACCACACAGACTGCAGCGGTTCAAGGCGGCTCACCACCATCTTCTCGAGGGCGATTAGGGACGGGCAATCAATGTTGGCTTTGCCAGCGAAGCCCACATCCCAACGAATAAAAAAAAAAAAAAAAATCACCATTAATGTTCCCTTTTAAGCTGTGCGGTCGCGCAACGCTCTAGGGTTCCTACGCAGCCGGTGAGCTGGCTTTAAATTGAAAAAACCGTCCACGTGCTGAATTTTGAATGGGCCACGCAGCGCGTTAAAGGGGCCGCACACCCAAAACAAAGTTACAGGGAACGTCGGTCACCATGGCTTTGTGAGGAGGAGGTTATGCTTGATCAACTTATTCTAGTTCTTTGAAGAAATAGAACATGGAGAACTCGGTGTCTGCTATAATAGTTAGATTTTAGCGACATTTTTTTGACACCGCCACGTATAGATTGACAAACGAGATTGGAAGGGGTGGACTATGTCAGGTCGCTTGTGACATGGATTGGAAATTGGCTGAATTGGAGGGAGCACAAGGGAGTTGTACATGAAGTTACATTAACGTGGAAGGAGGTGACTGGCTTCAGGGCCGTTGCTGTTTCAAACACAGCCCGGCTCAGTTGGTTGCACACTCGTCTGAGTCAGACACGTATGGATTCAGCCCCACTCCAGCAATTTGAGTGCCAATAGATTGTAACTCCAATGCAGCACTGATGGAATGCTACATTGATGGCGGTGCCGTCCTTGGACGAGAGGTTAAATGAAGATCCCATCTGCCAGTTCCTACAGTCCAGAAGGACGCTGAAGATCCCATGATACTACACGAAGAAGCGCACAGATTTATTTTGGTGCTTTGCCCGGCATTCCTGAACCAACGTGATGAGAAACAGATTAATTGCCAATCAGTTAATTGCTGTTTGTGGAGTCTTACTATGTACACATTGGCTGTCACGTTTGCCTACATGGCTGTCACGTTTGCCTACGTAGCAATCACTGCACTTCAGAGTAATTCTTGTAAAGCACTTGAGACAATTGTGAGAGCGGATTAAGCACTATATAAAAGACTACTTTCTTTTTATCGTATACATGAGTGATTTGAGAATGGAGATATGGAAAGAAAGCTCTGAGACCAAAGTGGATTGGAAACAACCAGACAAAGTACAGAGAGATTTGAATAGATTTAGAAGTTGGCTTGCAGTGGTAAATATAACTTAATGTGGAAAAGTAGTGATTATAACAGCGAAACAGAATGAGTATTGAAAATATAAGCTAAGTGCTAGTATATACTGACGAGACTCTCTCTTTTGTCTGACCCTGGAGAAAGCTCTCCCCAGATCCCACGCTCATTTACTCCCCCAACTTCCAGCTCCCTTCCCTTTGGCCCTCCACCCTCAAGACCTCTGCCACTGTTAACTTACTCAAATGCTCCCTTGCCTCTGCTTCCGACCCCCTTGTTCCCAGCAAATCACTTGTCTCCCTCCCCTGCCATTTCCCCAGAGACAGTCCCTATTTCTAGATCTCTCGTGTCAGAAGGCAGACAACAGGTTGAGTCATCCATTGCTGGATTTGGCTCAGCCACGTCAAATCTTACCAAGCCTGGCTTTCCTTCTTGAAATCCGACTGCTCCAGAATCATCCAAATCCTCCTGCTCCAGAATCATCCAAATCCTCCTGCTCCAGAATCATCCAAATCCTCCTGCTCCAGAATCATCCAAATCCTTCTGCTCCAGAATCATCCAAATCCTGCTGCTCCAGAATCATCCAAATCCTACTGCTCCAGAATCATCCAAATCCTGCTGCTCCAGAATCATCCAAATCCTGCTGCTCCAGAATCATCCAAATCCTGCTGCTCCAGAATCATCCAAATCCTCCTGCTCCAGAATCATCCAAATCCTACTGCTCCAGAATCATCCAAATCCTGCTGCTCCAGAATCATCCAAATCCTGCTGCTCCAGAATCATCCAAATCCTCCTGCTCCAGAATCATCCAAATCCTCCTGCTCCAGAATCATCCAAATCCTCCTGCTCCAGAATCATCCAAATCCTGCTGCTCCAGAATCATCCAAATCCTGCTGCTCCAGAATCATCCAAATCCTCCTGCTCCAGAATCATCCAAATCCTGCTGCTCCAGAATCATCCAAATCCTGCTGCTCCAGAATCATCCAAATCCTCCTGCTCCAGAATCATCCAAATCCTGCTGCTCCAGAATCATCCAAATCCGACTGTTCCAGAATCATCCAAATCCTGCTGCTCCAGAATCATCCAAATCCTGCTGCTCCAGAATCATCCAAATCCTGCTGCTCCAGAATCATCCAAATCCTGCTGCTCCAGAATCATCCAAATCCTACTGCTCCAGAATCATCCAAATCCTCCTGCTCCAGAATCATCCAAATCCTGCTGCTCCAGAATCATCCAAATCCTACTGCTCCAGAATCATCCAAATCCTCCTGCTCCAGAATCATCCAAATCCTCCTGCTCCAGAATCATCCAAATCCTACTGCTCCAGAATCATCCAAATCCTGCTGCTCCAGAATCATCCAAATCCTGCTGCTCCAGAATCATCCAAATCCTCCTGCTCCAGAATCATCCAAATCCTCCTGCTCCAGAATCATCCAAATCCTGCTGCTCCAGAATCATCCAAATCCGACTGTTCCAGAATCATCCAAATCCTGCTGCTCCAGAATCATCCAAATCCTGCTGCTCCAGAATCATCCAAATCCTGCTGCTCCAGAATCATCCAAATCCTGCTGCTCCAGAATCATCCAAATCCTACTGCTCCAGAATCATCCAAATCCTCCTGCTCCAGAATCATCCAAATCCTCCTGCTCCAGAATCATCCAAATCCTGCTGCTCCAGAATCATCCAAATCCTGCTGCTCCAGAATCATCCAAATCCTCCTGCTCCAGAATCATCCAAATCCTCCTGCTCCAGAATCATCCAAATCCTGCTGCTCCAGAATCATCCAAATCCTCCTGCTCCAGAATCATCCAAATCCTACTGCTCCAGAATCATCCAAATCCTCCTGCTCCAGAATCATCCAAATCCTGCTGCTCCAGAATCATCCAAATCCTCCTGCTCCAGAATCATCCAAATCCTCCTGCTCCAGAATCATCCAAATCCTGCTGCTCCAGAATCATCCAAATCCTCCTGCTCCAGAATCATCCAAATCCTCCTGCTCCAGAATCATCCAAATCCTCCTGCTCCAGAATCATCCAAATCCTACTGCTCCAGAATCATCCAAATCCTGCTGCTCCAGAATCATCCAAATCCTGCTGCTCCAGAATCATCCAAATCCTCCTGCTCCAGAATCATCCAAATCCTGCTGCTCCAGAATCATCCAAATCCTGCTGCTCCAGAATCATCCAAATCCTCCTGCTCCAGAATCATCCAAATCCTGCTGCTCCAGAATCATCCAAATCCTCCTGCTCCAGAATCATCCAAATCCTACTGCTCCAGAATCATCCAAATCCGACTGCTCCAGAATCATCCAAATCCTCCTGCTCCAGAATCATCCAAATCCTGCTGCTCCAGAATCATCCAAATCCTACTGCTCCAGAATCATCCAAATCCTACTGCTCCAGAATCATCCAAATCCGACTGCTCCAGAATCATCCAAATCCTCCTGCTCCAGAATCATCCAAATCCTGCTGCTCCAGAATCATCCAAATCCTCCTGCTCCAGAATCATCCAAATCCTGCTGCTCCAGAATCATCCAAATCCTACTGCTCCAGAATCATCCAAATCCTGCTGCTCCAGAATCATCCAAATCCTGCTGCTCCAGAATCATCCAAATCCTACTGCTCCAGAATCATCCAAATCCTCCTGCTCCAGAATCATCCAAATCCTGCTGCTCCAGAATCATCCAAATCCTCCTGCTCCAGAATCATCCAAATCCTCCTGCTCCAGAATCATCCAAATCCTCCTGCTCCAGAATCATCCAAATCCTCCTGCTCCAGAATCATCCAAATCCTGCTGCTCCAGAATCATCCAAATCCTCCTGCTCCAGAATCATCCAAATCCTCCTGCTCCAGAATCATCCAAATCCTCCTGCTCCAGAATCATCCAAATCCTCCTGCTCCAGAATCATCCAAATCCTCCTGCTCCAGAATCATCCAAATCCTCCTGCTCCAGAATCATCCAAATCCTGCTGCTCCAGAATCGCCCTGGAAGCTAACATATTAGGGGACATCCTCAAGGTGGAAACAATGAAGTACGCAGAGAAATATTGGATGTTAAGATGGAGTCACCATGACATCTTTTCTCTATGACGAACAGCTCCTCAAACCCTTTCTGCTACCCCCTCCACCCTCACCTCCAATAGGAAGTATGAAGAGCTTATGGATTGCTTTGTTTCAAAGATTGAGGTCACCATTTATAGTTTCTATCACGACCTTTCCTCCTCCTTCCTGCTCCCAATCACCCCCTCTCTAATTCTAATCACCTGTCCTTCTGCAGTTCCTCTTCCACCACTTTCTCCCCGTCTTATCTTTTCTATGAGACTCCTGCTCTCTCAATCCACTCCCCACTCCAGTTCCCTTCCTGGCTTCTTGCTTTCCAGCATTAGTAACAATTTACTTTGCGAGGTCACTGTCCCTCTCCCTTTCTAGATTGTTGCCATCACCCCCTACTTGAAATGTCCATTCTAGACCCAAATGTTCTCCAACGACTGCCCCATCTCTAACCTCTCTTTCCTCTTGCCTCCCAGCTCTGGGCCCATCTCTCTGAAAACTCCCTGCTCGAATCCCTCCAGTCAACATTCCGCACTTCTCGCAGCATTGTGACTGTCCTGGCCAAAATTGACAAATGACGTCCTCTGTGATTGTGACCAATGTTTGAATTGGCCGCGTGGCCCAAAAAAAGAGAGGGAACATTGCTCTCCGCAGCATTTTATATGGTCCAGCGTGCCATCCTCTTCCTTTGCCTCTCCTCTGCTGTCTAACTCCTTGAGACCACTCTTGTGTGGCTGCATTCCCACCTGCCTGAACGCAGCCAATTCCTCTCCAGCAATGGCTTCTTTTCCAGCCCATCAAGTCTCACTTTCAGGGTCCCCAAAGGATCCATGGTTGAGCCTTTCCTCTTTCTTATTTACATGTTGCCCTCAATGGCATCATCCGTAGGCTCGGAGCTCGTTTCCATATGTACTTTGATAACATCTAGCTCTGCTTCACCACTTCCCTCGACCCCCACAAGCACCCCTGAGCTGTCAAACTGCCGAAATGACATCGAGTGAGAATAACCAATCTAGAATCTGTGACATTGATGGTCTCTTGTTACATTCTGAAAATGTTATTGTGGCAGAACCACTGAATGACTCTGGCTAACTGTATATAATTCTCTTTAACGATGTTCTAACACCAGCCTAAACCTGTACCATTGTGTTAGGCATTACTGTGTTTTGGATATAGAATTTGCATGTACGGGGCGTGGCCCCTTTAAGAGCGTGGGAAAACGCGGGCAAACGCGATGACGTCACGTCGCAAACCACGGGACTGCTCAGTTGAGTAAAGACCTGTTTGATTATTCTCCTGTGTCGATCTCCGTTATTCGTAGGAATTCGTTAATTCCTACATTATCGAATTTAATGCTGACTAGCATTGCTCTTTACGGTGTTGCTTGCAGGCTGAAGATTGGCAGCCTGGTGCAAACAGCAAGATGAGTTTGAGGCAAGGTAGCATTTGAACATAATTTTCTTACACGGCCAAATTGCGTCGGGGAAGGGGGAAAACCAAAGGAAGAAGCAGTGGGGGAGCAGAGGCGTGTGTCGAGGTGGGAACAGAACACTGACCTGCTGAAGAGCACAGGTACACGTGCCAGAGGAAAGAAATAGGGGCTGCATTGTATGGTTTTCTGGAAATGATTCTCCGACTGTGATTGGTCGTGTGGCTGGTAATACCAAGTGGTTTGCATGTCACCAGCACTCTACAACTACACATTCTTACAGACAAACCTTTTCGCGGGATAAATTTACTGTCACTTGTTATGGAGACCGTGCAGAAATCCCTTTTAACAGGAGTCAAGTTTACTTGCTCGAACGTCCATAGAATTACATTTTTACCAAGGGTCGAATTATTATATTTACTTAATGGCCGCTTTTTCTTACATTGCTGAAAAGCTGTCTGCTTTTTGGCACACCCGTATTTGTTTTTGGTGCACTGATTTTTGTGTCAAATTATTCACTCCAAATGATATGGGGGGGGGAAAAAATAAATATAGGCTCAGATTTTCCAGGGCCGATGACTGCGTACACGGTGCATACGGGGCCGTAAATGCCCCGCAGGATTACGCCTGCGCGAAAACTCGGAACTTGTGGTCTGACAAGAATCTTCTTGACAGATCCTCCACATCCCCGGGAAATGGACATTTGCTGGCGGAGAGTTGGGCTAATTGCCCAGCGAATGCCCGTGAAACTCTTACGCCTGGTAAAAGCAGGCGCAGGGCTGCCTTTTACCAGCATAAGAGTGAAAATAAATATTTAAATAAAATTTTTTAAATGATTTTAACATTCAAAAAACCTGTAAAATAAATGTTATTTTTGGCCCCTTGAAAAATGTTTGAATTTATTTCTCAAAGAATAACATTTTTGCTTTAAATGTTTAATTAAATTGTATTTTAAACATGTAATTTGTTTTATTTCAGTGTTTTTTGGGTGATTTCTATTCATGCTCATGGGGATTCCGTACGTAAATGGAATCCTCATAAGCATACTGGGAATCCCCTTTCTGATTGGTTGGGCCGGCCCACGTGTTCCCAGGGGCGCTTGTGAACCGCGTGTGCACCTGGGATACGTGGGCCTCTACACATGCGTACGCGCAGAAGCCCAGGAGCGCGAGTCTCCGGGGATCTCGGACCTCGGGTCGGTGCGTAGTTTTGTTGCAGTTTGGGGGCATCCGCCTCGACCGCAAATTCAGGCGCATAATTTGCAGAATCCAGCAATGCAGCATGATTGTGAGAAACATAATAGAGTTGCTGACCAAGTTTATTTACATTATTATACAGTCAAGCTCCGTTGTATGCAGACACCATTTGTGGAAGATTGTTTAGAACCTGAAACTGTTCATGTAAGCCATCAACAGTATTTTGAGTATATTCAAGGCCGAGAGCGATAGATTTTTGGACTCGAGGGGAATCAAGGGATATGGGGATCGGGCGGGAAAGTGGAGTTGAGGTCGATGATCAGCCATGATCTTATTGAATGGCGGAGCAGGCTTGAGGGGCCGAATGGTCTACTCCTGCTACTAATCCTCATGCTCTTATAGATTTCAAATAGATTTTAAGCAAGCTGTGTTCATATACATTGTACAAATAAACTGGCTTCTGATTCTCCCAGTTTGAACTGATTAATACTGCTTAGCGCTTGTGGAATGTTCCACGTCTTTTTCCATCGGTGTCTTTGGTTCAGTTGCAGCAGAGGTGTGGCATGTCTCAGCACATTTTGTCAGCAGGCACCAGTACCAACTTTGCAGGGCATGAAGTATCATTCTGGATCAGCTCCGTCAGAAATCTGCTGTACGGTGTGGATTCAAGTCCCCAATCCAGGGACTTGAACACGTAACCCAGGCCGACACTCCAGAGCAGTACTGAAGTACTTTTTGAAGTGTGGTCACTGTTGTAATGTAGGAAACGCGGCAGCCAATTTGCGCACAGCAAGCTCCCACAAACAGCAATGTGATAATGACCAGATAATCTGTTTTAGTGATGCTGATTGAGGGATAAATATTGGCCAGGACACCGGGGATAACTCCACTGTTTTTCTTCAAATAGTGCCGTGGGATCTTTTACATCCACCTGAGAGAGCAGACAGGGCCTCGGTTTAACGTCTCATCCGAAAGACGGCACCTCCGACAGTGCAGCACTCCCTCAGTACTGCCCCTCCGACAGTGCAGCACTCCCTCAGTATTGCACTGGAGTGTCGGCCTGGATTTTTGTGCTCAAGTCTCTGGAGTGGGACTTGAGCCCACAACCTTCTGACTCCGAGGCGAGGGTGCTGCACACTGAGCCACAGTATGTTCCACTTAGCCAAGGCTGACACCTTTTACAACAATCTAGCAGCTTTTATGTTTATCTTCTGGTGCTGGTCCACAAAATTTATTTTCAATTTCATAACTTGCCACGGTAGGATTTGAACTCAACCTCTCGGTTGCTCATCCAGCACCATAACCAATAGCTTACAGTACCCTGGTCTGAAGTGCCATAAGACTGCACAACAAAATCGGGAATCTGAATGTCTCTGCTGAGGAAGAAAGCTATGATAGAATAGTAGCCAGGGACTTGGTTTAATTATATAGACTGGTAGATAAATATACAGGGTTATAGATTGTTCGGAAGTGATATAAGGGAAGAAAATAAGAGGTGGAGTGGCTGTGCATGTTGAAGTACCTCATGGCACCTGCAATGGATAGCTCTTTTTTAGAATGTGTGGAATCTTTGAGAATTAGACAGAATGGCAAAAATAATTTAAAAAAAAAAAAAAATTATTCTGTTATATAAGAATGTTAGAATTAGGAGCAGGATTCGGCCCTTCGAGCCTGCTCTGCCATTCAATAAGATCACGGCTGATCTTCTACCTCAACTCCACTTTCCCGCACTATCCCCATATCCCTAACACTCTAAAACTTGGGAATTTGAAGAGTGGGAAGCAGGTGCTGCTTTTTTTCCCTCCAGTACTTGTAGTTTGTGTTACAGGTAAATATTTAATTTAATCTACCTATAACTTTAACTTCCAAGTTAATTCAAATTGTTAAACTAAATTTCAGTATGACACCTAGTACTCACCCACTACTTACCAAAGACTTTGACTCTCTCCAAATTCCCAACTTTTACACTCTGTTTAGGTGCACTCCATTTAAGACCACTCTGTGCCCCCGGGTCAGGCAGAGGATACAGGTAGCGCGATGGCAATTCCATTTTGCATGGGATTGATGGGAAGATTATAGAAATAATAATGAATGATTTCTAGAAATGATTATGGAACGCTATATAACTCAAATGGTCATGAAAACTCAAGGCGGGGGAGCATTACCAGCCTTGCCATTGTGTAATAGCTAAGAAACGATCAGTGTCAGAACAAGCAGCTCTTCGTAGCTACAATATGGGGGTGTTTAAAATTTGTCCGACAATGGAAAAGGAGAGGAAGAAACTTTAAGGCCTAGAAATTCAGTTGGGCGCGCCAGCCGTTAGCGCCTTAGGAGGAGTAGATCTCGAGCGCTAGGCGCTTAGCGCCCGGGCGCAGCGCGATCTGCGCCTCGCCCCAACTTCAGTACACATTTAGCGCCGGCGCAAAGTCTTAGCGCGCGCCCTGCTGCGCGCGCAGATCATGACGTCATTTACTAGTGCAACGCCCTTTGTGCGCCCCGAACCGGAACTTCACTCGCGCCGGGCCATTGTGCGCCGGGCGGCCCTAACGACTGTGAAGTGGAACGGTACACAGCCGAGGCGGGCCGCGGGGAGCGCTAATTAAAGGGCACTTACCCTGCACTATAAAGGGCAGACATTTTGCAGCATTCACTCTTGTGCAACGGTTTTTTGGAGAGAGACCAAGGAGGAGAGCTTACTGGTTTGGACCAACACTAGGACAGGTATTTTTGGCTCAGGCCAGAGCTTAGCAATTATCTTTGCCTTCATTGAGAGCTCAGTGTTTGCCAGCATATAATGGGGGCTGCATTGGGTGCCAACGCTGACTTTCAGCCTTATGCCAGAAGGGCTTACAGACGCCGTGAGAGAGTGGCAGCCCTGGCTAGACGCAGAGGGGGCAACAGGCGTCGCCAACTGAGGCCTTACCCACCCAGGGTATACCGCCAGCAGTCCTCCTATCTGACCATGTCTGCCGCGATGTGTGTAAGGAGGCTGCGATTCAGAAGGGAGGTGGTTGCAGACATCTGCCAGCTGCTTCAGAGAGATCTGCAGCCACAGCTGATGCGCAGGACGTCTCTGTCGGTGGCAGTGAAGGTGACGGTGGCTCTCAACTTCTATGCCACCGGCTCCTTCCAATCCGCTGCTGGGGACATCGCTAACATCTCCCAGTTCGCCGTGCATTGCTGCATCCGCCAGGTGACCGAAGCCCTTTTCAGAAGGAGACATCAATTCATCTCCTTCCCCATGACCCTGGACAAGCAGCAGCAGCGTGCAGTGGGATTTGCAAGAATAGCGGGCTTCCCCATGGTGCAGGGCGCCATTGACTGCACGCATGTGGCTTTGCGGGCACCTCTGGAGCATGCCGAGGATTACCGCAACCGGAAGGGCTACCATTCCCTCAACGTACAGCTGGTGTGTGACCACAGGCAGCGCATCCCAGCTGTCAATGCCCGCTTTCCAGGCAGCAGCCACGATGCCTTTATCCTGCGACAGACAACTGTGGCTGACATGTTCCAGGCACAGCCTCCCCCAAGAGGATGGCTTATCGGGGACAAAGGCTATCCTTTGTGTACCTGGCTCATGACCCCGCTCCGCGCGCCCACGACCCCTGCTGAAGAGGCATACAACGAGAGCCATCAAGCGACTAGGAACATCATAGAACAAACAATCGGCGTCCTCGAGCAACGGTTCCGCTGTCTCGATCGCTCCGGGGGAGCCCTCCAGTATTCGCAGGAGCGAGTCTCCCAATTCGTCGTCGTTTGCTGCATGCTGCACAACCTGGCTATCCGCAGGACTCAGGCACTGCCACCTCACGTTGGACCCCCACCTCAGGAGGAGGAGCATGAGGATGAGGAGTACCAGCCCAGGAGGGAGGCAGAAGGTCCAAGGGCCGCCCGTCGGCGGCTTATTGAATGTCACTTCTAGGCCCCCTGTCAGGGAATGGCTTGTGCCAATGAAAGAACATGATTGCAGCCGCTCCGCAAGCCCTCAGCCGGTTAAGGCAACAAACACTTCAAAGATCAAACATGGACAATGTTAATAAATAAAATGCTTTATTGTACAAACTCAGGGCCCTTCCCACATGAAAACCAAAAACAGACGAAACCCCCAAAAAACACTCAAACACATTACTCGCTCCCACAACCTGGAGAGGATTAACAAAACAGTGCAACTAAAATGGCTGTCATCCTCGGCCTTCGTAAAAAAACAAACATCACATCCTCGGCCTCAAAAAACAAACATCCAATTCTCGGCCTCAAAAAACAAACATCCAATTCTCTGCCTCAAAAAACAAACATCCAATTCTCGGCCTCAAAAAACAAACACAACTGGCCACACATTCGACTTTTTGGCCCGCTAGGGCGATGCCTTGGCCATCTTTGTGTGGCCCCTGCCTGCCGTGCTGCTCCTCCTCAAAGTAAGGCCATTGGCTGCTGCAAGGCTGGGGGCAGGCTCCAGAGGGGCACATGTTGTGACGGCAGATGCCCTTGGGGGTTGGCCTAGTCGAGGTCTGGCCGTCGAGCGGGCGGCTGTTGAATGCTGCAGCTGTGGCTGGCCAGCATCAGTCGCTGCAGCAGCTCCTGGCAGCTCCACTGGGGGAGTGGCAGTGGCGGCTGGAGGAATGGGGGCAAGCTGGCGGATGGCAGGCGCTCGCTGGTCGCCTGAGACACTGGCACTCGCCCGGGCCAGCACTGCAGCATGCGCACCAATCTACCGAGGGACAGACCGCTGTGCTGCTGCAGCGCGACGGGTGCCCTGGCGATGCCTGGCTGACACAGCGAGTGTGGCAGCAGTGAGTGCCCGTGTTGACCTGTTCAGTGACCTCATCAGAGCACCCAGTGACTGCATGGCACCACTGATCAGCTGCCCACTCGCTGCCTGAGCTGCCCCGAATGCCGCCCGACTCGCTGCCTGATCTGCCCCGAATGCCGCCCGACTCGCTGCCTGCTCTGCCCCGAATTCCGCCAAATTGATGGCCTGTGAGGCCCCGACGTCGGTGACACTCCGAGAGAGGGACTCGATGGCCTCAGGCAACCGTGCTACTACCCCCATGAGCTCCGTGTGCCGGCGCTCCGAGTCCGCGGACAAGTCCTCGAGGCGTTCCATCTCCTCGGCGAAGACCATCTCCGGACTGGAGGCCGGACTCTCCCTCTGGGGAGAAGGCCGCCAAGCTGGCCGACCCTTCCTGCGTTGCTGGACGCCGCTGGGCCCAGCAATTGGACTCCCCTCCGACCCTTCCCCCCTCTGGGCAGAAGGCCGCCGAGCTGGCACCCCCCTCCTGCGTTTCTGCAGGCTGCAGGTCCCATGAGCTCCCCTCCCCTCCGACACTTCCGCCACGCTCCCCTCCAGGGAAGACGTGTCCCCTACATTCGCATGGGTTGCCACTGCTGAGGGTTCCCCTGATGGGCCGCCTTCCTCTTGCTCCTCCTCCTCCTCCTCTTCTGAGGGGCTGTCACTGGCAAGTTCAGGGACCTCCTCCTCACCATCTGAAAGCAGGAAGGCACAAGAGTAGCTTTAGAGTGAGGAGAGGGCGTCAGCGAGGGATGCATGAGTGGTGGCATTCAGCGCATTGGTCGGACAGTGGCAAAGGATGTAGATCTGATGCGCAAGTGGGACGAGAGAGGTCCAAACGTTGATGTCCTTACCATTGGTGCCCAGAACAGGGTCGGCATCTCCACATGCAACGGGGCCAATCACCCGGCCACCCATGATGCGATCCACGCGATGTTGCAGCTCGGTGAGCGGCTGGATCTGGGGTCGGCCTCCCCCGGTCGCAGTCCGGCTCTTCCTATTATTGGCCAGCTTGGCCTGCAAGAGAAAGGACGGCCTCTAAGTACAGTGTGTAGCCCTGATCTTGTGTGCACTGCCTCCCATGGTAGAATAGCCTGGCCAGTGTGTCGCCCTGATCTTGTGTGCACTGCCTCCCATGGTGGAATAGCCTGGCCAGTGTGTCGCCCTGATCTTGTGTGCACTGCCTCCCATGGTGGAATAGCTTGGCTAGTGTGTTAAGTGCAGAATGTGCAATTGATGTTCATGCCTGTCCCATAGCTGCTGGATGAGGGCTGGCCATTAGGGCTTTCAGGTCCCCTAGCCCATAATGTGAGGTGCACATGCAAGGATGAGGAGGTCACTGGAAAGGGTACTCACCCTGACAATCCGCGTGAGGTCATTAAACTTTTTGCGGCATTGGACACCGGTCCTGGGGACCTCGCTGTTGGCTGACACCTTGCTGGCGACATGCCTCCAGGCTCTCCGGTAGGCGCGGACCGGCGCCTTCCTGCCATTGTCCGGGTACAAAATATGGCGCCTCTTCTCCACACCACCAACCAGCACACTCAGATCACGCTCTGAGAAGCGCTGCGCTCGTTCACGGGCCTTCTGCATGGCTTCAGGCGCTATTTGGGTCCAGCAGCAGTGTTCAGGCCTAGCTGGAGGGCTCCACTATCCAGGGCGTGGCAGCAGACAAGTCGACCCTTCCCCCCTTAAGAGCTGGCCGGCGCCAGGGTGTCTGCTGTCAATCACGAGATGGCCGCACCTGCGCTGCGCCCGGCCTCGGCGCTGTCGCTCAGCACCTCCGGCTTAGCGCCTAAAGAGAGGCGTCCAGCGCCAGTTTTAGCGCTCGAGCAAACTCTTAGGGCGAAGCTAATGAATATCGGAGAAGTGGCCTCGATTTGGCGGCGCCCCAAAAGTGGCTACAATGAATTTCTAGGCCTAAGACTTTGATAGAAATACGGAAGGAATAGATAATAAATTGATGAGCTTTATTAGGTACAGTACACTGAGACATAATTAGTGCTCCACGAAACGAATTTGCTCCATCAACAACAACAACACTTGTATTTATACAGCGCCTTTAACGTAGTAAAGCATCCCAAGGCACTTCACGGGAGCGTTACCAAACAGAATTTGACACTGAGCCACAGAAGGAGATATTAGGGCAGAGAGGAAGGTTTCAAGAAGCATCTGAAAGGAGGAGGAGGAGGCGGAGAGGTTCAGGGAGGGAGTTCCAGAGCTTAGGGCCTCGGCAGCTGAAGGCACGGCCACCAATGGTGGAGCTATTAAAATCGGGGATACTCGAGGCTAGAATCGGAAGTGCACAGAAATCTAGGAGGATTGTAGGGCTGGAGGAGGTTACAGAGCGCTCTGTTTGAAGAGCCTTCTAAACCAGCGCAATCTCTCAACTTTGACCCAGGGGCGTGGCCGGTTCTGCGGGGCCTGGTTCAGGAAAACTGAACCTTGAACCAGCGTAAAAGAGCGCGGAAAACATGAGCGCAAGTGCTTTTAGGTGTAACTCACTTGCATTTAAAATTCCCCGATCTTTTGCGCTGCTTTGGCCGATTCTGCCCGGATTGCACTGATATAACTAGCGGAATCTCAGCCCCAATGTACTGAGACTTTGGCAAAGCCTTTGACGCAGTACCACATAGGATATTATTTTACAAGGTTGAATGCGCGGAATTGGGGAGAAGCTTTCAAAGTGGATAATTAACTGATTGAAGCAGAGGATGCAAGGGGTAGTTGTTAAGGGAGCAGCAACAACACGGAAAGAGGAGACCTGTGTGATAGACCAGAAATTGTGAATGATGTGGAGGAAGGGACAGTTACAAATCTCATCAATGATGCCAAATTGAGAGGATCCATAAATAGGGAACGAGTGAACCAATTTCAGAGAATTATGGACAGGTTGGAAGATAGGGCCAGAGAGTCGGGAATGTTGGATGATGTAGGGAAATGCAAAGCTGGGGAAGGAGAACAGTCGGAGCACAGAATAAATGAGAACATTCTACAGGAAATTTCCCAGGAGAGGGATTTGTGGATATTAGCAGAACACGCCCTTCAACTGTCGGCACAGTGAAAAGAGCAAACAGAATCTTGTCACATATAGTTCAAGGAAGTGATTCAGTTTGTACAAACCACTGGTCTGCCTCTGCTTTCATCGGAAGTGTGGTAAACCACTTTTATCGTTCACTATCGTTACACTATAGTTATCACTGTTATATCGTTACTCTATGGTTATCACTGTTCACACTGTTGTATCACTATATGAGGTCGCCTCTTGTCACACTGTTATACCTGGGCTGACCACTGCTGACTCCGCCCATGGCTCCACCTACCTGCCCAGGTATAAAGGTGGTCGACTGGCTGGTATTCCTCCTTGTTGGATCCGATCACCCACGAGGGTGGGCTCTGTTATTTAGCCAATAAAAACCTATAGTTACTTTCTTAACTCGTCGCTTTTCATTGGATGAATTGATAGGTATATCAATTTTATTGGCTAAATTTTAAAATGTCGACACTTGAGCAGTCAAACGACCAGCCAAGCGACCAGCCAGACGCCCAGCTACAACAGCCACAGCAGCCGGCCTGGCTGCGAGCCCTCAGACCACCGTACCTGGACCTAAACCCACAGGCAGCAAACTCAGCCCTCGACTTCGAACACTGGCTGAGCTGCTTCGAAGCCTACCTGGGAGAATCCGGCATGCCTCAGAAATCCATGCTAAGAGTTCTGAACGCCCAAGTGAGCCCTAAAGTATTCGCACTCATCCGGGACCTTAAAACATACGAGGACGCCATCAACCGGCTGAAAAGACAGTACCAAACCCCGGTAAATTCCATGTATGCCAGACACCTCCTAAGATCCCGCCCGCAACAGCCAGGCGAGCCCGTGGAGGAATTTTTACGGGTGCTACAAGCACTCGGCAGAGACTGTAACTTTAAAGCGGTAACGGCGGCAGAAAATACTGAAGACAATGTCCGCGATGCCTTCGTGAAAGGCCTGCGGTCCGACTACTCACGGCAAAGACTACTGGAAGCAAGGGACCTCGACCTGGACAAAGCTGCAGCCCTCGCTCTCTCTCTAGAGGTGGCCCATCGGGACCTCGAGGCATACTCAAGGTACTGTAACTCGCGACCTTGGGACCGACCCCGACCGCGATACCCCCCGCAGCAACCCCCCTGGGACCTACCTCAGCGTCGGCGTCCCGGACCCGATCGAGACCGCCACCCCCGGTACCGGCTCCGACATCGGACCCCCGCGATCGGGCCGCCGGCTGCTTCTTCTGCGGCCAGGCGAAACACCCGAGGTCGCGCTGCCCAGCCAGGAACTCTACCTGCTCAAACTGCATGAAGAAAGGCCACTTCGCTAAGGCCTGCAGAGGTGGATCATCAGAGGCCAGCAGTGCCTCATGCGAGCTGTGGGGGCGGCCATCTTCCTTCAAGGCAACAGAGGCCAGCATCCCCACATGTGAGTCATGGAGGCGGCCATCTTTGATACAGGCAACCGACACCAGCAGTGCCTCATGTGAGTTACGGGGGCAGCCATCTTCTCCGCCATTTTGTCCAACCTCGTGGGAGACGCCATTTTACCCACCACGCTCGACCGCCACCGTGCCTCTAGACCCGACTACTGCCTCACCCGCAGACTACAGCAACTCGCTCAGCTATACACTAGCCTCCGTCTCACTGGACCAAACCCGCCCGCATCACCTGTCCAAGTCAATGATGGACATCAGAGTAAACGGCCACGCCACGACCTGCCTGTTCGACAGCGGAAGCACGGAGAGTTTCATCCACCCAGACACGGTGAGCCACTACTCCCTCCCTGTCCTGCCAACGCGCAACCGGATCTCAATGGCATCGAGATCCCACGCCACAGACATCAGCGGCTACTGTGTTGTGACCCTATTGGTTAAGGGTACGGAGTATAAAAATTTTAAACTCCTCGTCCTCCCCCAGCTATGCGCCGCCGTCCTACTAGGGCTAGACTTCCAATCCCACCTCCAAAGCGTCACGCTAGCATACGGCGGACCCCTCCCCCCACTCACAGTCGACAACCAACATATTTTAAACCGCCCACCGCGTAACACCTGCGGCCTATCCACCCTCAAGGTCTCGCCACCTTCCCTGTTCGCTAACCTCACCCCCGACTGCAAACCCGTCGCGACCAAGAGCAGGCGGTACAGTGCCGGGGACAGAGCTTTCATTAGCCCTGAGGTGCAGCGTCTCCTGAAGGAGGGCATCATCGAAGGGAGCACCAGCCCCTGGCGTGCCCAGGTCGTGGTAGTTAAGACGGGCAATAAGAACCGCCTGGTCATCGACTACAGCCAGACCATAAACAGGTACACCCAGCTGGACGCATACCCCCTTCCCCGCATATCTGATATGGTCAATCAGATCGCACAATACCGAGTATTCTCTACCATCGACCTTAAGTCGGCCTACCACCAACTCCCTATCCGCCCTGAGGACCGCCAGTATACCACCTTCGAGGCGAATGGCCGCCTCTACCACTTCCTTAGGGTTCCCTTCAGCGTCACCAACGGGGTTTCGGTCTTCCAAAGGGAGATGGACCGGATGGTTGACCAGAACGGGCTGCACGCCACGTTCCCCTACCTAGATAACGTCACCATCTGCGGCCGCGACCGGCAGGACCATGACGTTAATCTGGAGAGATTCCTCCGTACGGCCCAACGGCTGAACCTCACCTACAATAAGGAGAAATGTGTGTTTAACACCTCGCGCCTTGCCATCCTCGGCTGTGTAGTAGAGAACGGAGTCATCGGCCCCGACCCCGAAAGAATGCGTCCCCTCGTGGAGCTACCCCTCCCCCACTGTCCAAAGGCTCTGAAGAGAACCCTGGGGCTCTTCGCCTACTATGCCCAATGGGTGCCCAATTATGCAGACAAAGCCAGACCCCTCATGAAGTCCACATCCTTCCCCCTTACGGAGGAAGCGTGCGCAGCCTTCTCCCTCATTAAGGGAGACATTGCCAAGGCCACAATGCACGCAGTGGATGAGTCCATCCCCTTCCAAGTGGAGAGCGATGCATCCGACTTCGCCCTAGCCGCTACCCTTAACCAGGAGGGGAGACCAGTGGCCTTCTTCTCAAGGACCCTACAGGGCCCGGAGATCCGACACTCGTCGGTCGAGAAGGAGGCCCAAGCGATTGTGGAGGCGGTACGACGCTGGAGGCATTACCTGGCAGGCAAACGATTTACCCTCCTCACCGACCAGCGTTCGGTCGCTTTTATGTTTAATAACAAGCTGAGGGGCAAAATCAAGAATGACAAGATCTTGAGGTGGAGAATCGAACTATCCACCTATGATTATGATATCTTGTACCGGCCAGGTAAGCTGAACGATCCCCCTGATGCTCTGTCACGAATTACATGCGCCAGCGCGCAAAGTGATAGACTTCAGACCCTCCACAACGACCTCTGCCACCCCGGGGTCACCAGACTTTACCACTTCATTAAGGCCCGCAACCTGCCATACTCCATCGAGGAGGTCAGGACCGTGACCAGGAACTGCCAGACCTGTGCCGAGTGCAAACCGCACTTCTTTAGGCCGGACAGAGCAAGCCTGATCAAGGCCACCCGCCCCTTCGAGCGCCTGAGCATCGACTTTAAGGGGCCCCTCCCGTCCTCTGACCGTAATGTGTACTTCCTCAACATCGTTGATGAGTACTCCCGTTTCCCCTTTGCCTTCCCCTACCCAGACATGACCAGTACCACGGTCATGAAATGCCTGAACGACCTCTTCGCCTTGTTCGGGTTCCCAAACTATATACATAGTGACCGGGGCTCCTCCTTCATGAGCGAGGAACTCCGTCAGTTCCTACTAGCGAGAGGTATTGCTGCAAGCAGGACCACCAGCTACAACCCCCGAGGGAACGGCCAGGTGGAAAGAGAGAACGCGACGATATGGAAGGCCGTCCTCTTAGCCTTAAAGTCTAAGGGCCTCCCAACCTCCCGCTGGCCGGAAGTCCTCCCGGCAGCGCTGCATTCCATCCGGTCACTACTCTGCACTGCCATTAACGCCACCCCCCACGAACGAATGTTTGTTTTCCCCAGGAAGTCGACTACGGGAACCACACTACCAACCTGGCTGACCTCCCCGGGGCCCGTCCTGCTGCGAAAGCACGTGAGGGCCCATAAAACGGACCCCCTGGTCGAGGAGGTGAACCTCCTGCACGCCAACCCCCAGTACGCCTATGTGGCTTACCCAGACGGGCGGGAGGACACAGTCTCCTTACGGGACCTCGCACCCTCGGGCATTCCGGAGACACCACCTTTACCCCCCCCCACCCCCCCCCCCCCAATTCCAGCTCAGGTAGACGGCACGCCGGAACCCCACGAGCCTTCGCCGACCACGCAGACACCAGCATCAACACCGGAGAATGCAACACCGCCGCTGCGACGATCAGAAAGGCTTACGAGGCCTCCGGACAGACTGACTTACCAGAACTGGTAGTACACTTCACCCCGCCGGACTCAAATCTAAACAAGGGGTGAATGTGGTAAACCACTTTTATCGTTCACTATCGTTACACTATAGTTATCACTGTTATATCGTTACTCTATGGTTATCACTGTTCACACTGTTGTGTCACTATATGAGGTCGCCTCTTGTCACACTGTTATACCTGGGCTGACCACTGCTGACTCCGCCCATGGCTCCACCTACCTGCCCAGGTATAAAGGTGGTCGACTGGCTGGTATTCCTCCTTGTTGGATCCGATCACCCACGAGGGTGGGCTCTGTTATTTAGCCAATAAAAACCTATAGTTACTTTCTTAACTCGTCGCTTTTCATTGGATGAATTGATAGGTATATCAGGAAGGATATCATGTCCCTGGAGGAAATACAATAAAAAGTTTATAAATGCGAATGGACACCAGTGCTATGAGAAAGGACCATGGATGCTGTGATGTTTACATAGGAACATAGGAATACAGGAACAGGAGGAGGCCATTTTGCCCATCGAGCCTGTTCCGCCATTCAATGAGATCATGGCTGACGTGCGATCTAACTCCATTTACCCGCCTTTGGCCCGTATCCCTTAATACCTTTGGTTAACAGAAATCTATCAATCTCAGATTTAAAATTAACAATTCAGCCGTTTGCTGAAGAGAGTTCCAAACTTCTACCACCCTCTGTGTGTAGAAGTGTTTCCTAATTTCACTCCTGAAAGGTCTGGCTCTAATTTTTAGACTATGTCCCCTAGTCCTAGACTCCCCAACCAGCGGAAATAGTTTCTCTCTATCTACCCTATCTGTTCCCCTTAATATCCTGAAAACTTCCATCAAATCACCCCTTAACCTTCTAAACTCCCAAGAATACAACCTTAGTTTGTGTAATCTCTCCTCGTAACTTAACCCCTGGAGTCCGGGCATCATTCTGGTGAATCTACGCTGCACACCCTCCCTAAGGTGTGGGTGCCCAGAACTTTTCTCAGTACTCCAGGTGCGGTCTAACCAGGGCTTTGTATAGCTGTAGCATAACTTCTAAACCCCTTGCATTAGAGAAAAGGTGGTATAGAAGTGATCTTACTGAGCTATTTAAAATCCTAAAGGGAATAGAAAAACTATCTCAGTCAATGTTAAATATTGAAAGAACAAACTTGTATTTATTTTCACACTTTTCACATCTTCAGGATACTCCAAAAGTCCTTTACAGCCAAAGAATTACTTTTGAAGTGTAGTTGCTACTGTTTAAGCAGTAGCCATTTTGCATAAAGCAACGTCCCACAATCAGCAATGAGATGAATGACCAGCTCATTTGTTTTTGATAGTGTTGGTTGCATGATAGATGTTGGCTCGGGCATCTGCTCTTCTGCGGTCTGCACAGAGCGGAATTAAATGGAGTGCTTCATTTGGGAATTTGGAAAGAGTGGGAATTTCTGCTAAGTAGAAGCTGTAAATAGTGAAATTTAACATTTTGATTTAAGCCTAGAACTTGAAAAACTGTAGGTAACTGAAGCCGCCTGCCAGTGGCAATTAGCTGTCAGTCAGCTGTAAGTGCGTGTCTTGAATAGGCGCTAATCACCAGGAGCAGGAGAGCTGAGTCAACACTTGTAAATTGGGTGAGGCTCCTAGAGTATAAAAGTAAACAGTTCTGCAGAGCACAGAGTGTATTTAAACAGAGTGTTTCATTTGGGAATTTGGAAAGAGTGGGAATTTGGAGAAGAGGGGGAAGGAGTTGCTGCTTTTTGCCTACACTACTTGTGCTTTGTGTTATAGGTAGATATTTAATTTCAGTACCCATAACTTAATCTAGATCAATTAAGTAGTCAAGAAACGAAACTGTAAAGTAAGTTACTTAAATACAAATTTAATTAAGTTTAATTAAATAAAACAAGGTCATCTAGGGATGGCAGTGCAGGTGGCGTGCCTCAACTGCAGCATGTGGGAGTTTGTGGAGAGCATTGTGATCCCGGACAACCACGTTTGCAGTAAGTGGCTGCATCTTGAGGAACTTCAGCTCAGAGTTGTTGAGCTGGAGTCTGAGGTGCAGACATTGTGGGGCATCAGGGAGGGGGGAGAGTTACCTGGATACTTTGATCCAGGAGGCAGTCACACCCCTTAGGTTAGGTAGTGCTACAGGTCTGGTTAATGGTCAGCGACAGGAGGGTGCGACTGCAACTCAGGCAGGTAAGGGGACCCCAGGCGCAGTGCTGGAGGAGCCTCAGCCTTTGCCCTTGTCCAACAGGTACAAAGTTCTTTCTGCCTGTGTGGATGAGGGAAATTCCTGCAGGATGGATAAGCAAGCTGATCATGGCACCAAGGTGCAGGAGGCCATTCAAGTGGGGGGAGTGAAAGGGAATGTAGTTGTGGTAGGGGACAGTATCGTCAGAGAGATAGATGCTGCTCTCTGTAGCCGCGACTGGGAGTTCTGAAGGTTGTGCGGCTGGAGAAGAACTTGGAGTGGGAGGGGGTGGATCCAGTTGCCATGGACAACGTAGGAACCAATGACATAGGTAGAACTAGGAATGAGGTTCTGCTGATAGAGTTTGAGAAGTTGAGTCCAAATTAAAAAGCATTACCTCAAAGGCAATACTCTCTGGATTGTCACCTGAGGCACGTGCCAATTGGCATAGGGATAAGCAGATTAGAAGGTTAAATACGTGGCTCAAAGAGTGGTGTGGGAGTCAGGGGTTTTGCTTCATAGGGCACTGGCACGAGTACTGGGGAAAGAGGGAGCTGTCCCGTTGGGGCGGGCTCCACTTAAACCGGCTGGAAACAGTGTCTTGGCGAATCGAATAACTACGGCAGCAGACAGGGCTTTAAACTAATGTAGGTGGGGTGGGAGGATTCAGGAAAGAGTAAATTTAAAAGCAGCGAGAGAAATGTCAAGGCTCTAGAGCAGACTAGAGTTTTGGGTAAAAATAAGCAGAGTGGGTCAGGAAGGGACAGAGAGAGTAACAAAGGTCATAGGGTATCAGTGACTAAGGTGACATCAGGGAAAAAGAGAAATAAGTCAAAGCTAAAGGCCCGATATCTGAATGCGTGAAGCATTCGCAACAAGAAAGATGAATTAATAGCGCAGATAGAAATGAATAGCTTTGATCTAATAGCCATTACGGAGACGTGGTTACAAAGTGGCCAAGGTTGGGAGCTAAATATTCCAGGATACTTAACTTTGAGAAGAGATAGGCAAAATGGAAAAGGAGGAGGGGCCCTGATAATAAAGGATGGGATAAAGACAGTAGAGAGAAAGGATCTTAGCTCCGAAAATCAAGAAGTAGAATCAGTTTGGTGGAGCTAAGAAACAGCAAGGGGCAGAAAACATTAGTAGGAGTTGTTTATAGGCCCTCAAACAGTAGTTATAATGTAGGGCAGAGTATAAATCAGGAAATTAGAGGCGCATGTAACAAGGGTAATACAGTAATCATGGGGGACTTTAATCTACATATAGACTGGGCAAACCAAATTTGCATTAATAGTGTGGAGGACGAATTAATGGAATGTATACACGGTAGTTTTCTAGATCAGTGTGTTGAGGAACCAACAGGCTATTTTAGATCTAGTATTTTGCAACGAGAAAGGGTTAATTAAAAACCTTGTAGTAAAGGGGCCCTTACGGAAGAGTGACCATAATATGATAGAATTTTATTTTCAGTTTGAAAATGATTTGGTTAAATCCAAAACTAGGGTCTTAAATCTAAACAAAGCAAACTATGTAGGTATGAGGGGTGAGTTGGCTAAGGTAGATTGGGAAACTACATTAAAAGATATGACGGTAGACACGCAATGGAAAGCACTTAAAGAATTAATACATAATTTCCAACAGATATACATTCCTTTAAGGCACAAAAACCCCACAGGGAAAGTGGTCCAACCGTGGCTAACAAGAGAAGTTAAAGATAGTATTCGATCAAAGGAAGAGGCTTATAATGTTTCCAAAAGAGCAGTAAACCTGAGGCTTGGGAGAATTTTAGAATTCAGCAAAGGAGGACCAAGAAATTGATAAAGAAAAGGAAAATAGAGTGTGAGAGTAAACTAGCAAGAGACATAAAAACAGATTTTTCTGATCTGGAAACAGCAACAGAACTCGAGAGCAAGAAAGCAGCTCTACAGAAGCCTGAAGGCCGAGGTCCAACAAAAAACTCGCGACCTAAAAAACAGATGGTGGGTGGAGAAAGCGCAGGAGATCCAGCAGTCCGTGCCCGCTGGAAGGAGCACTTCGAAGATCTCCTTAACCACGACTCTGTCTTCGACACGAGTGTCCTCAACTCCATCCCACAGCATGCTACCCGCCACCATCTCAGCACAACCCCGGCATGAGGTTGAAAAGGCCATCCGACAACTGAAGAACAACAAGGCCTCAGGAGCAGATGGAATCCCCGCCGAGGCACTGAAGCATGGCGGAGAAGCACGACTGGCGCGAATTCATGAACTCATTTATCTGGAAGGAGGAGAGCATGCCAGGGGATCTCCGAGACGCCGTAATTATGACCATCTTCAAGAAAGGTGACAAGTCCGATTGCGGTAATTACAGAGGAGTTTCCTTGCTATCTGCCACAGGGAAAGTCATCGCAAGAATCCTCCTCAATCACCACCTCCCAGTGGCCGAAGAGCTCCTCCCAGAGTCGCAATGCGGGTTCCGTCCACTAAGGGGCACAATGGACGTGATCTTCACCGCACGTCAATTACAAGAGAAATGCAGGGAACAGCACCAACCACTGTACATGGCCTTCTTTGATCTCACAAAGGCCTTCGACACTGTCAACCGTGAGGGATTATGGAGTGTCCTCCTCAAATTCGGTTGCCCTCAAAAGTTTGTCACTATCCTCCGCCTGCTTCACGACGACATGCAAGCCGTGATCCTGACCAACGGTTCCACCACAGACCCAATTCATGTACGAACCGGGGTCAAGCAAGGCTGTGTTATCGCACCAACGCTCTTCTCAATCTTCCTTGCTGCAATGCTCCATCTCACCCTCAGTAAGCTCCCGACTGGAGTGGAGCTAATTTACAGAACAAACGGGAAACTGTTCAACCTCCGTCGCCTCCAGTCCAGATCCAAGGTCGTCCCATCCTCTGTCGTCGAATTACAGTATGCAGACGATGCTTGCGTCTGCGCTCACTCGGAGGTCGAACTCCAAACCATCGTAAACACCTTCACCGAAGCATACGAGAGCATAGGCCTTGCACTAAACATCCGTAAGACAAAGGTCCTCCACCAACCTGCCCCCGCCACACAGTACTGCCCCCCGATTATCAAAATCCACGACAAGGCCTTGGACAACGTGGACCACTTTCCACACCTCGGGAGCCTACTGTCAACAAGGGCAGACGTCGACGACGAAGTCCAACACCGCTTTCAGTGTGCCAGTGCAGCCTTCGGTCACCTGAGGAAGAGAGTGTTTGAAGACCAGGACCTCAAACCCGGCACTAAGCTCATGGTCCACAGGGCAGCAGTGATACCTGCCCTGCTGTATGCCTCAGCGACATGGACCATGTACGGCAGGCACCTCAAAGCACTGGAGAGGTACCACCAACGCTGCCTCCGCAAGATCCTGCAAATCCATTGGCAGGATAGGTGCAGCAACGTCAGTGTTCTCGCTCAGGCCAACATCCTCGGCATCGAAGCTTTGACCATGCTCAATCAGCTCCGATGGACGGGTCACATTGTCCGCATGCCTGATACGAGACTCCCAAAACAAGCGCTCTACTTGGAGCTCCGGCATGGCAAGAGAGCCCCAGGTGGGCAGAGGAAACGCTTCAAGGACACCCTCAAAGCCTCCTTGAAAAAGTGTAACATCCCCACCGACACCTGGGAATCCCTGGCCCAAGACCGCACAAAGTGGAGGAGAAGCATCCGGGAAGGCGCCGAACACCTCGAGTCTGTTCGCCGGGAGCAAGCGGAAGCCAAGCGCAAGGAGCGCACGTCAACCCAAGCACCCCACCCCCCCGCCCCTCCAACCACCGTCTGCCCCACCTGTGACAGAGACTGTAGGTCCCGCATTGGACTCATCAGTCACCTGAGAACTCATTTTTAATGTGGAAGCAAGTCATCCTCGGTTGCGAGGGACTGCCTAAGAAGAAGAAACCTGAGGCTTGGGAGAATTTTAGAATTCAGCAAAGAAGGACCAAGAAATTGAAAAAAGGAAAATAGAATATGAGAGTAAACTAGCGAGAGACATAAAAACAGATTGTAAAAGCTTCTATAGGTATGTAAAAAGGAAAAGATTAGTGAAAGTAAATATGGGTCCCTTCCAGGCTGAGACAGGAGAAATTATAATGGGGAATAAGGAAATGGCAGAGAAATTAAACACATACTTTGTGTCTGTCTTTACGGAAGATGATGCAAAAAACTTGCTGGAAATAGTAGAGAAGCAAGGGTCTAGCGAGAATGAAGAACTGAAAAAAAGTAGTATTAGTAAAACAATCGTACTGGATAAATTAATGGGAAAGCCAATAAATCCTCTGGACCTGATGGCCGACATCCTAAGGTTTTGAAAGAGGTGGCTATACAGATAGTGGATGCATTGGTTGTCATCTTCCAAAATTCCGTAGATTCTAGAGCAGTTCCCACGGATTGGAAGGTAGCAAATGTAACTCCACTATTTAAGAAAGGAGGGAGAGAGAAAACTACTGACCAGTTAGCCTGAAATCAGCAGTAGGGAAAATGCTAGAATTTATTATTAAGGACGTGGTAACAGGGCACTGAGAAAATAATAATAGGATTGGGCAGAGTCAACACGGATTTATGAAAGGGAAATCGTGTTTGATGAATCTGTTAGAGTTTTTTGAGGTTGCAACTAGCAGAATAGATGAGGGGGAACCAGTGGATGTTGTGTATTTGGATTTTCAGAAGGCATTCGATAAAGTGCCACACGAGGTTATTAAACAAAATTAGTGCTCATGGGATTGGGGGTAATATACTAGCATGGATTGAGGATTGGTTGACGGAGAGAAAACAGAGAGTAGGAATAAACGGGTCATTTTCGGGTTGGCAGGCTGTATGTAACTAGTGGGGTACCGCAAGGATCAGTGCTTGGGCCTCAGCTATTCACAATCTATAGCAATGATTTGAATGAGGGGACCAAATGTAATATATCCAAGCTTGCTGATGATACAAAGCTGGGTGGGAATGTAAGTTGTGAGGAGGATGCAAAGAGGCTTCAAGGGGATATAGACAAGCTAAATGAGTGGACAAGAACATGGCAAATGGAACATAATGTGGAGAAATGTGAAGTTATCCACTTTGGTAGAGAAAATAGAAAAGCAGAGTATTTTTTAAATGGTGAGAGATTGGGAAATGTTGTTCAGAGGGACCTGGGTGTCCTTGTACACAAATCACTGAAAGTTAACATGCAGGTACAGCAAGCAATTAAGAAAGCAAATGGTATGATGGCCTTTATTACAAGAGGATTTGAGTATAAGAGTAAAAGCGTCTTACTGCAATTATATAGGGCCCTGGTGAGACCACACCTGAGGTATTGTGTACAGTTTTGGCCTCTTTACCTAAGGAAAGATATACTTGCCATAGAGAGTGTGCAACAAAGGTTCACCAGACTGGTTCATGGGATGGGGGGGATTGTACTATGAGGAGAGATTGAGTAGACTAGGCCTATATTCTCTGGCATTTAGAAGAACGAGAGGTGATCTCATTGAAGCATACAAAATTCTTACAGGACTTGACAAGGTAGATGCAGGGAGTATGTTTCCCCTGGCTGGGGAGTCTAGAACCAGGGGTCACAGTCTCAGAATAAGGGATCAGCCATTTAGGACTGAGATGAGGAGAAATTTCTTCACTCAGAGGGTGGTGAATCTTTGGAATTCTCTACCCCAGAGGGCTGTGGAGGCTCAGTTGTTGAGTATATTCAAGGCAGAGATCGATAGATTTTTGGATATTAAGGGAATCAAGGGATATGGGGATAGTGCAGGAAAGTGGAGTTAAGGTAGAAGATCAGCCATGATCTTTTTGAATGACGGCGCAGACTCGAGGGACCGAATGGCCGACTCCTGCTCCTAATTATTATGTTCTTTGAGTACTGCCATGGGATCTTCTATGTTAGAGGCAGAAAGGGCCTTAGTTTAACATTTTATCTTAAGGATTGCATCTTCAGCAATGCAGCACTCCCTTAGTACTGCACCAACGTGTTAGTCTAGATGATGCCCTGGAGTGGCATAAACTGATGAGCTTCTGAGTCGGAGGAAAACATGCTACCATTGAGCCAAGACATGCTCTACATTAACGTAAGATGTAGGACATTCAAAGAGTGAATACACAGTTAGGATACGGATTTCTGTGGAATAGCCTACCGAGGGAGGTAGGACAAGTAGCAAGGCTACTGAAGGGTATCAATGGAAAAAAGTGGCTGAGGATATCTGACTTTCAGGACTGGCTGAACGGATGAAATTGTTATTTTCCTGTCTCTTCCAGGGAAATTGGGACATGGTAGTCGAGGAGGGGGACCTTTATCTATATTTTTATCTATGATTCATTGTTGGTGACCAGGGCATCCTAGAGCTAGGTTGATTATGTTGAGGAGTTGGGGAGGAATCTCCCAGAGCTTTTCTGAAATTAGCAACCGATAATTTTGTCCTTTTTAAAATCTTGTTGAGGATCTAGAATTGCTAGCAATGTGTGAGGGTGGTGCGCAAGGTTGCACCATCTGATGGATTGTGAGCATTGTGGGGTTGATGGTATTGCTGTTAGCCTTTTCATATGTTCGTAGGTACATCCATTGTGATATTGTCCACCTGAGCTTCCGCCTGCAGTATGTGCAAGGTGCTTCCAATTAATGAATGAAGACGCTAATTTCCTAACATGTAAACACTCTAGAACGTGTGAGGATCCATCCTGTCAGTAACATAACAGTAAGGGAGACCTGGCCTCGGGCATCTTCCAGTGGGTGAGGGGGTGGTTGGGGGGGAAAAGCCAGTCAACTTTTCTGTAAGTGTATCGTTTTTCAGTACAGGTGGGAATTACACTGAATTAAATCTTGATGATGATTACTGGATGTCATGTGCTAAACCAAGCCATTGTGGTCATTGTAAATAGTGTTCTTCAGCTTGGGTGTCTCTGCTTTCAGCAGTTTCAGATTATTTACAACATGAATGATGAGCTACATTTCTGTTGCACTCCTCACTTAAGAAGATGTCCAGATCACGTGGCAGGATAGTGGACGCTGAGCATGAGGAAGAAAGGGAAGAGAGAGAGAGAAGATAGGAGGGGTCTAAAGCATGGTTGTGGTCAATATTTATCCCTCAATCAACATAACAAAAACAGACTATTTGGTCATTATCACATTGCTGTTTGTGGGAGCTTGCTGTGTACAAATTGGCTACTGTCTTTCCCACATTACAACAGTGACTACACTTCAAAAAAGTACTTCATTGGCTGTAAAGCGCTTTGAGATGTCCGCTGGTCATGAAAGGCGCTATAGAAATGTAAGTGTTTCTTAAGTCTTTTAATTTCCTTCAGCCCCACAACCCCCGAGATATCTGCGCTCCTCTAATTCTGGCCTCTCGAGCATCCCTGATTACAATTGCTCCACCATTGGTGGCCGTGCCTTCTGTTGCCTGGGCCCTAAGCTCGGGAATTCCCTCGCTAAACCCCTCCGCCTCGCTCCCTCTCTCTCCTCCTTTAAGACGCTCCTTAAAACCTACCTCTTTGACCAAGCTTTTGGTCACCTGCCCTAATTTATCCTTATGTGGCTCGGTGTCAATTTTATGTCTTAAAATACTCCTGTGCAGCGCCTTGGGACGTTTTACTACGTTAAAGGTGCTATATAAATACAAGTTGTTGAAGAGGAGGGACTTTAAGAGGCTTTTGAAACCAGTGAGGGAGTTGATGAGGTGGAAGTGCTGAGAAAAGGAGTTAATTGAAGTAAAAATCCCTCGTTTTTGAAAAGGATTGCATCTAGGTGGAAGTGACCAGAAGGATTCATTTTGCTATCCTGAACAATCTGTGGGCAAACCTTGGAAATTTCACAAGCGGAATAACGAATACCTACAATTGAGTGATGAGACTGGAGTGAATCAACATTAGGCTCAATGTGAAAATGTTTGAAATTTAGCAGCCACAAGATGGCAGTAATAACTTGCTGTTGAAAGGTCTGTGAATTCAGTTAATTGGACAGTCAGTGCACAGTCTAACTCTGAATAGTCTTCGCAGAAAGATCTTTTTGAGACTGCCCTTGCAGCAGCTTGTTTTGTGGCGGTGCTGTCATTAGTAAGTAACTCCAGGAATGTTTTCCAAACTTGCTTATATTCCATACTGGCATTCACAATTTGACAAGTAAGGAAAGTTAACACAAATACAGGCAAACTGTGAAAATAATTCCCGGATTGATGTGCTGAAAGCTGCACTTAAACGCAAAAAACCCCACAAAAACAAATTAAAACCAAAATTGCGACAATAAAATGAATAGCAAAAATCAGTTTGAGTCCCTCCTCTGCTTGGCTAAAGGTTGCAGGTTAGGAATGAGTTTATATAACTATACGGTATTCTTCAGAAAATTAACTGTTAGTTCACGTAATGTCATATCAGTGTGACTCGCTATTTAGCTGTAGCTGATTTAATGGCCCAGAAATTCGGGTCGGCGGCTTCCCGCGGGTGCAAGCCCCCAACCTGTACTTAACTAGCGCGCCGGCCGTTGTGCTGTGGGCCCCCGTGGAATTCCGATCCGGGGCCTGCTCCAGCTGTCGGCGCACCGTGCTTGTGTATCCCAGGGGCGCAGTTAGTTCGATGCGTCACCTGGGGTCACGTGGGCCATGGGGAGCCAATCAGAGCAGGGAATGCTTCATTCATAAGTTTGACAGGAAGAGCTGTCAAAACTTAGAAATACTACGGGCCCCAAAACATCACTAAATCTTCAAATAAATTTTTTTTAAACACATTTTTTAAATAAACTATAAATTACATGAAATAACTATTTTAAACAATAATTTAAATTTTTGAAAAAAATAATTTTATTTTCTAACGGGGCTAAAAATAAACTTACCTTGCTTTAAAGTATTTAAAAATAATAAACCTGTGGAAAAAATGTTTTAATTTTAATTAATTCACCACTTACCTTGTAAAAAGCAGGCCTTACGCCTGCTTTTTAAATATCTAACTTCTGGAGACTTACCCTCCCGGGAAAACCTGTTTAAAAAAAAACCTAAGTTCGATGCGCACGCGCTGCCTCTCCTGCGCATGCGTTCGACCTCTGAACCCCAGTGCATGCAGGAAACCGGCACTTCCATTGGGCCTACGGGCGAGTACCCCGTGTGTACTCACCCGTGGAGACCCGAATTTCTGGGCCATTATTATATTTTTAAACTAAAAGCAGAAATGATGCAAGTGAATTAAAATATATCCACATTTCTTCAGACTTGAGGTGCTTTATTGTCCAGTTAGAAAATTAAAAAAAACAATGATATAAGCAGATGTGTAAAGGCAGTGGCAGCACTGGTGGGACCATTCGGTTCCGAATTCTCTTAATGAACGTCTATTCTCTCTGCTTCCAGTCGTGCCAGAATGATCCGTCTGATTGGCTTGCTGGCCTACCACACAACTGAATTGAAGGACGATGTGCCAATCACAGAGGTAAGACCGTTTCTTTTTCAATCCGCGATGGTACAAGAGTGCACAACTGTTCCTGCTGAGTACAGCTCAGTTTGCATATTTCAGACCTGAACAGAAAATATTTCTTGGTTCAGATCAGTTGATTGGGCTAATTCAACATGGAAGTGTTCCAACTTTACGGCGCAATGTAGATTGCACATTCAAACTTGGGTCTTTATATATTCCCTATCCTTGTTGTTCTTCACCGGACACAGGGAGACTCTTTGTTTGGGAGAAAAATTATGCTGTTATATAATCATCACGAAAGAAAGAGAGAGACTTGCATTTCTATAGCACCTTTCATGACCACCAGATGTCCCAAAGCGCTTTACAGCCAATGAAGTACTTTTTGGAGTGTAGTCACTGTTGTAATGTAGGAAACGTGGCAGCCAATTTGCGCACAGCACTAACGGCAATGTGACAACGATCAGATAATCTGTTCTTGGTACTGCTGATCAAGGAATAAATGTTGGGTAGTACACCGGGGATAACTCCCCAGCTCCTCTTCAAAATAGTGCCATGGGACCTTTTACGTCCGCCTGAGAGAGCAGAGGGAGCCTCGGTTTAACGTCTCATCCGAAAGACGTCACCTCCGACAGTACAGCGCTCCCTCAGTACTGCCCTTCCGACAGTGCAGCACTCCCTCAGTACTGCCCCCTCCGACAGTGCAGCACTCCCTCAGTACTGCCCCCTCCGACAGTGCAGCACTCCCTCAGTACTGCCCCCTCCGGCAGTGCAGCACTCCCTCAGTACTGCCCCCTCCGGCAGTGCAGCACTCCCTCAGTACTGCCCCCTCCGGCAGTGCAGCACTCCCTCAGTACTGCCCCCTCCGGCAGTGCAGCACTCCCTCAGTACTGCCCCCTCCGGCAGTGCAGCACTCCCTCAGTACTGCCCCTCCGACTCAGTACTGCACTGGAGTGTCAGCCTGGATTTTGGTGCCTAAGTCGCTCATCATCAAGCAACAACATATCCAGCTATTGCAGCATATTTCTTGCGCTAGTTTAGAATAATTAATCTCTTATTTCTAGGGCTCCAAAAATAATCAACCGGTTTGTCCTAACTAGAAAAAACATTTGAATTCAAACAATTTGGATAAATCATTTGTAAAACAGAAGCATAGAGCTCTGAACTATTGAGAAATGTTTATTACCTGGAAGTATTTGTCGGGAATGAGATGCATGAATGTGCTGGCTGAGTTGATGGATGGTCATTTTGTGCTGCAGAAGGCCAAATGCATTGCAAGTAATAGCCCAAAATAAATAATGTTTCTGTTGACATTCATGCTTCATTTATCAAACGTATGCTATGTGAATATTCACAGCATTGACATTTCAGTTTGCCAACAGCCCAATTCCTTTAAGAAGCTTTCATTTATTTAACCGAAAAGCTAATGTTTCTGAAATGGGAATTTAATACTTTGAAATTCCATCGGCTGTCAGATGAAATCACTCTTTTTTACTTATTTAAATGAGCATTCAACCTGAATACAAAATCTAAGAGCATTCTCCGTGGAACAGTATTAGTGTAAATGTGTCATTTCTAAAGAACTTTGCTCGTGAAGTTTCATTCTATCACTTTTATGTTTTTATAACTAATGAAAGCACAACTGCAGAGTTCTCACGATAGCTTACGACTTCATTAAATGGGATTTACTGAAATAGAGATTGATGCATTGAAAGTGTAAGTCAACATCATCAAATACTGGTCCTATTCAATAAGACAATTCGAAAGGTGTTTGTCTGAACCCACATGATCCAGTTGTAGCTACTATTCCGATCCGGTTTTCAAAAAGTTTACGTTCGGGCTTCCTGAACTAGTTGTGTTGATCAAGGACTAACGAGTAATGAAGAACAAATTTAATTTATTGTGAAGTTTGATTATTTAGAGAAACAGACGCTGAAGTAAAAAAGCTAGCAGACAGGTGTCGAGTTCTGGTCAACTTGATGAAGAAAGAAACATTTTATTAAGATGTGACTAAAAGAACCTTAAATTTAAGCCACTGTCCAACCTTTTAGAATATAGAAATTAGAATGCAAGTTAAAGCCACTGAATTTGTGCTCGTTTTACCCCGGTTTTTGTGTTCTGGCTTAGCAAGTGGCTCTGCTGAAAATTTGGCCGTAAGCTCCTATCGGCAATATCTGCACAGAAACCGGCGTAAATTTCGCAGACATTTCTGCTTAAGTGCAATCCTGGAAATTGCAGGCCAGCGTGAACAGTTGTAAAGCTCTGTAATTTAACCCTCTGCGGTTCCTTCCTGTCGTTAACATTCTGAAAATAAAACTCCAATCATAAAAAATTACACTTTGATCTTCGAAATCCAACAGCCATCTACGTAACAGCTGATCTACATTTACAGCAGACTATGTCATGCAAATATTACAGATGTGTTCTTAAATTGAGTTTAGTCCATTTTGTATAATATCACTTAAATATCAGCAGAACTACAACACGCAATATTAGTTTGGTGGTGAAATCCTTTATTATTTTATCATTTACAGAGTGTATTCTGCTGTAAACTGGTTGCCATATTCCTACATCGCTTTTTATCCTCTCACCTGTGACATACCTTCATTATTTCCAATGCATTTGTAGACCACATGCTAGTGAACTGAAGTGTAAAGTTTAACTGTAACATTATATACTTATTTTTCTTTGATTAGTAAATGTGTAATGCTGAGTTTAAAGAACTTATTGGCCCGGATTTTGCGGTCAGCGGTGAAGGAGCGGTGTTCGCTGTTCACCTCACTGACAGCGGGCTTTAGAGCGGAGACTTGCTCTAATCCAGCGTCTGATTCAGCGCGGCGCCCTTTAATGTTGGCAAAATGTTGACATGATTTTCAAGCAGTGTTCCTCACAACATAGTTTCACTAATATTTTTGCTAAAATTAGAAGGGCTTTCATTCTCCCTTCCCACCCCCCACCCCAATGATCAAAGCACTTTCTCAACAGAAGTGGTATTAGCACTGGAGTAAAACCTTTTCCTGATGTAGTGTACAATCCTTATCGTTTGTGCCCTTGTATATAATGTCAATAATTCCTGGAACAAATTTGGTACTAAAATATTCCCTATTGTAAATTCTCTTTACGCAAATGATGTGGTTATAATTTTGTCTGAAATATTTTAAAAATCCTTATTTTAATGGGGATGTGTTATGCCCTGGTTTGTACTATAGGGTTACTTCTGACAGTAGTCGACTGCCCCTCCATACCATCTTATATGTTGCAGACACGTCCACAAAAGCCACTGCTGTTTTGAGCCCACATTGATAACCAGCTTCGATGTGGGTTGTGGGTACAAGTACCTGGTCACAGGTGTTCTGTCCAGGTCTAAACCCACATTGCTCCTTAGGGATGTAATCTTGGAGGAGTGGCACGAGTCTTTGGAGTAACATCCTTTCCAAGAGCTTGTACGTAAAGCACAGCAATGTGGTTGGTTTTCGGCTCATCGCTGCTTTCTCTGGTTTTGAGATGGCGATGACCGTTGCATGTTGCTCCAACTTGGGCATCTGACAAAAGATATGCACGTCCGTAAAGAAGCGCAACAACCAGTTGCAGGGATGTTGACCTCGGTTCCTCAGAAATTCTGGGAAGACGCCATCTGAGCCTGCAGTTTTACCAGATTCGGTAACCACCAGATCCTTGTTCAGTTCTTCGCTGGTGAATGGCCTTGATAAATAAAATCTCGGTGGGCCCTTTTTTTTACTTCCTGTTTTTCATGGCCACCTTGGAGTTCAGGAGAATTTGAGTGGCAAAAGCACCAGCTGTGACATGCAGGGCTCTGTTTTGAGATGGGTGTGGTCAACGCCACCAAGGTTATGGAGAAGTCTCCAGGCTTCCCTTCAAGTGGGTGAAATCTAGGGTCTGCATGGCTTCTGCCCCTCGCTCTTGTCAAGCAGACTTAGTGATTCCAAGAGTGTGGTTGCAGCAGTAGGGTTACTTGTCCTGTACTCCTATAGAATTGCTTCACTGTTGACTGACCAGCAGGGAATGTAGGCTTTTCTGTATCCATGAAGGATGTTCTTTCTCTCAGCCAACTTAAGGAAGTTGATAAACCTGTCAGAGTTTGCTGCGTTTGCAGGAATTCTTTGAGCAGCTTCTTATACTGTTTCCATGTGGCCATTAATGAGCCTTTGGATCGTTCAAACGTGGCTTTGGTGCTGATGTGATGAGATGGCCAACATGTATGGCCAGATGTTGCTGGCGATTCGGAAAGGCATCCAGGACTGTTCATTCGGCCATTAGGGGCTCGTACAGTGTCAGCCGTGGCTCAGTGGGCAGCACCCTCGGCTCTGAGTCAGAAGGTTGTGGGTTCAAGTCCCACTCCAGAGACTTGAGCACAAAAAACTAGGCTGACACACCCAGTGCAGTGCTGAGGGAGCGCTGCACTGTCGGAGGGGCAGTACTGAGGGAGCGCTGCACTGTCGGAGGGGCAGTACTGAGGGAGCGCTGCACTGTCGGAGGGGCAGTACTGGGGGAGCGCTGCAGTGTCTGAGGGGCAGAACTGAGGGCGCGCCGCACTGTCGGAGGGGCAGTACTGAGGGAGCGCTGCACTGTCGGAAGGGCAGTACTGAGGGAGCGCCGCGCTGTCGGAGTGGCAGTACTGGGGGAGCGCCGCATTGTCGGAGGGCAGTACTGAGGGAGTGCCGCATTGTCGGAGGGCAGTACTGAGGGAGTGCCGCATTGTCGGAGGGGCAGTACTGGGGGAGCACCGCACTGTCGGAGGGGCAGTACTGAGGGAGCGCCGCACTGTCGGAGGGGCAGAACTGAGGGCACGCTGCACTGTCGGAGGGGCAGTACTGAAGGAGTGCCGCACTGTCTTTTGGATGAGACGTTAAACCGAGGCCCTGATGCGCGCTCAGGTGGACGCAGAAGAGCCCATGGCACTATTTTGAAGAAGAGGAGGGGAGTTCGCCCCGGTGTCCTGGGGCCAATATTTATCCCTCAGTCAGCATCACTAAAAACAGATTATCTGGTCATTATTACATTGCTGTTTGTGGGAGCTTGCTGTGTGCAAATTAGCTGCTGTGTTTTCTACATTACAACAATGACTACACTTCAAAAAAAAAAGTACTTCATTGGCTGTAAAGCGCTGAGGTTGTGAAAGGCGCAATAGAAATGCAAGTCTTTCTTATTAGGGAGTCGTACATTTTGGTCACAGGACACAAAGCACTAGTCTGGAGAGTAGCCTTTTCTCTGTCTGGTGGAATGGAATGTTCCTGCCTGCTTAAGATCGAAGAGTAGGTATTTTTCATGTTTCAAGGAGCTGTTCAACTGGCACCATTGTCGTTCTATCCCCAGATTGTGTCAAGACTAAAATCCCCAAGCCATATGGAATGGTGACTGTGGTCTAGTAAAGCTAGTGTGGGCTAGGCAACATTTGGTGGTTTATAAACAACAGTAACCGTAAGATCACCGACACTTGTGATGGGGAGTGGCCTTGAGTTCAAGTCCAAGGAACAGTTGTTCCAGAGTTCTTGCCTCACAAACATTGCTAACCCATGGGCAGTGTTGGCTCACCACTAACTTGTACCCAAGAATGTGATATTTTGATGCTTTATCGTTATCTGCAACATGAGACTTGTGGTGTATGTGCCTTTAAGAGCAATTGTGGTGTATGTGCCTTTAAGAGCCCCAGGTGTGCGTAATGCCGGTAATTGCCACTTGGGCTATATAAGCCTGTGTATTGTGTATATCCTTTAGAACCCCCCCCCCCCAGACTTGCTTAGTAAATACCTATGAACCAACTCCTGTCTTCAGTGTCTTTATCTACACACGGACACTACAGTGGCGACGAAGTGGAAACGGACTTACCTGCAATTCGGCAGCACCTCAAGGACATCGATTCCTCCAGCGTCCAGAAGACTCAAGGAAGTTATAGAAACCGTGGTTTCACCAGCTGGCCAAGCTGGTGGCAGGTACTGCGCTAATCCTTCCTGGGCGTCAGGCTGGGGCTCCAGCGGCGGGCTCTACAGCTGAGACAGGCAGCGAAATCGGAGGCAAGCAATAACGGACTGGGAGGGTGCACTCGGGAGACGGCCGGCGCGGCAAGCAGGTCAGCGTTTAGACCTCCGTCGGGAACGAGTCTCCAACAGTGAATAAACGGAAACCACAGTAAAACAGCGTTGTTATCGGTAGCAGCGGCGGGAAAGCGCAGGAAGCGCCATATCGTTGCTACAGAGAGAAAAAAAAAGAGCGCGGGAAGCGCCATATTTTTTTATTTTTTTTGAAATGCCTAAGTCTGGCAATATTGATGCTTTTGATAACGAAACAGAGCCTAACTTTGGCAATATTGATGTTTTTGATAAGATAGAGAATTGGACCACATATGTAGAAAGAGTGGAGGTGTTTTGCACCGCAAATGGAATAGAAGATGAAAAAAAAGCTTCAGTGCTTCTGGATCTAATGGGCGCAGAAACATACAAGCTGTTACGCAACTTAATCACTCCAGCTGAACCGATGGACAAGAATTTTGAGGAGATTGTTGATACCCTACACTGCCAATTCGAGGCAGGACTGGCAGATTCTCTGCAAGACAAATTCATCTGCGATCCCCTAAGTGTAGAAACACAAAAAAAGGTATCTTCTGGAAAAGATTTAGCACTGGACAAGGCTTTCAGTGCAATAGGAGCGGCAAAGATACAGCAAAGGCCACAGGACTTCGGCACCCATGAAATGACACGGGGTTTCAAGAGATGTTATCGTTGCGGCAGATCCAACCATGACCAGAGGGATTGCTGGTTCAAAGAAAAAGCATGCAGGCGATGCGGAAAGATGGGACACATTCCACGTGTATGCCGATCTGAAAATAAAAAATCCACTAACGGGAAAAGAATCAATAAGGAAAAGCACAGAAAGGTACAAATGATGACGGACAGTAGCTCCAAAGACCAGAAGAGCGATAGCGACTCCGGGAACAAGAGACTAAGCTCTCTCAAATTACATAATTTAATTGCCAATGAAGATTACCAGACCATCTGGGTTACCCTCATAATAGCAGGGTCCCCAGTTAAAATGGAGCTAGATACAGGATCAGCTCTAACCGTAATAAATCGACGAGATTACGAGAGGCTATTTTCGCATATACCTCTAAAAGACACATCCATTATCTTAAAAACATATACGGGGCAGAAAGTATACCCCAAAGGAAAAATAAAGGTGCCTGTGGTATACAACGGCAAAGAAATACAAAAGTTGTATTTATACATTCTACAAGATGGTGGTCCACCGTTGTTGGGACGTGAATGGATAAGGAAGATACGTTTAGACTGGCACTCCATTCAGGCACTGATGGTGACCAGTAAGGAAAAAAACAAGGATGACATCATACCTGAACGATTAAAAGACATCTTGGCCAACGCCAAAGAAGTGTTTCAAGAGAAACTAGGAACCTTGAAAGGCATCACCGCCTCAATAAAAGTGGAAGATGCAGCAATTCCAAAAATTTTTAAGGCAAGACCGGTGCCATACGCAATACGTCCGGCAGTCGAGGCAGAGCTGGAGAATTTGGAAAAGGCAGGCGTATTATCCAAAATAGATTGGAGCGAATGGGCAACACCCATCGTTCCAGTCATGAAAAAAGCATTGAAAAATAACTCTGAGGAACAGAGAAAAATTCGCATCTGTGGGGACTTTAAGGTGACTGTAAACCCAGTCCTTCACACGGTACAGTATCCTCTTCCGAGGATAGAAGATATTTTCGCCGCACTATCCGGAGGAAAACGTTTCACAAAAATTGACTTGGCACAGGCATATCTACAGATGGAGGTTGAGGAGACCTCTAAAAAGTATCTCACAATAAACACACACAAAGGCCTGTACCAGTACAATCGACTGGTTTTTGGAGTAGCATCAGCTCCAGCTATCTGGCAAAGAGCTATGGAGCAAGTCCTGCAAGGGATTCCGGGGACTCAGTGTTACCTAGACGACATCCTTATAACAGGAGAAAACGACAACGAGCACCTTGCCAATTTGGAGCAGGTGCTCACTAGGCTGAAAGAATGGGGCCTACGAGCAAATCGCCCCAAGTGCGAATTTTTCCAAAATCAGATATCATATTGTGGCCACATAATTAATAAGGAAGGGTTGCATAAGTCACCTGAAAAAATTGAAGCAGTTATAAAAGCCCCAGCACCTGAAAATGTTTCACAATTGAGGTCATTCCTGGGATTAATAAATTACTATCATAAATTTTTACCGAACTTATCAACTATTCTACACCCTCTTAATGATCTTCTACACACAGGAGTGATTTGGAAATGGAACGAAGACTGTAAATGTGCCTTCCATAAATGTAAAGACTTAATCACATCCGAGAAAGTTTTGGCTCATTACAACCCATCACTACCAATCAGACTGGCGTGCGATGCATCCCCTTACGGCATAGGAGCGGTATTGTCCCATAGATTCCCTGATGGCTCGGAACGGCCGATAGCTTTTGCGTCACGCTCATTAAACTCAGCTGAGCGTAACTATTCCCAGATAGACAGGGAAGCACTCAGCCTGGTATGGGGAGTGAAGAAATTCAACCATTACCTACACGGACAAAAATTTACCTTGCTGACTGACCATCAACCCCTCATCTCCATATTCAACCCTGAGAAAGGTGTCCCCATTATGACGGCACAAAGACTACAGAGGTGGTCCCTTTTTCTAGGGGCACTCCAATACAACATTGAATACAAAGGGTCAAAACAGCATGGGAATGCTGACGGTTTATCGCGCCTGCCGTTGCCAACGATAGAAGAGGCACCTACAGTAGACCCAGTAGAGATATTCCACTCTACCATACTGGAATGTCTACCGGTGACAAATTCTGCCATTGAAAGGGAGACCAGAAATGACCCTACTCTCTCACGGGTCTACGATTTAACAATGAAGGGATGGCCAGCACATGGCGAACCACTGTTGCCAGCATTCTCGCAAAGAAGAGAACAGCTGTCAGTGTGCCGAGGAACCTTGATGTGTGGATCCAGAGTGGTGATTCCACCCAAACTCCAGGATAAAGTGCTAAAGGAGCTTCACGAGGGGCATCTGGGTGGAGTGAAAATGAAGAACCTAGCTAGGGCGTTTGTATGGTGGCCAGGTATCGATGGAGACATCGAAGACATGACCAAGAGCTGCCTAGGATGCCAGAAGGTCCAAAATGCTCCGCCACAGGCCCCTCTACATCCATGGGAGTGGCCCTCATCTCCCTGGCAAAGGGTGCACATCGACTTTGCTGGTCCATTTATGGACTCAATGTTCTTAATCGCAGTTGATGCACACTCCAAGTGGCCGGAGGTAATAAAGATGTCCTCCACCACCACGGAAAAAACCATCACAGTATTAAGGACCATATTTGCCAGGAATGGGCTGCCGGAACAGATATGTTCTGATAATGGACCGCAATTTGTGTCCGAAGAATTCAGAAAGTTCTTAAAAGAACAATGGGGTAAAGCACTACACGTCCGCCCCATACCATCCCGCCACCAATGGATTGGCTGAAAGGTTTGTCCAGACCTTTAAGAAGGCCATAAAGGCCATGGGTAATGAAGACATAAAACTTCAGCACAAGGTGGATAACTTCTTATTTGCATATAGGAATGCAACACATATGGTTACAAACCAAACTCCCGCCATGATGTTCTACAATAGAAACCTAAGATGCCGGCTGGATTTGGTCAAGCCCAACATCCGAAGGGACGTGGAGAACCGGCAGTTTCAGGGCATGAATGAAAGGCCAACTAGGGCCTTCCAGATAGACCAACCGGTTTTGGCCCGGGACTACCGTACCGAGAAATGGCAGCCTGGAACTATCTGCACACGACTAGGACCACTGATGTATACCGTGGACATCGGAGAAAGCATAATAAGGCGCCATGCTGACCAAATCATCAAGTCATCCGAAAAGGGACAACCTACACCACCACGCTATACATCTAACGATGAAGTAGAGATACCCATATCTACCTCCGATCCGGTGATACTGGAACCCGATGAACCCGACACTGGCCTTCAAGCCGAATCAGCCTTGCCAGAAGAACCTACTACACCACCAGAAACTACTACACCCCCGAGGCGTTATCCGGACCGAGTCAGGAAGCCTCCTGAGAGACTAACTTATAATTAATTAATACAGCAATGTATATTATTTTGCATATAACATGTAATTAATAATTACTTAAAATATGATGTACTAGTTAGCTAGAAGGGGAGGAATTGTGGTGTATGTGCCTTTAAGAGCCCCAGGTGTGCGTAATGCCGGTAATTGCCACTTGGGCTATATAAGCCTGTGTATTGTATATATCCTTTAGAACCCCCCCCAGACTTGCTTAGTAAATACCTATGAACCAACTCCTGTCTTCAGTGTCTTTATCTGCACACGGACACTACAAGACTCTTGTAATGCAAGAACATCAATCTTTTGTTTGTATGCCAACTTGGTCGGGTCGTTGTATTTTGCAGATGAGAGGCCTTCCATGTTGAGGTGACAGACCTGTAGATGTGACCTTAGGTCTGTTGTTTGATGTTGGCCTTGAAAAGGACGGTCTTAGTTAGGAACGCCGAGTGTGTTGCTTTTTGCACCAGTAGGTTGTGCTTAGCCAGGGAGCAATTTACTCCTTACTTGCTGGCGGGTGATAGCAACGAGAATCTCTATTGGAGGAGGTGCAGTCAAGTGGCTGTGAAGTACCCGTGTGCTGTGACTGATGTGGTACGATGTAGGTTTGACCTGTTTATTTAACCAAGACATGATGAACAAAGTGTGAGGTGATGCATTTTGGGAGGACTAACAAGGCAAGGGAATACACGACGAATGGTCGGACCCTAGGAAGGACAGAGGATCAGAGGGACCTTGGTGTGCATGTACATAGATCCCCGAAGGCAGCAGGACAGGTAGATAAGGTGTTTAAAAAGGCATATGGGATACTTGCCTTTATTAGTCAAGGCATAGAATATAAGAGCAGGGAGGTTATGATGGAGCTGTACAAAACGCTAGTTAGGCCACAGCTGGAATACTGTGTGCAGTTCTGGTCGCCACACTGTAGGAAGGATGTGATTACATTGGAGAGGGTGCAGAGGAGATTCACCAGGATGTTACCTGGGCTGGAGTGCTTAAGCTATGAAGAGAGACTGGACAGGCTGGAGTTGTTTTCCTTAGAGCAGAGAAGACTGAGGGGGGACCTGATTGAGGTGTACAAAATTATGAGGGGCGTAGATAGAAAGGAACTTTCCTCTTAGTAGAGGGGTCAATAACCAGGGGGCATAGTTTCAAGGTAAGGGGCAGGAGGTTTAGAGGGGATTTGAAGAAAAACTTTTTCACCCAGAGGGTGGTTGGAATGTGGAACTCACTGCCTGAAAGGGTGGTAGAGGCAGGAACCCTCCTTCAAGAAGCATTTAGATGAGCACTTGAAACGCCATAGCATACAAGGCTACGGACCAAGTGCTGGAAAATGGGATTAGAATAGACAGGGCTTGATGGCCGACGCAGACACGATGGGCCGAAGGGCCTCTTTCTGTGCTGTATATCTCTATGACTCTATAAAGTCCTAAATACTGGGAAGGAATAGCGAAGCGGATGTCCTTCCCCTTGTACGCCTTGCAACCAGCTGTAGGGCAGCAACCTTCTGAACTTCCCAACAGAGGTATTGCGTGCAACACAGAATACCGGAAAGAAAAGCTGTGAATTTTTAAATTAAACATATGAACATTGATATAATTAATCTTGTCGATGAGGCACTCTTATTTACATTGGAGCAGGTCAAAAATGTCGATCTATAAGAATATTCAACTTCAAAAAGAAAGACCTGACATGGAACCTGGTGTCTGAAGTGTTGATACTTGCCTTAAAACAAATATCAAAGGACCTCAAAGACATGACTGTTGGCCTGACTGGCGCCTCTTTATATCACTGTCGACTTGCATGTTTTCAGAAGTTATATATTTCGTTTTGTACAGAATCCAAGGAAATTTAAAAAAACATTAAAGGAGGTGCAGTATGAAAGAAAATTTGTTCCCATTAGGGCATTCAATGTTTACGTTCATAAAGTTATCACCCTACAGAAGAAGATTTTTTTGTTTATGCCCAGGCTTGTTCTCCTTGTTGTAACATCTGCAAATGTTTTCTAAAATTTTCTTCATTTACCATGTAGGCAAAAGAGTCATAAAGTACACATCACAATTCTGTTGACACTCCCAGTGCAGTGCTGAGGGAGTGCCATGCTGTTGGAGGTGCCGTCTTTCGGATGAGACGTTAAAACAAGGCCTCGTTTGCCCTCTTGTGTGGACATAAAAGATCCCATGGCACTATTTCAAAGAAGAGCCGGGGAGTTCTCCCCGGTGTCCTGGCCAATGTTTATCCCTCAATCAACATCACTAAAAAACGGATTACAGGAAACACTCTCTTTACCGGCACCTAAATAACCGGAAATCTCTCTTAACCGGCAAAATTCAGGAGTAGGTTCAGGTAAGTTTTACTTCATATTAGTGGCCGTGTAACCGGGGTTCCTGGATCTGTGGCCGTGTAACCGGGGTTCCTGCACTTGTTGCCATGCAACAGGGACGCCTGGATCAGTGGCCATGTACAGGGCTCTCGTACCTTAGTAAGTATACCTCTCTGTAATCCGGACTTTTTGATCAACCGGCACCACGTCGGTCCCGTCGGTGCCGGATAAAAAAGAGTTTCCTGTATTTGGTCATTATCACATTGCTGTTTGTGGGAGCTTGCTGTGCGCGAATTGGTTGCCGCGTTTCCTACAATACAACAGCGACTACACTTCAAAAAGTACTTCATTGGCTGTAAAGCGCTTTGGGACGCCCGGTGGTTGTGAAAGGCTCTATATAAATGCAAGTTTTTTTTATGTCAAGTGGCCTATTGGATAAGCCAATCGTTTACTTTGAAAATAGCAGTGAAGAATTCAGTCACGAAGTTCAAGTGAATCTTTTAGAAGTAATGTAGAGGATAAGGTTAAAAAAAAAAAGTGTTCTAAAAGTACAAAGCCCGCTTAACACATTGGACTGCAAGAACTATCAAAGCAAGGTAAAGGAAGTTAGATGCTGGTTAGGAGAGCAAAAATAGAAACTGAGGTTATGATAGCAGGGAATAAATGTCAAGCGTTCCATAAATATATTTGCAACAAGTGGGCAATAAAGGAAATGGTGGGACGTTCAAAAGATCCCAAAGGTGACATGATCTCAGGTGACCAAGGATTAGCAAATATACTAAGTGAATTTTTCTTCCCTGTGTTCATGGAGCAGACTATAGGCAGTCTTTGCAGTGCAAAATTTGAATTTCTGGGTGGAGGGGAAATGGAGGAAGTACTACAAGAAACAGAAATTTCACACGGGGCTACAGTAGCATCGTGGTTACGTTACTGGACTAGTAATCCAGACACATGAGTTCAAATCCCAAATTCAATTAAATAAATCTGTAATTTAAAAAAAAAAGCTAGTGTCAGTAATGAAACTACCAGATTGTCATAAAAACCCATCTAGTTCACTAATGTCCTTTAGGGAAGGAATTCTGCTGTCCTTACCCGGTCTGGCCTATATGTGACTCCAGACCCACAACAATGTGGTTGACTCTTAACTGCCCTCTGAAATGGCCGAGCAAGCTAATCAGTTGTACCAAACCGGCAGGTGTACCTTCATCACAAGGACTGCAGCGGTTCAAGAAGGCGGCTTCCCACCACCTTCTCGAGGGCAATTAGGGATGGGCAATAAATGCTGGCCTTGCCAGCGACGCCCACATTCCGTGAATGAATTTTTAAAAAAGGCAGTCACTGAGGAACTGAAGAAGGAAAAGGGAGACGAGGCACCTAATTCAATGGCTTTAATGCAAGGCTACTTTATTAAGATTGGCCATATCCTTGCCACTTTAGGGAATCATTAGAAACAGAAGTAATGCCCCGGGATTGGGAAGTAGCAATCTTTAAAAAGGGCCATAGGGACAATCCAGAGAACTGCGGGCCAGTGAGCCGAACATCTACTGTGGATAAAGTTTTAATTTTAAATTATTGATCGTTGGAATGCGGATGTCGCTGGTAAGGCCGGCATTTATTGCTAATCCCCAGTTGCCCTAAGACGGTGGTGTTGAGGCTTCTTTTGTATTGGAAGGTATCCTGAGAGAGGAGACCATGAAAGAAACACTGTCTGTGTGGAGTTTGCACATTCTCCCCGTGTTTGCGTGGGTTTTCTCCGGGTGCTCCGGTTTCCTCCCACAGTCCAAAGATGTGCGGGGTTAGGTTGATTGGCCATGATAAAAATTGACCCTTAGTGTTAGGGGGATTAAATACATGGGGTTACGGGGATAGGGTGGGATATGTGTTGGTGTAGGGGTTACGGGGATCGGGTGGGATATGTGTCGGTGCAGGCTCGATGGGCCGAAATGGCCTCTATCTGTACTGTGAGGTTTCTGTGATTTCTGTGATTTCTGTGAAAAGTGAAAGACTTGCATTAATATAGTGCCTTTTACTGCCTCAGGACGTCCCAAAGTGCTTCAGAGCCAATGAAGTACTTTTGAAGTGTGATCACTGTTGTAATGTAGGAAACGTGGCAGCCAATTCGCAAAACAGCAAGCTCCCACAAAAAGCAATGTGATAATGACCAGGTAATCTATTTTAGTGATGTTGGTTGAGGGATAAATATTGGCCAGTAGCTAAGGTGTCAATATGGGAATTCCCCAACTAATGCACCACGTTGACCCCTTAAATAAGAATGTTCTGAAAAAATAAATGTATGTATTTAGTGATATGATGCGGCCCGTGTATCGAGTCTAAGCTCAGCTTGTCTGTGCAGACCAGCGTTGAGCTTTTGACAGACCTACTGCTGAGATCGGGGCCGATTTGCCACCAGATTGGCAAAGATACAAATGCATCTTAAAAGATACTGAGCGTGTGCAACAAAAAGAAAGACTTGCATTTCTATAGCGCCTTTCACGACCACCGGATGTCCCAAAGCGCTTTACAGCCAATGAAGTACTTTTTGAAGTGTAGTCACTGTTGTAATGTAAGAAACGCGGCAGCCAATTTGCTCACACCAAGCTCCCACAAACAGCAGAGATAAATGAGACGAGAGTGCGACCATTGAACCATGGTTGACACCTGGATGATGTAAATGTGAGCCAACATGGATTTATGGACTATCTTGCCCAACGAATTACTGGAGTTCTTTGAGGCAATGACGAGCCTTGCTGACGATGGGAATTCTACGTATGTGATATTTAGATTTCAGCAATATATCTGATCCGTACCATGCAAGCCATTAGGCCATGAGGTAGGATAGCATGGAATAGGGGTAAGCTTCTGAAGTGGATTAAATATCGGCTAAACCGGAGAAAGCGAAGGGTGGTTGTGAACTGAGGCACATTGACATGACCAGGGATTACTAGGAGGGTACTACAGGGATCAGTGCTGGGGCCATTGGTCTTCGCAGTGTGCATGTATGACTTGGAGCTGGTGCCCAAACAAAGCTGTCGTACTTTGCAGATGCTACTAAAGTGGGAGAGGTTGCAAACGACAAGGAAAAAGCAAACCAAATACCGTGGGATCTGGATAGGGCTGGTTAGTAGCAGATGGCACTTAATATTGACAAATGCACGGTAAAGAGATTAGCGGAGAGTGATCAACAGTGGGAATATAAACTAAATGGCTCTCGGCTACCCCGGAGAGAGGTATCTGGGGTATTGATGGCAAGCTCATTGAAACACCTCTTGTGCAGCGCCTAAAGGAAAGCTAACTGAATCTTGGCAAGACGGATAGAGCGCACATCCCAGAGCTGATAACGAGTCTGTAGAAGGTGCTGGCATCACCGTACCTTCAGGACATTGTACATTTCTAGTTGCCATACTACAACAAGGATATCCAGGCATCGGGGGCAATGCAGACAAGGGCAACCAAACTGAAGTCTAGCTTAAGGCACCCGAGTTATGAGGAGAGGTCAAAAACTCTGGGATTGTTCACTCTGGAGAGTAGACCACTCGAGGGAGATAGTTAAGATTTTTGAGGGAATAGATAAGTTGAATCTGATGATTATGTTTAACATAGCCGCAGACTCTGCACATTTTAACCTAACTCCAATGTAAATTTCCCCAACGTGTGCACCCCTTTTTTCATAAAATACTATGTTCCTGCTACCCAAGGCATAGTTAACTGTCTAATTAAAAGTCTTGTGTTTAGCATGTGTCTATGAGACAAATAATCCTGATTATAATCTTGATTTTTAAAAATGCAAAAAGTTCCCAATAGGCTACTTTTAATTGAACGATCCTGGCTGCCTTAAAAAGTCACATTTGAGACAGGAAAATTACAAATCAACACTCAACCAGCAGCAAAACAAACACCAGTTACAAATTAACACCCTACAACCACCCCAAAGTTCAAAACATGCTGGAATTTCTTTTGGCTTTTAAGCCATTGTTTATGGACTAGAATCATAGAATTTTCTCCTTCAAGTATTTATCCAATTCCCTTTTGAAGGCTTCTATTGAATCTGTCTCCACCGCCCTATCAGGCAGCGCATTCCAGATCCTAACCACTCGAACATTGAAACTTTTTTTTCCCAAAGAAATCATTAAAGTTAGTCATACTCTCAGCTCTCCACTCTCAAATACTTAATACATTGCTAGAATGTTCTATTGTCTACTATTTTATCATAGATGTTAACCCATTTCAAAATAAATGGATTCATGTCAGTGTTAAAATAGTAGCATTATTGAGCATCTGTCCGGTAATATCAGCAACAGTAATTTCTCAGCTATCATTTTCAGATTTCCTGTGCATGAAGAAATTGCTCGTCCTTCCTGAGTTGTGGTCGAAGTGTGGCCAAGTAGCTGAACACAGGCGATAAGCAGCAGCGATTGGACAGGGAGAGGTAGTCGTAGTCCCAATGTTACCACATATTGCAGCAACTGTTGTATCCCATTCAATCTTCAAAATGCTGGTTTATCTGAATTAATGTCACTTGTAAGACCAGGGATGGGAATTTGGTCGGAGCTGCTCCAAGGAAGTTACTGGCCTAGACCTTTTGGTGATAAATTGACAATACTTTGAGGCATGTTCTCGAGTGTAGCAGAATCCGTGCGAATAATAAGAACATTGTAGGAGTCTACGTACTCCTAACAAAATATACTGAACTCGGAGAGGTTCAACAGAAAAGGTTTAATTGTTGAGACCACATGTTGCACACAAAAATGGCGTCAGAGCTTACACCAAGTCTGACTGCTTTTCATCAGTCCCCAGCTTCGACTGCTCCTCCCCCGCTCTGGGCTTAACTATGTTGCAGATCGAGTTTCTTAAAGGTGTGATCCTTCTTAAAGGCATGACGCCTGATTTATAGTCTACAGACCAAAAAGCGGATTGTGACCTTTCTGTGATCGGTACGCCACAACATAAGACATAGGAGCAGGAATAAGTCATTTGGCCCCTCGAATCTGCTCCGTCATTCAATAAGATCATGGCTGATCTGATCTTGGCCTCAATTCCACTTCCCTGCTCCCTCCCCATAACCCTCGACTCCCTTACCGTTCAAAAATCTGTCCATCTCCACCTTAAATATATTCAATGACCCAGCCGCCACAGCTCTCTGGGGAAGAGAATTCCTAAGATTCACGACCCTCTGAGAAGAAATTCCTCCTCATTTCCGTTTTAAATGGGTGCCCCCTTATTCTGAAACTATGCCCCCTAGTTCTAGATTCCCCCACGAGGGGAAACATCCTCTCTGCGTCTACCTTGGCAAGTCCCTTCAGAATCTTACATGTTTCAATAAGAGCCCCTCTCATTCTTCTAAACCCCAATGAGGATAGGCCCGACCTGCTAAACCTTCCTCATAAGACAACATGCAGTAACTGAGGGGTGGCAAGGAAATAATCGACATGCCACTGCGCCAACGATTAAAAGATGCAAAAAATGATTGTGCATCAAGTTGGAGCAGGACATGATTAACATTTGATTTCAGCCTTACATAGAAGTGGTTCTGGAACAATAGAACGTCATCATTTAAACAGGATACATTGACCCGGAGTTTACCTTCTCGTCAGTTGCAAGAAGTGTGAGAGAAGTGGGTTTATTCCTGTATTTAATCAACACTTTGAAGATGGCATGGGAGGGGGGAAAATTAAATCTTCCCAGTGCTGTTGAACCTGCTGTATTCTACTGATAAAAAGAAAGAAAGACTTGCATTTCTATAGCGCCTTTCACAGCCACCAGACGTCTCAAAGCGCTTTACAGCCAATGAAGTACTTTTTGAAGTGGAGTCACTGTTGTAATGTAGGAAACGCGGCAGCCAATTTGTGCACAGCAAGCTCCCACAAACAGCAATGTGATAATGACCTGATAATCTGATTTTTGTTAATGTTGATTGAGGGATAAATATTGGCCCCAGGACACCAGGGAGAACTCCCCTGTTCTTCTTCGAAATAGTGCCGTGGGATCTTTTACGTCCACCTGAGAGAGCAGACGGGGCCTCAGTTTAACGTCTCATCCGAAAGACGGCACCTCCGACAGTGCAGCACTCCCTCAGTACTGCATTGGAGGGTCAGCCTAGATTTTTGTGCTCAAGTCTCGAGTGAGACTTGAACCCACAACCTCCTGACTCAGAGGCGAGGGTGCGGCCCACTGAGCCACGGCTGAGTCAAAGAGGTGCCGAAAGGAGTACGGAGAGCTGGAGAAGCTTGGAGAGAGGGAGTTCCAGAGTAGAGGACCGAGACAGCTGAAGGCACGGTGGCCAGTGATACAGCGGGGAAGGGGAGTGCTCAAGATGCCAGAGTCCAGGGAATGCAGAGTTCTGGTGGTGTTGTAGGGATGGAGATGGTTTGAGATAGGGAAGTGTGAGGCCATGAAGGGATTTAAAATTTAAAATTGGAAGCACTGATGGACCAGGAGCCAATGTAGGTCAGCAAGGGCTGGCGTGATGGGTGTTCCACACACTTGGTGTTCGGATACGGTCCATATGTAAAAATGATGGAAATTACAGCAGAGGAGGAGGCCATTTGGTGCAGTGTGCCTGTGCCAGCTCTCGCTCTTTAGCTGTCTGCTCTAATCCCATTTCCTTGTTCTTTCCTTATATATTCTTCATTTTCAAAAACATATCTAATTCCCTTTTAAATGATATAAGCTGTCTCAACAATGACATGAGCTAAAGCCTTATATGTTTCATTAATGATGATCTTGAGTATATGCCCCCTAGTTACTGATTTCAAAATTCTTTTAAAGAGCTCTGAAAGAAAATTCTTTGAACAATTTTCACACCATTTCTACATTTTTCTGGGGGTGGGGCAGCTTGTCGCTGCTCTGATGGAGATTTTCAAACGCCTTTGTGGCAGTTGTTTTGGAGCTGCAATCATGTCACAGTGGGTTTCCTCCCTCCCCCCGCATTATGACTTTGCCTTTTAGATGAATTAAAAGTGAACAAATTTTGAGATGCCAGGCAAATCGGGTTACATCCCCAGCAGGTAGCTCCACACCAGAATCTACGGGCAGAAGTACACGTACTTCCATTTTCTAGAGCCATAGTGCCTTCGCACGCTTCAATTTACAAGAGGCACTGTGCCATACTTCAAGTGCACCCACAACCAAACTCCTCCACACACACGGCACTGCCAGTGACGATCAAGGTCACTACTCTCCTATTATGCTTTGGGCTCAGCTCACGTTGCGACTCGGAACATACGTAATGTAAACCAATCAGCTGTCTATCAATATATAATAAAGCAACAAGTAATGCCTGAATTCCACCACTCCACCATTGGCGGCCGTGCCTTCAGCTGCCTGGGCCCTAAGCTCTGGAATTCTCTCCCTAAACCGCTCCGCCTCTCTACCTCTCCTCCTTTAAGACGCTCCTTAAAATCTACCTCGTCACCTGCCCCAATATCTCCTTATGTGGCTCGGTGTCAAATTTTGTTCGATAATCGCTCCTGTGAAGCACCTTGGGACGTTTTACTACGTTAAAGGCGCTATATAAATACAAGTTGTTGTTGGAAGGTTTGGGAGACCAATTTGGGAGGAAATTCTTTTTCCGGATCCACGGCTTAAAGAAAATGGGAATTTAAGGTGAAAATCACAATTTTATTGATCTTGACATGCAGCAATTTGTACCGTTTATTTTAATCCACTAGAGCCTGCTTGTTTATTTGCAGCTAAGTCACGACTTCAGCTCTTTGGCCTTGATTGACTTGCCCTTCCTTATTCAGACCTGGTTTACATTTACTTAAGGATTTCTTTAGTTTTCTGAAATTCCATAATGGGGCCTTGAAATAAAAAACTGTTAGTTGTATCACTCCAGCCAGCATTCAATATTGTCTAACATCCTTCAACCAAGCAAGTTCATCTCCTTCCCAAAGTGCAACCAACTGCTGCATGAGGGGCTGTGCAATTTTATAGAACAGCAGAATTCCTGAAGTTCCAGGAGATTATGGCCCTACCTGCCCCCTGGCACACTTGCAATAATCGGAAAGGATTCAGCTTTCTCAAAGTTCAGCTCATTTGCAACCATCAGCACTGGACTATGCACATCAGTGCTCACTTCCCAGCTAGCTGTCATGATTTTGTGTTTTTGTGACTGGAAGGCTGTTTCCAGTGGGGTTCCGCAGGGCTCCGTACTGGGTCCTCTGCTTTTTGTGGTATATATCAATGATTTGCACTTGAATGTAGGAAGTATGATTAAGAAGTTTGCAGATGATACAAAAATTGGCCGTGTGGTTGATATTGAAGAAGAAAGCTGTAGACTGCAGGAAGATATCAATGGACTGGTTTGGTGGGCAGAACAGTGGCAAATGGAATTCAATCTGGACAAATGTCAGGTAAAGCATTTTGAGGAGGGCTAACAAGGCAAGGGAATACACAATAAATGGTAGGACACTGAGAAGTGCAGAAGATCAGAGGGACCTTGGAGTGCATGCCTACAGATCCCTGAAGGTAGCAGGCCAAGTAGATAAGGTGGTTAAGAAGCTCTACGGGATACTTGCCTTTATTAGCCGAGGCATAGAATATAAGAGCAGGGAGGTTATGCTTGAACTGTATAAAACACTAGTTAGGCTGCAGCTAGAATACTGCGTGCAGTTCTGGTCACCACATTACAGGAAGGATGTGATTGCACTACAGGGGGTGCAGAGGAGATTTAGGAGGATGTTGCCAGGGCTGAGGAATTTTGGCTATGAGGAAAGATTGGATAGGCTGGGGTTATCTTTGGAACAGAGGAGGCTGAGGGGAGACCTAATTGAGGTGTATAAAATTATAAGGGGCCTAGATAGAGGGGATAGGAAGGACTTATTTTCCTTCGCAGAAAGGTCAATAACCAGGGGGCATATATTTAAAGTAATTGGTCAGAAGTTTAGAGGGGATTTGAGGAGAACTGTTTTCACCCAGAGGGTGGTGGGGGTCTGGAACTCACTGCCTGAAAGGGTGGTAGAGGCAGAGACCCTCATCACATTTAAAAAGTACTTGGATATGCACTTGAAGTGCCGTAACCTACAGGGCTACGGACCAAGAGCTGGACAGTGGGATTAGGGTAGTTAGCTCTTTGCTGGCCGGCACGGACAAGATGGGCCGAATGGCCCCCTTCTGTGCTGTTTCTATGATTCTATGATTTCTCTATTTTAAGGTTGAGCGGATATTTGACCCACAAAATTTAATTCTCGGCTGGCTCCTGGACAATCAAGGTTATCTTTTGGCGCCATTGGCTTACGTAAGGTATCTCGGAACAGCTGGGCACAGGCATAATAAATTGCTGCCGCCTACCAGAGTGATAATGGAGGCCATTGGAAAAAGAAAGTCCCCAGGTACATGTAGGGACCACGAAGAGGAGCCTGAAGAGAGTGCAGAGAAGAATCCATTGCTGGCTGCCACAGCTCTCATACAGGACACCTACTCTTAACTTACAAATGTGGTCATTGCATTTATAGTCCTGTTTCTATTTTTCTGTGACCTCCAGAAATATACTTTCACCTATGTGCCTTAAATCTTCAGCCAACTTTAGGACCACCAGCCTACCCATATAAGTCAGTTTTGTAGTTTTCCATTCACTCACCAATGCAGACCTTTCCCAGCCATTGGAGAAGGTACAAACGGCCAGATTAGAAAGTTGCTAACTACAACTTCTGGAGCAGCTACACATGTATAGTTCAAAAGCAAAATACTGCGGATGCTGGAAATCTGAACTAAAAACAGAAAATGCTGGAAATACTCAGCCGGTGAGGCAGCATCTGTGGAGAGAGAAACAGAGTTAATGTTTCAGGTCGATGAGCTTTTGTCAGAACTGGAAAAAGTTAGAGATATGACAGGTTTATTAATAATAATAATCAACTTTATTGTCATTGTTAGTGCACAAGTGCAGTACAACGAAATGTAGGCTTGCGGCTCCCGAGAGTGTACATTTAGATTAAGACATTTAACATTCGACATTCATTTGGCTTGTAATACATTAACATAAACATAACCATAATAAAGTGCATTGGCAGATGTGCAGGCTTTAGAGTTTATTTGTGGAGTTCAGTAGGATGACAGCCCTGGGAAAGAAGCTGTTCCTAAATCTGGTCGTTCGGGTGCGAATGCATCTGTAGCGTCTCCCAGATGGCAGGAGGGTGAACAGACTGTGGCTGGGGTGGGTAGGGTCTTTGATGATGGTGCAAGTGCAGAGACAGGGAGAGGAGGAAAGCACAAAAGGGAAGGTCTGTGATAGGGTGGAAGGCAGGAGAGATTAAATGACAAAAGGGATGATGGTGCGAGGCAAAAGGGAGATGGTAATGGGACAAGGAAAGATGGGTCTCGAGGAGGTGTAAATGGGAATAACAGAATCTTCAACAGCTGCCATCCAAAAAAAAATGGGGCCGAGGTTATGGTCTGAAATTGTTGAACTCGATGTTGAGTCCGGAAGGCTGTTAAGTGCCTAATCGAAAGATGAGGTGCTGTTCCTCGCGGTTACATTGAGCATATATATATAGTGGTCCTTCTCTTGAACTGGCACTGTAGAATCAGCTTTGTAATATAAATGGGATGCATTTTACAGCATCCAGACCTTGACACATCGAAGCATCTTACAAACATAATCCTACAAAGCATTACTTGGAGACTTCCTACTGCTTGAAGATAACAATGGAAAATGTACTTAACCAATCATTTTGACAATCCTTGTGTGAAAATAGTAGGTCTTAGTGTGGGAGGTTGTGAGCACAAACTAACAGCTTAGTACTCATGAAAAGCATTAATAGGTCGCTTTTGAGATTATATCAACAGGCAAAATTTGGGGAAAACGTTTCACAAAATGTACGAAGTATTGTACCATGCAAGAGATACAGTCTTCTACTTTTGTAAAGGGCCTTCAGCAACAATATTTTTCTTTCTGACATTGAAGTAGATAATTTTTTTTTTCCTTTCAACTGAAATTATATTTGGTAAGATGAACGAGATATTATGTCTGAAACCTTATTCGCTCTGCACTGTTTCACAGTGAAGTGCTCTCGACTTCAGTTTGTCTTGGAAATGAAGTGTTTAACCTGGCTTATTCGATCTGTAGCTGAGCCATGTCTCTCTCTGTTTTTGCCAATGTGATGTGACAGATGATAATGTATATAATTGTCTCATCAGTACTGTGTTGCCTCAGGAGAAGAATTAGGACATAATGTAGTCTGATCTCAATCTAATAATGGGAAAATAACTGCATAATTAGGTCCAGTGAAACAACCCTCCCAGGGAAGGAGGTCCAGCAGCAGTAGTGCAGTCAGTCGGAGGTTACAAGTTTCAATCCTCCCCACTATCATTTGATCGCCTTGCTGAGAGACTTTTGCCAGTTTTTTGGCTGAGTTACAACAATATATGGACCGGGAGAGCCATAAACAGCAAGAAAGGGATACAAAGCAAGTAATGAGGTGTTGCCACACTGGGGAAACACTGTGTGTATGTAGATAAACCTGTATAATCCCCTTTTAACTGCTGTATTCCCCTCCCCCCGCAAGACAGTTGCAAGCTGAGAGGAATAAGGCACGTTCAGACTTGCCTGCTGCTGAGAGAAGGAAAACCAATCAGGTTCCAGCAAGTGACCAATCCGTGAGTCATCACAGGTTCGCGGGCTTCACGAATTCAGTACTGTATTGTGAGAGTTGGAGTAAAGACCTATTTCTTGTAGCTCGCTGTGTTGCCTATTTCTTTACGTGGGAGACCGTAGTCTCCCCACAGAGGCGCCTAAAAACCTGCAAGGGATGTGAAAGCTAACAGCAAAAGATTTTACAAGTATTTTAAGAGAAAGAGTAGTAATGGAGAATATGGGGCCATTAAAAGGTAGATGCGGACGAGACTATGATGGACAATAAAAAGAAATGGCAGATTTGTTAAATGTATCCGTTTTCACAGCGGACAATATACCGACGGTACAAGGGAACCTAAAGATAAGTTGGAATGCACTTGTGAAAGGGTAGAAAAGACTCAAATCTGTTTTTAGTGATGTTGGTTGAGGGATAATTATTGGCTGCAGGACACCGGGGAGAACTCCCCTGCTCTTCGAAATAGTGCCATAGGATTTTTTACGTCCATCTGAGAGAGCAGACGGGGCCTCGGTTTAATGTCTCCTCCGAAAGAAGGCACCTCCAACAGTGCAGCACTCCCTCAGTACTGCACTGATGTGACACCCTAGATTTTTGTGCACTAAAGTGGGACTTGAACCCACAACTTTCTGTGGGATTTACAAGATTTTGAGCTGCTCAGCGCCAGAGCTCTGACGTTCCTCAAGGATCTATCCTTGCCCCCTCCTCTTCCTCATCTACAAGCTGCCTCATGGTGACATCATCCACAGACATAGGATCAGCTTCCACATACAAGCTGACAACATTCAGTTCAACCTTTCCAACACATCTCTCGACTCTCCACAGCCTTTATGTTGTCAGATTTCTTGTCCGATATACAGTTTTGGTTCAGCTGCAATTTCTTCCAGTTAAACATTGGGAAGGCTGAAGCCATCGTTTTTGGCCCCCACCACAGACCGTGTACCCTAGGCAACGAATCCATTCCCCTCCCAACCATTGTCTCAAGCTGAACCGGTCTGTTCGCAATCTCAGCATCATATTCAAACCTGAGCTGAGTTTCCAACTTCATATGCTGTCCATCACAAAGACTGTCTACTTCCACCTCCATAACATCGCCCACCTCTGCTCTTACCTCAGCCCATCTGCCACTGAAACCCTCATTCATGACTCTCTCACCTGCAGAGTCAACTAATCCAATGCTTTCCTGATCGGCCTTCCATCCTCCAGCCTCCATAAACTTCAGCTCATCCAAAACTCCGCTGGCCATATTGTATGCTGCACCATGTCCTGCTCGCCTATCACTTCAGACAAGTGCAGAAATAATAGGGTAATAATAGTAGGGGATTTTAACTTCCCCAATATTAACTGGGATAGTCAGAGTGTGAAAGGCTTAGAGGGTGCGGAATTCTTAATGTACATCCAGGAGAGCTTTTTGAGCCAGCATGTAGAAAGTCCTACAAGAGAGGGGGTGGTACTGGACCTAATTCTGGGGAATGTAGCCGGGCAAGTGGTAGAAGTGTCAGTAGGAGAGCATTTTGGTGACAGTGACCATAATTCGGTGAGAATAAAGATTCTAAATTGGGGGAAGGACGATTTTAATATGATAAGGCAGGATCTGGCCAAAGTGGACTGGAATCAGCTACTTGTAGGAAAATCCACATCAGCGCAGTGGGAGTCTTTCAGAAAGGAAATAGAGAGAGTACAACGCCAAGATGTTCCCATAAAGGTCAAGGGTGGGACTAACAAGCCCAGGGAACCCTGGATGTCAAGGGATATACAAGAATGGATTAGGAAAAAAAGGGAGGCTTTCGGCCGATACAAAGGACTGAAAACAGTGGAAGCCCGAGAGGAGTATAGAAAGTGCAGGGGGACACTTAAAAAAGAAATTAGGAGAGTGAAGAGGGGGCATGAAAAAACACTGGCGGGCAAAATAAAGGAAAATCCCAAGGTGTTTTATATAAGTATATTAAGGGCAAGAGGATAACCAGGGAAAGAGTAAGGCCCATTAGGGACCAAAGTGGCAATGTGTGTAGAGCCAGAAGATGTGGGTGAGGTTTTAAATGAATATTTTGCATCTGTGTTCACTATGGAGAAGGACGATGTAGGCATAGAAATCAGGCAGGGGGATTGTGATATACTTGAACAAATTAGTATTGAGAGGGAAGAGGTACTAGCAGTTTTAGCGGGCTTAATAGTGGATAAATCCCCAGGCCCAGACGAGATGTATCCCAGACTGCTGTGTGAGGCAAGGGAGGGATTGCAGGGGCTCTGACACACATTTTCAGATCCTCTCTGGCCACAGGGGAGGTGCCAGAGGACTGGAGAACAGCTAACGTAATACCATTGTTCAAGAAGGGTAGTAGGGATAAACCAGGGAATTACAGGCCAGTGAACCTAACATCAGTGGTAGGGAAATTATTGGAAAAAATTCTGAGGAACAGAATTAGTCTCCACTTGGAGAGGCAAGGATTAATCAAGGAAAGTCAGCATGGCTTTGTCAGGGGGAGATCATGTCTAACCAGTTTGATTGAATTTTTCAAGGGGGTGATTAGGTGCGTGGATGAGGGTAGTACAGTTGATGTAGTCTACATGGACTTCAGTAAGGCTTTTGACAAAGTCCCGCATTGGAGACTGGTCAAGAAGGTAAGAGCTCATGGGATCCAGGACAATTTGGCACATTGGATCCAAAATAGGCTTAGTGGCAGGAGGCAGAGGGTGATGGTCAAAGGTTGTTTTTGTGACTGGAAGCCTGTGTCCAGTGGTGTACCGCAGGGATCGGTGCTGGGTCCTTTGCTGTTTGTAGTGTACATTAATGATTTAGATATGAATTTAGGAGGTATGATCAGTAAGTTCGCAGATGACACGAAAATTGGTGGAGTGGTAAATAGCGAGGAGGGAAGCCTCAGGCTACAGGACGATATAGACAGGTTGGTCAGATGGGCAGAACACTGGCAAATGAAATGTAACCCTGAAAAGTGTGAGGTGATGCATTTTGGGAGGGCTAACAACACAATGAATGGTAGGACCCTGGGAAGGACAGAGGATCAGAGAGACCTTGGTGTGCATGTACAGTACATAGATCCCTGAAGGCAGCAGGACAGGTAGATAAGGTGTTTAAAAAGGCATATGGGATACTTGCCTTCATTAACCGAGGCATAGAATATAAGAGCAGGGAGGTTATGATGGAGCTGTACAAAACACTAGTTAGGCCACAGCTGGAATACTGTGTGCAGTTCTGGTCACCACACTATAGGAAGGATGTGATTGCATTGGAGAGGGTGCAGAGGAGATTCACCAGGATGCTACCTGGGCTGGAGCGCTTCAGCTATGAAGAGAGACTGGACAGGCTGGGGTTGTTTTCCTTAGAGCAGAGAAGGCTTAGGGGGGACCTGATTGAGGTGTACAAAATTATGAGGGGCGTAGATAGGGTAGATAGAAAGGAACTTTTCCCCTTAGTAGAGGGGTCATTAACCAGGGGGCATAGTTTCAAGGTAAGGAGCAGGAGGTTTAGAGGGGATTTGAGGAAAAACTTTTTCACCCAGAGGATGGTTGGAATGTGGAACTCACTGCCTGAAAGGGGGTAGAGGCAAGAACCCTCAACATTCAAGAAGCATTTGGATGAGTGCTTGAAACGCCATAGCATACAAGGCTATGGACCAAGTGCTGGAAAATGGGATTAGAATAGACAGGGCTTGATGGCCGGCGCGGACACGATGGGCCGAAGGGCCTCTTTCTGTGCTGTATAACTCTATGACTCTATGACCTCTGTCCTGGCTGACCTAAATTGGCTCCAGTCTCCCAATGCCTTGAATTTAAAATGCTCTTGTATAAGGTCCTGGATTAAGCAGTGTGCGATAAGTACATAGAATTTTACTTGGACATCTAGAATATCAGAGAGACTGTTACATTGCAAGCTGCCGTCCATAAGTCCTTCTAGCACCTTAAATGCACAAAGTTCAAAAAGAACAACAACTTGCATTTATATAGCACATAAAGCTAGGCTGACACTCCAGTGCAGTACTGACGGAGCACTGCACTATCGGAGGGGCAGTACTGAGGGAGCACAGCACTGTCAGGGGTAGTATTGACGGAGCACTGCACTGTCGGAGGGGCAGTACTGAGGGAGCGCTGCACTGTCGGAGGGCCAGTACTGAGGGAGCACTGCACGGTCAGAGGGGCAGTACTGAGGGATCGCCGCACTATCGGAGGGGCAGTACTGAGGGAGCGCTGCACTGTCGGAGGGGCAGTACTGAGGGAGCGCTGCACTATCGGAGGGGCAGTACTGAGGGAGCGCTGCACTGTCGGAGGGGCAGTACTGAGGGAGCGCTGCACTGTCGGAGGGGCAGTATTGAGGGAGCGCTGCACTGTCGGAGGGGCAGTACTGAGGGAGTGCCGCACTGTCGGAGGTGCTGTCTTTCGGATGAGACGTTAAACCGAGGCCCTGTCTGCTCTCGCAGGTGGATGTAAAAGATCCATATGGCACTATTTCAAAGAAGAGCAGGGGAGTTCTCCCCGGTGTCCTGGGGCCAATATTTATCCCTCAATCAACGTAACAAAAACAGATGATCTGGTCATTATCACATTGCTGTTTGTGGGAGCTTCCTATGCGCAAATTGGCTGCCGCGTTTCCCACATTACAACAATGACTACACTTCAAAAGTACTTTATTGGCTGTAAAGCGCTTTGAGACGTCTGGTGGTTGTGAAAGGCGCTATATAAATGTAAGTCTTTCTTTAGCATAGTAAAACATCCTAAGATGCTTCACAGGAGCGTTATAAAACAAAATTTGACACCGAGCCACACAAGGTGATATTAGGACAGGTGACCAAAAGCCTGGTCAAAAAGGTAGGTTTTAAGGAGCGTCTTAAAGGAGGAGCGAGAGGCGGAGCGGGTTTAGGGATGGAATTCCAGAGCTCGGGGCCTGGACAGCTGAGGGCACGGCAGCACATGGTGGAATTGCAAGAGGCCAGAATTGGAGGAGCGCAGAGATCTTGGAGGGTTGTGGGGCTGGAGAAGATTACAGAGACAGGAAGGAGTGAGGCCATGGAGAGTTTTGAAAACAAGGATGAGAATTTTAAAATAGAGGCGTTGCCGGACTGGAAGCCAATGTAGGTCAGCGAGCACAGGGGCGATGGGTGAACGAGACTTGGTCCGAGTTAGGATACGGGTAGCAGCGTTTTGAATAAGCTCAAGTTTATGGAGGGTGCAATAAGGGAGGCCGGGCAGGAGAGCATTGATGAGGGTTTCAGCAGCAGATGAGCTGAGGGGGGGCGGAAACGGGGATGTTACGGAGGTGGAAGTCGACGGTCTTGATCATGGCAAGGATATGGGTTCGGAAGTTCAGCTCAGGTTCAAGTAGGACGCCCAGGTTGCAAACATTCTGCTTCAGCCTCAGACAGATGCTAGGGAGTGGGATGGAGTCGGTGGTTAGGGAACAGAGTTTGTGGCGGGGTCCAAAGACAACTGGCTTTGGTCTTCCCAATATTTAATTGGAGGAAATTTCTGCTCATAGAAACATAGAAGATCGGAGCAGGAATAGGCCATTCGGCCCCTCGAGCCTGCTCCGCCATTCAATGAGATCATAGCTGATCATCCAAATTCAGTACCCTGTCCCTGCTTTCTCCCCATATCCCTTGATCCCTTTAGCCTTAAGAAATATATCTAACTCCTTCTTGAATATATTTAATGAATTGGCCTCCACTGCCTTCTATGGTAGAGAATTCCACAGGTTCACCACTCTCTGGGTGAAGAAATTCCTCCTCATCTCTGTCCTAAATGGCTTACCCCTTATCCTTAGACTGTGACCTCTGGTTCTGGACTCCCCCGCCATCGGGAACAGCCTTCCTGCATCTAGTCTGTCTAGTCCTGTTAGAATTTTATAAGTTTCAATGAGATCCCCTCTCATTCTTCTAAACTCCAGCGAGTATAAGCCCAATTGACCCAATCTCTCCTCATACGTCATTCCTGCCATCCCAGGTATCAGTCTGGTGAATCTTCGCTGCACTCCCTCCATAGCAAGAACAACCTTCCTCAGATAAGGCGACCAAAACTGCACACAATACTCAAGGTGTGGTCTCACCGAGGCCCTGTACAACTGCAGCAAGACATCCTTGCTGCTGTACTCATCCAATACTGGTCATCATCACAAGCAGCGTGACAAATCAGAGGCACTGGAGGTGGTGGTGAGGTAGAGCTGGGTGTCATCAGCGTACATGTGGAACTTGATGTTGTGTTTTTGGATGATGGGCGTCATGTAGATGAGAAATAGGAGAGGGCCAAGGATAGATTCTTGGGGGACTCTAGAGGTAATAGTGCGGGAGTGGGAGGAGAAGCCATTGCAGGTGATTCTCTGCTACAATTGGATAGATAAGAATGGAACCAGGTGAGGGCAATCCTACCCAGCTGGACAACGGAGGAGAGGCATTGGAGGAGAATTTTGTGCTCAGCCGTGTCAAAGGCTGCAGACAGGTCGCGAGGATGAGGCGATCATAGTCACATAAGATGTTATTTGTGACTTTGATAAGGGCCATTTCATGGTGGGGCAGAAACCTGACTGGAGGGGTTCAAACATGGAGTTGCGAGAATGATGGGCACGGATTTGGGAGGTGACAACATGTTCAAGGACTTTGGAGAGGAAAGGGAGGTTGGAGATGGGTGGTAGTTTGTATGGACAGAGGCATCAAGAGTGGGATTTTTGAGGAGGGGGTGAAGATGGCCGATTTGAAGGGGAGGGGGACTGTACCTGAGGAGAGAGAACCGTTAACATCAGTGGGGGTCAGGAAGGGTAGTTGGCTGGTTAGCAGTTGGGTGAGAATAGGGGCAAGAGAGCAGGGGGTTAGTCTCGTTGATAGGATGAGATCAGAGAGGGCATGAGGAGAAATAGGAGAGAAACTAGAGAAAGATGCGATTTCAGGGCAAGGGCAGGGGGGAGCCTTAGGGGAAATATGGCCCAGTGGGCTAGGGGAAATATGGCCCAGTGGGCTAGGGGAAATATGGCCCAGTGGGCTAGGGGAAATATGGCCCAGTGGGCTAGGGGAAATATGGCCCAGTGGGCTAGGGGAAATATGGCCCAGTGGGCTAGGGGAAATATGGCCCAGTGGGCTAGGGGAAGGGAGAAAGAAAAAACACTTGAATTTATATAGCGCCTTTCACGACCGCTGGACGTCTCAAAGCGCTTTACAGCCAGTTAAGTACTTTTGAAGTGTGGTCACTGTTGTAATGTAGGAAACGCGGCAGCCAATTTGCGCACAGCAAGCTCCCACAAACAGCAATGTGATAATGACCAGATAATCTGTTTTTGTTATGTTGGTTGAGGGATAAATATTGGCCAGGACACCTGCTCTTCTTTGAAATAGTGCCATGGGATCTTTTACATCCATCTGAGAGAGCAGACGGGGCCTCGGTTTAACGTCTCATCCGAAAGACGGCACCTCTGACAGTGCAGCACTCCCTCAGCACTTCACTGTCGTGTCAGCCTAGCTTTATGTGCTCAAGTCCCTGGAGTGGGATTTGAACCCACAACCTTCTGACCCAGAGGCGAGGGTGCTACTAACTGAGCCACAGTTAAGAAACTCATCTTATCAATTAGCAGAAAACCCTAAGGCTTGGGACAGCATCTGCTGAAAGGAATTACTTGGAGGCCAGATATGAGGACATGCAGGGTTTAATGCCTATCAAAATTGCTGCTGAATCTTTGTACCTCCAATTGATGAAGATAGCATTCAATGGTGTATAGTGTGTATGTGCTGTGGTCCAGAGGATGGTGATAGTCCACTCACACATTTTATGCTGAGTTGTGTTGCCCGACATCTTGTAAGGAGTTCTTGGTATCTGCTAGCCACCAAGCGAGGATGTAAACCCATGCTTTTCAGTTGCCTAAAGACCAATTGGTGACTGTCCTCCTTGGAAAGGAGGAGATAAGCGGAGCTTTTTTGTGGTCAAGTTGGCTCCAAGGTGACATATGTGCTGGTGGAAGACTCAGTAATCCAATACTCGAATACTCCAGGACACTGGTGGTTGACCAGTCAGCCTGACTCATTATTGGCATTTGGAAGGAAAAAAGACAGACTTAGATTTCTATAGCGCCTTTCACAGCCACTGGACGTGCCAAAGCACTTTACAACCAATGAAGTACTTTTTGAAATGTAGTCACTGTTGTAATGTAGGAAATGTGGCAGCCAATTTGCGCACAGCAAGCTCCCACAAACAGCAATGTGATAATGACCAGATAATCTGTTTTAGTGATGTTGACTGAGGGATAAATATTGGCCCAGGACACCGGGGAAAACTCCCTTGCTCTTCTTTGAAATAGTGCCATGGGATCTTTTACGTCCACCTGAGAGAGCAGACGGGGCCTCTGTTGAACATCTCATCCAGAAGACGGCAGCTCCGCCAGTGCAGCACTCAGTACTGCACTGGAGTGTCAGCCTAGATTTTTGCGCTCAAGTCTCTGGAGCAGGACTTGAACCCAGAACCTTCTAGACTCAGGTGAGTGTGCTCCCAACTCAGCCAGGGCTGGAGGGGGTAGACCTGTTACTGAGGGCTGGGATTTTTTCCACTTGGCTCCACGTGGGACATTTGCTTGCAAGGTTAATGGGTAAGGTAGTCCTAGATGGACAAGCAGAGGAAAACTCACGTGCTACACTGTGCAGTTTTATCGGGCTAAACACCTGAAATATTCTTGCGCTAATTTAGGGTCCCTATGTTTTGGCTATTGCCAACATGTGCTTAAGCTCTCTGGGTTTCGGTAAGTAGATTAATCCCTACAGTGCGATATTGTGTACTTCACACAAGGCACACACAACTTTACCTGTGTGAATTTCTCAGCAGCTTGATTTGAAACTTTCATCGTGATTGATTTCCGCAAGTGTCAGATACCTGGATGACCAAAAAAAAAATGCTTTTCCCCCTGACTATAACAAACAAACTATACCTTTATACATGGAGGGTGAGAAGAACCATTTTTCACTTGCTCTGGTTTTTCCACCAACAACCAAGTCTTCAGACAAGGATTATTAACCCCATCTTGCTTGGTTTTGGCTTGTCAAATGTTTTCCTACATAAGGCACTTTTGCGCTGCTGCTGGGGCTCCAGGGGAGGGTGACTTATTTGTGGAGACCGTGACCACGGAGTGCTATTTTCCCCTTTTTTTTTTACTATTGGGGTGTGTCACCACTGGTTGTGGGCCCTGTTGGAATGTCAGTGGGGCAAAAAGGTATTTGTTCTCTGCATCTCTGACCTTTGTTTTTAGATCCCACAAAGTTTGGGTCCCTGGTGCAAAGTAGTATTTCCGATCCAGAGATGAAAAATGCAGTGGTGAGTAAAATTTTGGCTCTGCAATTTCTGGAGGTTAACTGAAATTTAGAAATAATATTATGTGAAAATTGCAGATGTGACCTTAAAACAGTTTTAGACTTTGGGAGTTCAATTGCGCAGATGTCTGCACGCACAAAACAATCTTCAAATGAGACTGTGTGTTGAGTCTTACGAGTCGAATTCATCTGTAAGCAATCTGTCCAGATCATTGCTGCTGTACGGCATACATCTGCATCTGTCAGGGAGATCTGCCGTGGTTCAGTGGGTAGTACCCGCGCCTCTGAGTCAGAAGGTTGTGGGTTCAAGTCCCACTCCAGAGACTTGAGCACAAAAATCTAGGCTGACACTCCAGTGCAGTACTGAGGGAGCGCCGCACTGTCGGAGGGGCAGTACTGAGGTAGCGCTGCACTGTCGGAGGGGCAGTACTGAGGGAGCGCCGCACTGTCGGAGGGGCAGTAGAGGTAGTGCTGCACTGTCGGAGTTGCAGTACTGAGGGAGCGCCGCACTGTCGGCGGGGCAGTACTGAGGGAGCGCCGCACTGTCGGCGGGGCAGTACTGAGGGAGCGCCGCTCTGTCGGAGGGGCAGTAGAGGTAGTGCTGCACTGTCGGAGTTGCAGTACTGAGGGAGCGCCGCACTGTCGGCGGGGCAGTACTGAGGGAGCGCCGCAGTGTCGGCGGGGCAGTACTGAGGGAGCGCCGCTCTGTCGAAGGGGCAGTAGAGGTGGTGCTGCACTGTCGGAGGTGCCGTCTTTCGGATGAGACGTTAAACCGAGGTCCCGTCTGCTCTCTCAGGTGATCAATAATTATCCCTCAACCAACATAACAAAAACAGATTACCTGGTCATTATCACATTGCTGTTTTGCGAATTGGCTGCTGCGTTTCCTACATTACAACAGTGACTGCACTTCAGAAGTACTTCATTGGCTGTAAAGTGGTTTGAGACGTGAAAGGTGCTATATAAATGCAAGTCTTTCTTTCAAACTGACCACCCTAACATTATGCAGGCAACAGTTTAAAAGTCTATACCAGTCCCAATTAATCATGCAAACCTTGCATAAATAGTTCCCAGACCATCAGACTAAGTGCTGTGTAGGTGTGGTTCTTTAGAAGGTTTATGCGTGCTGTGTGATTGCTTTCAGATGTCAGAATTTTAGAAAGCTGTACTTGTCTTTGTCCAGCTATGTGAGGGCATGCTATTAGGGATTCCATTGAGTAATTGGTTAACGTGCCTTTGAGAGAATTTATAGCGAGATTGGCTATCAAGAAGGAGGAGAGACTGACTTCCTGTGGCAGCCCACAGACACCTCGTAAAATGGAAAGATCCACGACCACTTGAACGTTTTTTTTCTTAGGTCTAGGTTATCAGTGACTGTATTCCTTTTGAACACCTTAACTATGATAACCCGTAATGCTCAGCAGGCCAGCCTCCCACCCACCGAACACCCTCCATAAACTCGAGCTTATCCAAGACTCTGCTGCCCGTGTCCTAACTCGCACCAAGTCCCGCTCACCCATCACCACTGTGCTCGCTGCCCTACATTGGTTCCGCGTCTGGCAACGCCTTGATTTTAAAATTCTTATTCTTCTTTTCAAATCGCTCCGTGGCCTCGACGCTCCCTATCTCTGTAATCTCCTCCAGCCTCACAACCCTCTGAGATCTCTGCGCTCCTCCGATTCTGGCCTCTTCTGCAGTCAGCATACTCCACCATTGGTGGCTGTGCCTTCAGCTGCCTAGGCCCTAAGCTCTGGAATTCCCTCCCTAAACCTCTCCGCCTCTCTACCTCTCTCTCCTCCTTTAAGACGCTCCTTAAAACCTACCTCTTTGACCAAGCTTTTGGTCACCTGCCCTAATTTCTCCTTATGTGGCTTGGTGTCAAATGTTTTTGTCTTGTAACGCTCCTGTGAAGCGCCTTGGAACGTTTTGCTACGTTAAAGGCGCTATATAAATACAAGTTGTTGTAAAGAAAGTCAAATAATAAATCATATCAAATCTGGAAACCATTCTTTTTTTCCCCTAATGTTCTCTGCCACTTTCCTTCCCTGAAGACATTGACTGCTCATTGGCGCCTGTGAAATTAGAGCCAGTCACTTCCAGTACTTTGCCCAGGTAGGCATTCTTCCTGTGTGAGCCTTGACGGCGAATGCTCGCAGGCTATTTGACCACAGGAGCATCGCAACTGAGCCTGTCTTCATCTAATGCTTTTTCAGCCGGAGTCGCTGGATACTGCTGAGGAAAGTAAACCCTGGCTGATTTCAGCATCCTAACCTGCAAGAAAGACAGATTTGCATTTCTATAGCACCTTTTATGACCACTGGACGTCCCAAAGCACTTTACAGACAATTAATACTTTTTGAAGTATAGTCACTGTTGTAATGTAGGAAACGCGGCAGCTAATTTGCACACAGCAAGCTCCCACAAACAGCAATGTGATAATGACCAGATAATCTGCTTTAGTGATTGAGGGATAAATATTGGCCCCAGGACACCGGGGATAACTCCTCTGCTCTACTTTGAAATAGCGCCATGGGATCTTTTACGTCCAGCTGAGAGAGCAGCCGGGGTCTCGGTTTAATGTCTCATCCAAAAGACGGCACCTCCAACAGTGCGGCACTCCCTCAGTACTGCCCCTCCGACAGTGCAGCACTCCCTCAGTACTGCCCCTCCGACAGTGCAGCACTCCCTCAGTACTGACCCTCCGACAGTGCAGCACTCCCTCAGTACTGCCCCTCCGACAGTGCAGCACTCCCTCAGTACTGACCCTCCGACAGTGCAGCACTGCACTGGAGTGTCAGCCTAGGTTTTTGTGCTCCAGTCTCTGGAGTGGGATTTGAACCCACAAGCTCTGACTCATAGAGGCGAGAGTGCCACCCATTGAGCCACGGCTGACGCACTGCAAGCCTAGATGCCATGACCGGAGAACTGCCCAGGCTAAGATCTCAGCAGGAACTAGGAATTCAACATGACCTTCATGGTTTAAATGACATGGCCAATCATGAGATAAATTCACCGAGTCATCAGGAGGGGAGCTCTTGGAACTGGTCCTTGATTAAAGGTAGAGATATGGGTCTCTGTTTATCCTGTACAAGGCTGTAGGCAATCAACAAACAAATACCACATGTAGTGCACAGACTGTGAAGACGTGATGGAAAGGAAATGTTTCAGTTAGAGATTCCTGCCCTGAGGGTGTGACCCATTATGGTTTACTGTTTATTGAGAATACATTTGCCATATGAATGGCCTGTTTTATACTCTTTGTGCAAGGAAATCATCCCAACCTGATTATCTTGTGTTCCCCATCATAGCTTTTCTTAAGCAGTGATTTACTTGTATATTTGTGTACTGGGAAATTGAGTAAAAGCGAAATGCAAATAAATGTGAACAAAGAAAGATTAGCTGAATATGGTTGGATAACACGCCCCGGTAGCCTTGCAGATTCTAAGTTTCCCGGTAAAGAAGTATGTTGGAACAGTGTAGGAGGCGGGGGACAGAGAGGTCAGATGGGGAGTGGTCCAGAGACAGCCGAATACATAAGCCCGAGGAACAGCACCTCATCTTTTGATCAGGCACTTGACAGCCTTCCAGACTCAACACAGAGTTCAACAATTTCAGATCATAACCTCGGCCCCTATTTTTTCAGATGTCAGCTGTTGATGATCCTGCCATTCCCATTTACACCTCCTCTAGGCCCATCTTTTGTTTGATAGCAAAATACTGCAGATGCTGGAAATCCGAAATAACAACAGAAAATGCTGGAAAAACTCAGTAGGCCAGGCAACATCCGTGGAGAGAGAATAGAGTCAACGTTTCGGGTCAAAACCCTTTGTCAAGACTAAAGAAGCACAGGAAATGAAATAGATTAAGAGGCCAGGCTGGGAGAGAACAAAAGAGAAGTGAAGAGACATTAAAAGGTATTCGAAACGAGACGAGATGGTGATAGGACTAGTGGAGACAAAAGATGGCTCAGATTAGGTGTGAAATGTTCTAGCAGAGTGAGAGACAGTTGCCATGTGGGAGAGAATAAAAAGGTGGGGGGGAAGGGCCAAAACGAAGGTGTGGATAAAAAATAAGTATAAATGTCATGGGGGCCGAGGTTATGATCTTTTGTTTCTTCACTTGTCCCATTACCATCTCCTTCTGCCTTGCACCATCATCCCTTTTGTCATTTAATCTCTCCTGCCTTCCATCCTATCACAGACCTTCCCTTTTGTTCTTTCCTCCCCTCCTCCCTTTCCCTGCCCCTGCACTTGTTTAAAACCTGTCACATCTCCAGCTTTTTCCAGTTCTGACGAAGGGTCATCTAGCTGAAACGGGCCCAGAAATTCGGGTCGGGGGCTTCCCACGGGTGCAAGCCCCCGACCTGCACTTACCTAGCGCGCCGGCCGTTGAGCTGTGGGCTCACATGGAATTCCGATCCGGGGCCTGCTCCAGCTGCCAGCGCGCAGTGCTTGCGTATCCCAGGGGCGCAGTTAGTTAGATGCGTCCCCTGGGATCACATGGGCCATGGAGAGCCAGGGAATCTCTATTCATAAGTCTGACAGGAAGTGCTGTCAAGACTTATAAATACGACGGCCCCAAAACATCACTAAATCTTCAAATAAATTTTTTTTTAAATCACATTTTTTAAATAAACTATAAATTACATGAAATAACTATTTTAAACAATAATTTAAATTTTTGAAAAAAATAATTTTATATTCTAACGGAGCTAAAAATAAACTTACCTTTAAAGTATTTAAAAATAATAAACCTGTGGAAAAAATGTTTTAATTTTGATTAATTCACCACTTACTTTGTAAAAAGCAGGCCTTATGCCTGCTTTTTACATTTCTAACTTCTGCAGACTTACCCTCCCGGGAAAACCTGTATAAAAAAAAAACAAAACCGAAGTTCAATGCGCACGCGGAGCCTCCCCCGCGCATGCGTTTGACCTCTGAACCTCTTCGTTCAGGGGAACGGAAGTGCCGGTTTCCTGCGCATGCGCAGTGCATGCAGGAAACCAGCACTTCCATTGGGCTTACGGGTGAGTACCCAGCGCGTACTCACCCGTGGAGACCCGAATTTCTGCCCCATTATTTTTAAATACTTTAAAGAAAGGTAAGTTTATTTTTAGCCCCGTTAGAAAATACAATTAATTTTTTCAAAAATTTAAATTATTGTTTAAAATAGTTATTTTATGTACAGGAAACTTTGTGCTATCCGGCACCGACGGGACCGAGCTGTTGCTGTTCCCTCAAAACTGCCGGACACACCAGCGTTAATGTTGAAAGATACGGAAGCTTTTGAGCTCCATATCTGTCAACAAACCCTACAGCTTCGAAACAGTCCAAGCGTCTCTGTAGCTTAGCAACAGCTTCAGCAGACCTTGCAGAGCTTGACTGTTGAGGAAAAAAGCAACGAGGAAAAAAGCAACGAGAAAAAAAAACCTAACGAAAACGGCTCCTGATTTTTGCCGGTGGCTCGAGCATTCTGGACAGTTAGCCTCCGGATAACACAGTTTCCTGTAATTTGTAGTTATTTTTTAAAATGTGATTTAAAAAACAAAAAATTTATTTGAAGTTTTAGTTATGTTTTGGGGCTTATAGTATTTATAATTTTGACAGCTCTTCCTGTCAATTTTATGAATGGGCATTTCCCTGCTACCATTGGCTCTCCATGGCCCACGTGATCCCAGGGGACGCTTCGAACTAACTGCGCCCCTGGGATAGGCGAGCACCGGCAGCTGGAGGAGGCCCAGGATCGGAATCCCACGCAGGCCCACAGCTCAACGGCCAGCGCGCTAGGTAAGTGCAGGCCTGAGGCTTGCACCCGCGGGAAGCCCCCGACCCGAATTTCTGGGCCGTTAACTGTTTCTCTCCCCACAGATGCTGCCTGACCTGCTGAGTATTTCCAGCATTTTCCACTTTTTTATTAAAAGTTTCCTAGTGATTACTGAAGATGCTTAAAAAAGCATAACTTAATTTCAGAACATTTTGAAGACATAGTTCTGAGAAATTATGTGGTTATGTAATTCCTCATTAATCCACAGCATTCATTTATATTTATTTTGAGTAAATGATGAATAAAAATAATTTTATATTGCTTTCTGACTTCAAAATTGACATTTTGAATGAAAACAGATGTGGGGCAAGAACAAGTGAATCGACAAGTTTGGGGCAATAATAACTGGATATACGCAAGTATTTTAACTGCACCAAGAGTTTATTATTTTTAAGTAAAATGCTGTCTTCTGGTCATTGGAGCAGGAGGAGGCCATTTGACCCATTGAACCTGCTGCCCCATTTGTTAGCTGTGGCAGCTCTGACATTTTTATCCCAATTTCCTGCCATTCCTCAATATCCTTCAGTACCGAAGTAAGTGCCCATTACCCTTCTAAACACTGTTTGTTTTGCATCTTTGGCCTTTTTGGAGCAACGTGTTCCACATTCTCGCAACCCATTGTGTCAAAAAGTCTTTCCTGGATTTGTTTTTGACCAATGTAGCTTGAATGTTAAGATTATGTCCCTTTAATCTGGATCCCCATTCTAGTGGGGGAAACTCATTCCCTATTTACCCTGTCAATTACTTTCATTGTTTAAAACCCCCTCGATCAGAGCACCAATAACCTTCTCATCTCCAGGAATATAACCCACAGCTTCCCGATTTCTCATCATAGCTCAGTCCTCTCATCCCAGGTCAGTCCTCTCATCCCAGGTATCATCGTGGTAGATAGTCACTGGACATTTTGGGAAGCCAGTATGTCCTTCCTAAACTGGGATGCTAGAAAAACACAGTATTCCAAATGATATTTAATGAAAAAGAAAGACTTGCATATCTATAGCACCTTTCATAACTACTGGACTTCCCAAAGCGCTTTACAGCAAATTAAGTACTTTTTGAAGTGTAGTCACTGTTGAATGTAGGAAACGCGGCTTCAGGTCAAGCATGGGCAAGGAAACCTCCTGCTGATTACCACCTACTACCCTCCCTCAGCTGATGAATCAGTACTCCTCCATGTTGAACACCACTTGGAAGAAGCACTGAGGGTAGCAAGGACACAGAATGTACTCTGGGTGGAGGACTTCACCAAGAGTGGCTCGGTAGCACCACTACTGACCGAGCTGGCTGAGTCCTGAAGGACATAGCTGCCAGTCTGGGCCTGCAGCAGGTAGTGAGAGAACCAACACGAGGGGAAAAACCTACTTGACCTCGTCCTCACCAATCTACCTGTCGCAGATGCATCTGTCCATGACAGCACTGGTAGCAGTGACCACTGCACAGTCATTGTGGAGACGAAGTCCCGTCTTCTCACTGAGGACACCCTCCGTCGTGTTGTGTGGCACTACCACCGTGCTAAATGGGATAGATTCAGAACAGATCTAGCAACTCAAAACTGGGCATCCATGAGGCGCTGTGGGCCAGCAGCAGCAGCAGAATTGTATTCCACCACAATCTGTAACCTCATGGCCCGGCATATCTTTCACTCTACCATTACCATCAAGCCAGGAGACCAACCCTGGTTCAATAAGGAGTGTAGAAGAGCATGCCAAGAGCAGCACCAGGCGTACCTAAAAATGAGGTGCCAACCTGGGGAAGCTGCAACACTGCATACTAAACAGCAGAAGCAGCATGCAATAGACAGAGCTAAATGACCCCACAACCAACAGATCAGATCAAAACTCTGCAGTCCTGTCACATTCAGTCATGAATAGTGGTGGACAATTAAACAACTAACAGGAGGAGGAGGCTCCATGAATTGCCCCATCCTCAATGATGGTGGAGCCCAGAACGTGAGTGCAAAAGACAAGGCTGAAGCGTTTGCAATCATCTTCAGACAGAAGGGCCGAGCGGATGATCCATCTCGGCCTCCTCCTGAGGTCCCCACCATCACAGAAGCCAGTCTTCAGTCAATTCGATTCACTCCACGTGATATCAAGAAATGGCTGAGTGCACTGGATACAGCAAAGGCTATGGGCCCCGACAACATCCCAGCTGTTGTACTGAAGACTTGTGCTCCAGAACTAGCCGCGCCTCCAGCCAAGCTGTTCCAGTACAGCTACAACACTGGCATCTATCCGACAATGTGGAAAACTGCCCAGGTATGTCCTGTCCACAAAAAGCAGGACAAATCCAATCTGACCAATTACCGCCCCATCAGTCCACTCTCAATCATCAGTAAACTTATGGAAGGTGTCGTCGACAGTGCTATCAAGCAGCACTTACTCACCAATAAATTGCTCACCGATGCTCAGTTTGGGTTCTGCCAAGACCACTTGGCTCTAGACCTTGATCCAAACATGGACAAAAGAGCTGAATTCCAGAGGTGAGGTGAGAGTGACTGCCCTTGATATCAGGGCAGCATTTGACGGAGTGTGGCATCAAGGAGCCCTAGCAAAACTGAAGTCAATGGGAATGAGGGGGGTGGGAAACTCTCCACTGGCTGGAGTCATACCTAGAGAATAACAGGGCGATGGCAGATGCAGTTTAACCTAACAAAGTGTGAAGTAATACACATAGGACACAAGAATGGCACATGAGAGTGCAATCAAATTAAGGAAGTGCTATGGAAGTGGATTAACAAAGGGATTTTGGGATCCAGGGATACAAGTTAGCCCGCAGGTGGAAAAAGTGATCAAAAAGGCTAATGGGATCCTGAACTTCATTGCAGGAGATTTAGAATGTAAAGGCACAGAAGTTCTACTGAAATTACAAAGAGTGCTGGTTCAAGTCCCACGCCAGGGATTTGAGCAGAAAAATCTAGGCTAATACTCCAGTGTAGTACTGAGGGAGTGCTGTACTGTTGGAGGGGTAGTACTGAGGGAGTGCTGCACTGTCAGAGGTGCCGCCTTTCGGACGAGACATTAAACCAAGGCCCCGCCTGCTCTCTCAGGTGGACGTAAAAGATCCCATGGCACTATTTTGAAGAAGAGCATGGGAGTTATCCCTAGTGTCCTGGCCAATATTTATCCCTCAATCAACATCACTAAAACAGGTTATCTGGTCATTATCACATTACTGATTGTGGGAGCTTGCTGTGTGCAAATTGGCTTTTTTTCATTCGTTCCTGGGATGTGGGCGTCGCTGGCAAGGCCAGTATTTATTGCCCATCCCTAGTTGCCCTTGAGAAGGTGGTGGTGCGTCGCCTTCTTGAACCGCTGCAGTCTGTGTGGCGAAGGTGCTCCCACAGTGCTGTTAGGGAGGGAGTTCCAGGATTTTGACCCAGCGACGATGAAGGATCGGCGATATATTTCCAAGTCAGGATGGTGTGTGACTTGGAGGTGGTGGTGTTCCCAGGCGCCTGCAGCCATTGTCCTTCTAGATGGTAGAGGTCGTGGGTTTGGGTGGTGCTGCTGAAGAAACCTTGGCGAGTTGCTGCAGTGCATCTTGTAGATGGTACACACTGCAGCCACGGTGCGCCGGTGGTGGAGGGAGTGAATGTTTAAGGTGGTGGATGGGGTGCCAATCAAGCGGGCTGCTTTGTCCTGGGTGGTGTCGAGCTTCTTGAGTGTTGTTGGAGCTGCACTCATCCAGGCAAGTAGAGAGTACTCATCCAGGCAAGTAGAGAGTATTCTATCACACTCCTGACTTGTGCCTTGTAGATGGTGGAAAGGCTTTGGGGAGTCAGGAGGTGAGATACTCGCCGCAGAATACCCAGCCTCTGACCTGCCCTTGTTGCCACAGTATTTATTTGGCTGGTCCAGTTAAGTTTCTGGTCAATGGTGACCCCCCCAGGATGTTGATGGTGGGGGACTCGGCGATGGTAATGCCATTGAATGTCAAGGGTCGGTGGTTAGACTCTTGCTTGTTGGAGATAGTCATTGCCTGGCACTTGTGTGGCGCGAATGTTACCTGCCACTTATCAGCCCAAGGGTATGCAGATATACTGACTGCTAAACAGCAAAAGGTGTGGCAAGTGACTGCAAAAATGGCGACAGTGATCTTGAAAGTGTTCCGCACCTGTCCAATTTCTTTGGGCATTTATATTCTATTATTGTGTCCAATTTGTGAGGAATAAGCCTTCCTTTTTTGTCTCAACAACTGGGATAGTTAGGGACAAACTGCCATGATTTCAAAACATACAACAACAACTTGTATTTATATAGCGCCTTTAAGGTGGTAAAACGTCCCAAGGCGCTTCACAGGAGAATTATAAGACACAAAAATTTGACACCATGCCACATAAGGATAAATTAGGGCAGGTGACCAAAAGCTTGGTCAAAGAGGTAGGTTTTAAGGAGCGTCTTAAAGGAGGAGAGGTTTAGACATAATTTCAAGTCAGTGTCCAAACAAAAGAGATTGTCAGTTGTCTAAGTGGGGAATGGACTAAATGTAGTAACCTTGATTGTGCAGTATTGTTAGGGAATTTCTTACATTTAATTTGCTAACTGCATTAATCAGAGCATAAAGCTTCGAAAATTTTGATGATTTCCCAAAGCTTTGAGCAGTCGTCCATAGCAGAATGTGGTGTTTATGGCTAAAGGCTGGTGGAAAACAAGATATGCGCTCTGTTTCTTCCTTGAACAGAGGCCCAACCAGTCCCCATCCACCGCCACCCTCCTCCGCCTGGCTGAACTTGTTCTCACATTGAACAACTTCTCCTTTGACTCCACTCACTTCCTCCAAATTAAAGGTGTTGCTATGGGAACCTGCATGGGCCCTAGCTATGCCTGCCTGTTCATGGGACATGTGGAACATTCTTTGTTCCAGTCCTACTCAGGTCCCCTCCCTCACCTCTTTTTCCAGTACATCAATGACTGTATTGGTGCCGTTTCCTGCTCTCGCCCTGAACTGGATAAGTTCATTCACTTTACTTCCAATTTCCACCCTGCCCTCACCTTCACATGGTCCACCTCCGACTCTTCCCTTCCCTTCCTTGACTTCTCCATCTCCATTTCTGGCGATCGGCTTTCAACAAACATCCACTACAAGCCCACCGACTCCCACAGCTACCTGGACTACACTTCCTCCCACCCCGCTTCCTGTAAGGACTCTATTCCATTCTCCCAGTTTCTCCGTCTCCGCCGCGTCTGTTCTGACGATGCCACCTTCCATACTAGTGCTTCTGACATGTCTTCCTTTTTCCTCAACCGAGGATTCCCCTCTACCGTGGTTGACACGGCCCTTGACTGTGTCCGTTCTATTTCCCGCACTTCTGCTCTTACCCCTTCCCCTCCCTCCCAGAACCACGATAGGGTTCCCCTTGTCCTCACCTTTCACCCCACCAGCCTCCACATTCAACGGATCATCCTCCGCCATTTCCGCCACCTCCAACGTGATCCCACCACCAAACACATCTTCCCCTCACCTCCCCTTTCAGCATTCTGAAGGGACTGCTCCCTCCGCAACACCCTGGTCCACTCCTCAATCACCCCCAACAGCCCTGCTCCTTCACCTGGCACCTTCCTGTGCAAGCGCAGGAGATGCAACACCTGCCCTTTTACCTCCTCCCTTCCCACTGTCCAGGGCCCCAAACACCCCTTCCAGGTGAAACAGCGATTTACTTGTACTTCTTGCAATTTAATATACTGTATTCGCTGCTCACGATGCGGTTGTGGTAAACCACTGTATTGTATATTGCCACCTCTGGGTGGCGCTGTGTATGGAGGCATGCCTCAGCTGACTCCACCCACCACTGTGTGGGTTTCGTTCAGACTTGTTCAGTCACTCACGAAGAAGCATGGTCTCTTCTTAGCTAATAAAAGCCTTATTCATCTCTTCTTTCGACTCATCATCTCTTCTTCAACTCATCACCTTTTATGAAGTAATTGATAAGCGTATCAATTTTATTAGCTAAAAGTTAAATGGCGACACCTGAGGAGCAACAACAGCAACGGATACAGCAGACATTGCTGAGAGCCCTCAGACCACCACGCCTGGACCTCGACCCTCAAGATGTGGGTGCATCAGCCAAGTTTGAACACTGGCTGAGCTGCTTTGAATCCTTCCTCGCAATCTCACAGGTTACAGAGGAGGATCACAAACTGAAAATTTTGACCGCCCAGGTGAGCCATCAAGTATATATGCTAATCCGGGACTCTAATACGTACGTGGCGGCCCTCGAGCTACTAAAAGGGCAATATACGCGCCCAGTGAACACAATTTACGCCCGACACCTCTTGGGATCCCGCAGGCAGCAACCGGGAGAATCGGTAGGGGCATTTGCACGGGCGCTACTGGCACTCTGCAGAGACTGCGATTGTAAAGCGGTAACGGCTGTGGAGCACGCGCAGGGACTCGCCTGTGATGCCTTCGTCAGGGGCCTCCAGTCAGACCACACCCGGCAGAGACTGCTAGAAAGCAAGGAACCCGACCTGAAGACGGCCATTGCCCTTGCGCTCTCGTTAGAGGAGGCCCACCGAAACCTCGATAAAAGCCTTATTCATCTCTTCTTTCGACTCATCATCTCTTCTTCGACTCATCACCTTTTATGAAGTAATTGATAAGCGTATCAGCGGTCACCTCTACATTGGGGAGACCAAACGCAGATTAGGCGACCGCTTTGCGGAACACCTCCGTTCAGTCCGTACGGGTGACCCTGAGCTTCCGGTCGCCTGTCACTTTAATTCACCGCTTCACTCCAACTCTGACCTCTCTGTCCTCGAGCTATTACATTGTTCCAATGAAGCTCAACGTAAGCTCGAGGAACAGCACCTCATCTTTCGATTGGGCACTTTACAGCCTGCCGAACTCAACATTGAGTTCAACAATTTCAGATAATTATCCCTGCCCCCATTTTTCATGCAGTATGATTTTGCCATTCCCATTTGCAACATTTTCACAGCATGGTCTTTCAATTCCTTCCTCCCCATCTAACCCCCCCACCCCCCTGTCTCTGCACCTGCTTAATGGGCCAGAAATTCCAGAACGGGGCTTGCAGCGCGTGCAAGCCCCGTATTTGCACTTACCCCGCGCTCCTGCCGATCAGCTTCTGGGACGCCTGAACTTGGAGAAATTGAAAGCACATTCCCGGGCAGCGTATGACGTCACGCCGCCCAGGAGTGCAGCCAGCGCGGACCCAGGAGCGTGCAGTGTAAGTGAGACACGCCCCTTGAGGTCTCAGTTTCACTGGACACGCCCCCAATGTTTCTGTCAAGCTGCTTTGCTTTTTTACATGCAAAGCAGCAGTTTAAATAGGTTTTTGGAAGTTTTTTGAAGATTTTGGTAACTTTTATAAACTTTTTTAAATGTTTACATTATTTTGAGTAATCTGAAGTAGTTTTAAAGAGAATTAAAGCAATTTAAAGACTTTTAAAAGCCCTAAAAGAATTTTTTTAATTCCATTTATTTATTTAGCAATGTCGTCGTCATACGTGTCTTCACACTGTTCCCTTTGGGGAACTGTATGAAGTGGTGGAAGGATTTATGGCCGTGATTAACGCTCATTCCGTGACCGTAACCATCTTTGAACCAGCCATTAGGGCGGTTAGTCCTATGGCGGGAGGGTTTTACGGGCTCCCACAAGCTATACAAGGAGGGGGGGCCACCCACACCCACGGACGCAAATATCCCACTGGATGTCAACCCAGAATTTAGAGCCGGAGTTCCGACTCCACTTGCCGGGACTGTCTGGAGCGGGGTTCGAAACCCTACCCTGATCTGGCCCAGCGGCGGGGATCCTACCGCTATGACAAACGCCCAATCCGATTAGCTACGTGAAATGGCAGCATAGGGCTCCAGTCACGGGGAGGGAAAAGGCGCAGGAAACGTATGGGTGTCACCTTTTGTGCGGAGTGGGCCTTTTGCGTAGCAGTAAGCATCCCCGCCGTTGGGCCAGAAGGAGTAGGGTTTTGAACCCCACTCCAGACAGTCCCGGCAAGTGGAGTCGGAGCTCCAACTTTAAATTCTGGGTGGACATCCAGCGGGATACTTGCGTCCGTGGGTGTTGGTGACCCCCCCCCCCCGCCTCAGATGGGTTGTGGGAGCCCGTAAAACCCTCCCGCCATAGGACTAACCACCCTAATGGCTGGTTCAAAGATGGTTACGGTCACGGAATGAGCGTTAATCACGGCCATAAATCCTTCCACCACTTCATACAGTTCCCCAAAGGGAACAGTGTGAGGATACGTGCGATGATGACCTCTTGCGCAATGCACCTCCTTGGACCCTCAGTCGCAGATGCGAGGGGGCAAGTCGTGCAAGTGTTAAATTTTTTATTTTATTGACATGTAAAATGTTGGCCCAATAATTCCCTTCCAAATGCGCTAGTACGGTCGGGGTACTTACGCATCTGGCCGGATGAAATGCCGGTTTTCAGCATGCACAGTGCATGTGGGGAAAACCGGCATTTCCTGTCCTCTGAACGAAGGGGTTCAGAGGCAGAACGCGTGCGACTGCACAGGCAGCGCGTGCGCAGTATAATTCGCCGCTTTCATTAATGCTTTCAGTGAGGTCCAGTCATTACAACTTACACATGAAAAAAGCATGGGTACAGTTGCTACAGAGGCTGCGGAGGAAGATATTTCTTATCGTGGAGCTTCTGAAAGTATGTATGTCTGTATATATTCCTTTGCGTGTTATGTATATATTCCTTTACTTATGTGTATGAATGTATTATTTAATTATGACTTTCAGAGAAAGTAACTTATTGGAAAATCATAATTAAAAACATACATTCATAGTAAAGGAATATAAAACATACATACATATACGTAAAGGAATATATGTGGACATACATACATAACTCATTCTCACATTCCATTCACACAGCCACAATTGCTCCTTCTACCTACCGTTCTGAAAACCCTTTAAAAAAAAAAAAAAAAATTTAACTTTAAAACTTACTTAAAATTTCTTAAAATAACTTCCCTCCCTTTCCCAAACAAAAATATTGCATTTCAAAAGCTCCACGATAAAATATATCTTCCTCCGCAGCCAATGAACCACTTTACACTTGCTTTTTTTCAGTGTAACTTCTAAGGACTTAACCTCACGGATTTCATGAATGAAATCCACGAAGTTCACTGCGCAAGCGCTGCCTGTGCAGTCGCACGCGCTCGAGGTCTGGAAATGCCGGCGTTCCCCGCATGCGCTGTTCATGCTGAACGCCGGCATTTCCAACGGCCAGAAGCGTGAGTAAGCCGACCGCACTCACGCTTCTGGCCTGGAATTTCTGGCCCAATATGTTACATCTCCAGCTTTTTCCAGTTCTGATGAAGGGTCCCAGACCTGAAACGTTAACTCTGTTTCTCTCTCCACGGATGCTGCCTGGCCTGCTGAGTATTTCCAGCATTTTCTGTTGTTATGCACAGACTATGTTCTGTAAGAAGAGTCATCTAACCTACAAAAACAAAATAATGCAGATGCTGGAAATCTGAAATAAAAACAGAAAGTGCCAGGCAACATCTGTGGAGAGAGAAACAGTTAACGTCTCAGGTCGGTGACCTTTCGTCAGAACTGGAAGAAGTTGGAGGCCAGTCCATTAAATATATTCAAGAAAGAGTTAGATATATTTCTTAAGGCTAAAGGGATCAAGGGATATGGGGAGAAGGCAGGGACAGGGTACTGAATTTGGATGATCAGCCATGATCTCATTGAATGGCGGAACAGGCTCGAAGGGCCGAATGGCCGACTCCTGCTCCTATCTTCTATGTTTCTATGTAAGTTAGAGGTATCACAGGTTTCAGGCAAGCGCAGGGGCAGGGAAAATGAGGAGGGGAGGAAAGAACAAAAGGGAAGGGCTGTGATAGGGCGGAAGGCAGGAGAGATTAAATGACAAAAGACTTGATGGTGCGAGAATAAAGGAGATGTTAACGGCCATCTAACCTATCCCTTTTCACTCATTTCTGACGCTGAAGCGTTGGAGAGACAGAGCAGGAACCACAGGTTTTGCTAGGAAGATTGAGGAGCTATTGAGAGAAATTGAAATTAGATGGGGGAGGGACGAGGAGAAAATTGGATCCCAAACGAGATTGTTGACAGAGCGGATGTTAACCAATGGGCAAGCATGAACTTAGAGTGCTGCAATGTACTGGACTCAACGACCAGCAGCAGAGAAACTCAGGGCTAAAGGAGGACATCAATCAACAGCATTGGTCTTCATGGGAGACACTAACATTTATGGCCCAGATTTTGCTGTAGCAGAGCATCTAACGTCATCTGCCATTAATTAGACTTGCACGGTTAAGTTTGTACATTTTGTGCGTGGCAAGTTGCTGAAAGTGCGAGCTGATAACGTCGCAGTGAGGGGAACCAGGCATCTGAGACCTGAGTGAACAGGGCAAGCAACTGTGTATCTCCTAAACCAATGAGTGAACAGGGCAAGCAACTGTGTATCTCCTAAACCAATGAGTGAACAGGGCAAGCAACTGTGTATCTCCTAAACCAATGAGTGAACAGGGCAAGCAACTGTGTATCTCCGAAACCAGTCAGACTGTGAATTAAACAGGAACGACAGAGAAGGAAGCGTAATTTAGAGTGGGTGAATTCAATGTCAAACCAGGAATAGAAAGAGAAATAAAGAGAGAGAAAGAAAGATTGGATTATGAGAGAGAGAAAAAGAGACAGAAAGGAAAAAATTAAAACAAATTACATTTTAAATTTGAGGTTTTAAATATCTCCAACAGTTAATGCCTGAAGGAACGAGACCCCACACCTTTAATAGTTAATTCTCAGTGCCAGAGAGGTTGATTAGCAGTAATTAACAGTTATCGCATCGTTAAAAGGGTACTTCCGCTTCTAATGACGAGGCTTAACTTTCTGTGATGAGTTTAGTTTGTATCGACCATGCAAATACTGCAACTTCACGCCGCTCGATACATTTCAATGGTGAGGCAGGCAGTGTTGTGTCCGTGTGTTAATAGAGACACTGAAGACAGGAGTTGGTTTCACAGGTGTTTACTGAACAAAGTCTGGAGGGGAACTAACTGATACAACACAATATACAGGCTTATATAGCCCGAGTGGCCATTACCGGCATTACAGTACACAGGGGGCTCTTAAAGGCACATACACTACAGGCAGCGAGATGTCCTTTTCGTGAAGCTAATTGGGACAGCTTTTGGGTATTGGTGTTTAACCGCGCATCTGCCCTCGCCTGCAGTTGCTGTACCATTTACGCTTAAAGAATGGTGAGTGCCATTAGCCACTCCGTTATTTTGACACCAACATCTGGGCCAAGATGTCTGAGTTGAGGCTGTTTTGGCTGTAGGTAACTATGATACGGTAGGAATATCAGAAAAATTGTTATCCCTGAAGATGGTAATGAATATGGCATAAAAAGACATAAAGTATTCAGAAAGATTAGATAAGAGCAGAAGTGGGGTCCCCACCATGTCAGGGATACCTGCGAGGTTAAAGAAGCGATCCTATGGGGTGAGGTGAAATTACACAAAAATATCCAACCCAAGTAATTCATTAACGCAGAAGAGGACAAAATTAAAATGAATGGTATGTCATAGGTTCACAAGAATGATTCCTGGGCTGAGAGGGTTGTCCTATGAGGGGAGATTGAGTAGACTCGGCCTATATTCTCTGGAGTTTAGAAGAATGAGAGGTGATCTCATTGAAACATAAGATTCTGAGGGGGATTGACAGGGTAGATGCTGAGAGGTTGTTTCCCCCTGGCTGGAGAGTCTAGAACTTGGGGGCACAGTCTCAGGATAAGGGGTCGGCTATTTAAGACTGAGATGAGGAGGAATTTCTTTACTCAGGGTTGTGGATCTTTGGAATTCTCTACCCCAGAGGGCCGTGGATGCTCAGTCGTTAGATCACTAGGTCACAATAAGAAGGAAGAGAGTTTTTGTCTTTGAAGAAATTAGAAGCACGTGTGAAAACAGGTAGATGATATTAAAGGGGGATTTAGACAAACTAAATATAAATCGGAAATGGCCAAGTGGCTCAGAGTCCAAGTTAAAAAAAAAGACTGCTGTGTTAACTGTGCGTTAAGGAAGCTAGGAGAGGCAAGACACACACTGATTTGGTAATGGTTGGTGACCCAGACAACACACAGAGAACACAAGTCATGGCACTCTTGGACGATAGTGACCACATGATCTAGGATTCAACAATACCAAGGACTAAGATTTTTTTTAAAGTTAGCTTCAAGGGAATGAGGGAAGACATTAAGGTTATTGATCAAGGAAGATTGGACAATAATACTTAATTGGATGGCCAGTAAAGGCTGAGCGCTCAGGATGAGTACACTAGGATTAGCAAGCGCAGGCCAAACAAAGATGATCCTAAGTGGAAGAGAACAATCGGAAATGCAATGAGGAAGAAAAACAAACTCTGGAAATCCTGCAGGGAGAAAGGCTGCTGGGGTGGTATTGAAAATTCGGAAACACATGAAAGAGTTGGCCAGAGGGTGAAGCAGAATGTGGAAATAGGCAGCACTTGTGAAGCACAGCAGCAAGAAATATTTTTCCAGGATAATAAAATAAGTGAGCAGTTACAGAAGAGGTGAGGAAAACATGCTGATGATACTGAAGGTGAGCATAATAGTTACAAATATATTAAATAACCAAGGAAAGCAGATACAGCAGCCTCTTCGTCATCATTGATAATCCAAGTAAAACTAATTTTAGCTCTGAGGAAAGATTGGATCGGCTGGGGTTGTTTTCTTTGGAACACAGGAGGCTGAGGGGAGATTTAATTGAGGTGTATAAAATTATGAGGGGCCTGGATAGAGTGGATAGGAAGGACCTATTTCCCTTAGCAGAGAGGTCAATAACCAGGGGGCAGAGATTGAAAGTAATTGGGAGAAGGATTAGAGGGGAGTTGAGGAGAACTTGTTTCACCCAGAGGGTGGTGGGGGGTCTGGAACTCACTGCCTGAAAGGGTGGGAGAGGCAGAAACCCTCATCACATTTAAACAGTACTTAGATATACACTTGAAGTGCCGGAACCTACAGGGCTACGGACCAAGAGCTGGAAAGTGGGATTAGGCTGGAGAGCTCTTTTTCGGCCGGCACAGAAACGATGGGCTGAATGGCCTCCTTCTGTGTCGTAAACTTCTAGGGTTCTACGATCTATAATAACTTTGGCATCAATGTAGTGGAGGTGCTAGTCAGTTTAAAAGGGCCCAAATGTAAATTGCCATGGAATGGTTGTCACTTATCCTAGGGCACTAACCAAGGCCGTGGGTGACACTTGTGAAATGCCGCTGATCATTGATGGAAGAATGCTTGGGGAGACACCACTGGGCTGGAAAGAAGCTAATATGGCGCCTGCTTTTACACAGATGATAAAACAGACACAGAAAACCACAAATCCATCAGTATTACATCAGTACAGTAACAAAATACTGCGGATGCTGGAAATCTGAAATAACAACAGAAAATGCTGGAAACACTCAGCAGGTCAGGCAGCATCCGTGGAGAGAGAAACAGAGTTAACGTTTCAGGTCTGGGACCCTTCGTCAGAGGCGAGGGTGCTGCCCACTGAGCCACTAGCTAGCAACAGCTTAGATTCAGAAGCTCAATACAAACTGCTCAAAATTTGCAGCTGATACTGAACTCGTGCAGGGGCAGGAAAGGGGGAGTTCAAACTGAGGAGTTAGGTTGGGGCTCTTATGTCAATGTTCCCTTTAATTTTTGGGGGGACTGCGCGGCCCATTCAAAAATCTGCACACGCGCAGGTTTTGCATTTAATAGCCAGTGAGCCAGTTGCGCGGTAGCTCCAGACCGCCGCGCGGCCACGCAGCTTAAAGGGAACATTTCTCTATGTATGTTAGATAGAATAGGCAAGTGGGCAGAACAGTTGCAAATAAAACTTAAGCATTGTACATATGATAGTGTACATATTGTACATATGATACCTACCTCCTCAGTTTCAACTCCCCCTTTCCTGCCCCTGCACTAGTTCAGTATCGGCTGTAAATTTTGAGCAGTTTGCTTTGAGCTTCTGAATTTAAGCTGTTGTTAGCCAGTGGCTCAGTGGACAGCACCCTCGCTTCTGAGTCTATAAGGTCGGGGGTTCAAATCCCACTCCAGGACTTGAGAGCAAAAATCGAGGCTGCAGTTGGAGTAAAGGTGAACTGTGCAAGGCCTGTGTTAGGCTGCAGTTGGAGTAATGGTGAACTGTGCAAGGCCTGTGTTAGGTCACAGCTGGAGTAATGGTGAACTGTGCAAGGCCTGTGTTAGGCTGCAGCTGGAGTAATGGTGAACTGTGCAAGGCCTGTGTTAGGCTGCAGCTGGAGTAATGGTGAACTGTGCAAGGCCTGTGTTAGGCTGCAGCTGGAGTAATGGTGAACTGTGCAAGGCCTGTGTTAGGTCACAGCTGGAGTAATGGTGAACTGTGCAAGGCCTGTGTTAGGTCACAGCTGGAGTAATGGTGAACTGTGCAAGGCCTGTGTTAGGTCACAGCTGGAGTAATGGTGAACTGTGCAAGGCCTGTGTTAGGTCGCAGCTGGAGTAATGGTGAACTGTGCAAGGCCTGTGTTAGGTCACAGCTGGAGTAATGGTGAACTGTGCAAGGCCTGTGTTAGGCTGCAGCTGGAGTAATGGTGAACTGTGCAAGGCCTGTGTTAGGCTGCAGCTGGAGTAATGGTGAACTGTGCAAGGCCTGTGTTAGGTCACAGCTGGAGTAATGGTGAACTGTGCAAGGCCTGTGTTAGGTCGCAGCTGGAGTAATGGTGAACTGTGCAAGGCCTGTGTTAGGTCACAGCTGGAGTAATGGTGAACTGTGCAAGGCCTGTGTTAGGTCACAGCTGGAGTAATGGTGAACTGTGCAAGGCCTGTGTTAGGCTGCAGTTGGAGTAATGGTGAACTGTGCAAGGCCTGTGTTAGGTCGCAGCTGGAGTAATGGTGAACTGTGCAAGGCCTGTGTTAGGCTGCAGCTGGAGTAATGGTGAACTGTGCAAGGCCTGTGTTAGGTCACAGCTGGAGTAATGGTGAACTGTGCAAGGCCTGTGTTAGGTCGCAGTTGGAGTAATGGTGAACTGTGCAAGGCCTGTGTTAGGCTGCAGTTGGAGTAATGGTGAACTGTGCAAGGCCTGTGTTAGGTCGCAGCTGGAGTAATGGTGAACTGTGCAAGGCCTGTGTTAGGCTGCAGCTGGAGTAATGGTGAACTGTGCAAGGCCTGTGTTAGGCTGCAGCTGGAGTAATGGTGAACTGTGCAAGGCCTGTGTTAGGCTGCAGCTGGAGTAATGGTGAACTGTGCAAGGCCTGTGTTAGGCTGCAGCTGGAGTAATGGTGAACTGTGCAAGGCCTGTGTTAGGCTGCAGTTGGAGTAATGGTGAACTGTGCAAGGCCTGTGTTAGGTCACAGCTGGAGTAATGGTGAACTGTGCAAGGCCTGTGTTAGGCTGCAGCTGGAGTAATGGTGAACTGTGCAAGGCCTGTGTTAGGTCACAGCTGGAGTAATGGTGAACTGTGCAAGGCCTGTGTTAGGTCACAGCTGGAGTAATGGTGAACTGTGCAAGGCCTGTGTTAGGCTGCAGCTGGAGTAATGGTGAACTGTGCAAGGCCTGTGTTAGGCTGCAGCTGGAGTAATGGTGAACTGTGCAAGGCCTGTGTTAGGCTGCAGCTGGAGTAATGGTGAACTGTGCAAGGCCTGTGTTAGGTCACAGCTGGAGTAATGGTGAACTGTGCAAGGCCTGTGTTAGGCTGCAGCTGGAGTAATGGTGAACTGTGCAAGGCCTGTGTTAGGTCACAGCTGGAGTAATGGTGAACTGTGCAAGGCCTGTGTTAGGTCACAGCTGGAGTAATGGTGAACTGTGCAAGGCCTGTGTTAGGCTGCAGCTGGAGTAATGGTGAACTGTGCAAGGCCTGTGTTAGGTCACAGCTGGAGTAATGGTGAACTGTGCAAGGCCTGTGTTAGGTCACAGCTGGAGTAATGGTGAACTGTGCAAGGCCTGTGTTAGGTCACAGCTGGAGTAATGGTGAACTGTGCAAGGCCTGTGTTAGGTCGCAGCTGGAGTAATGGTGAACTGTGCAAGGCCTGTGTTAGGCTGCAGCTAGAGTAATGGTGAACTGTGCAAGGCCTGTGTTAGGTCACAGCTGGAGTAATGGTGAACTGTGCAAGGCCTGTGTTAGGTCACAGCTGGAGTAATGGTGAACTGTGCAAGGCCTGTGTTAGGCTGCAGCTGGAGTAATGGTGAACTGTGCAAGGCCTGTGTTAGGTCACAGCTGGAGTAATGGTGAACTGTGCAAGGCCTGTGTTAGGTCACAGCTGGAGTAATGGTGAACTGTGCAAGGCCTGTGTTAGGTCGCAGCTGGAGTAATGGTGAACTGTGCAAGGCCTGTGTTAGGTCACAGCTGGAGTAATGGTGAACTGTGCAAGGCCTGTGTTAGGCTGCAGCTGGAGTAATGGTGAACTGTGCAAGGCCTGTGTTAGGTCACAGCTGGAGTAATGGTGAACTGTGCAAGGCCTGTGTTAGGCTGCAGCTGGAGTAATGGTGAACTGTGCAAGGCCTGTGTTAGGCTGCAGCTGGAGTAATGGTGAACTGTGCAAGGCCTGTGTTAGGTCACAGCTGGAGTAATGGTGAACTGTGCAAGGCCTGTGTTAGGTCACAGCTGGAGTAATGGTGAACTGTCCAAGGCCTGTGTTAGGCTGCAGTTGGAGTAATGGTGAACTGTGCAAGGCCTGTGTTAGGTCACAGCTGGAGTAATGGTGAACTGTGCAAGGCCTGTGTTAGGTCACAGTTGGAGTAATGGTGAACTGTGCAAGGCCTGTGTTAGGTCACAGTTGGAGTAATGGTGAACTGTGCAAGGCCTGTGTTAGGCTGCAGCTGGAGTAATGGTGAACTGTGCAAGGCCTGTGTTAGGCTGCAGCTGGAGTAATGGTGAACTGTGCAAGGCCTGTGTTAGGTCGCAGCTGGAGTAATGGTGAACTGTGCAAGGCCTGTGTTAGGTCGCAGCTGGAGTAATGGTGAACTGTGCAAGGCCTGTGTTAGGTCGCAGCTGGAGTAATGGTGAACTGTGCAAGGCCTGTGTTAGGCTGCAGCTGGAGTAATGGTGAACTGTGCAAGGCCTGTGTTAGGCTGCAGTTGGAGTAATGGTGAACTGTGCAAGGCCTGTGTTAGGCTGCAGCTGGAGTAATGGTGAACTGTGCAAGGCCTGTGTTAGGTCGCAGTCGGAACTTGAGGGAAATAAACTTTGCAGGGCTCCGGGGATAGAGCGGGGGAGTGGGACTGACTGGATTGCTCTACAGAGAGCCGGCACAGACTCGATGGGCCCAATGGCCTCCTTCTGTGCCGTTATGACTCCATCATATGTATTCCGAATGGACAATTGGGAACTTTCAAGACTGAGATCGGTAGGTTTTTTTTTAGGCAAGGGTATCAGGTGATATGGAGGAAAGGCAGGTAGATGGAGTTGAGGTGCAGATCAGCCATGATCTAGCAGGCTTGAGGGGCTGCATGGCCTCCTCCTGCTCCTGTGAATAGTGTGCAAATTGCTGAGGGAGTTTGAGAGGTTTCAATGCAGTCCGCTCAACATCCCCATGGAGCAGCAATCAGTAAAGCACATAGAATGTTGCTGTATATCGTCAAACTGGTGCAGCAGAAGTTAGTGGAAGTGAGCTTAAACTACACAGTGCTTTGGTAAGATCACACTGACCTTATCATAGAATCATGGCATGGTTACAGCACGGAAGAAGGCCATTCGGCCCGTCTAGTCCGTGCCAGCTCTCTGCAAGAGCACTTCAGCTAGTCCCACTCCCCCAGCCTTTCCCTGGCAAATTTTTTTCCTTCAGGTACTTATCCAACTCCCTTTTGAAAGCCACGATTGAATCTGCCTCCACCACCCTTTCAGGCAGCGCATTCCAGATCCCAACCACTCGCTGCGTAAAAAAGTTTTTCCTCGTGTCACCTTTGGATCTTCTGCCAATCACCTTAAATCTGTGTCCTCTGGTTCTCGACCCTTCTGCCAGTGGGAACAGTTTCTCTCTATCTACTCTGTCCAGACCCATCATGATTTTGAACACCTCTATCAAATCTCCTCTCAACCTTCTCTGCTCCAAGGAGAACAACCCCAGCTTCTCCAGGCTATCCACGTAACTGAAGTCTCTCATCCCTAGAGCCATTCCCATAAATCTCCTCTGCACCCTCTCTAAGGCCTTCACATCCTTCCTAAAGTGCGGTGCCTTGAGTACTGTCCAGAGAAGATCAGTAAGACTTGATATCTAGCAGCCAAGATCTGCGTTATGAGGAAAGACGAGTAACTTGGACTTGAAGGATGGCGTCTGATGAAAGCAGATGCTGTGCTAAATGGTTTAGAGGAAGTAAATTGGGAGCATGACTTGAAATTAAACCAGGACAACAGGAAAAGAGGGGCACAGGTTCAAACTAGTGAAAGCCAAAATTAGGACTGTGGTCAGGAAGTTGTTCTTTCACTCAAAGGCTAACTGTCGCATGAAATAGACTTCCAGCCACGGTAATGGAACCAAAGACCTGGGATCATTTCGGAAACTGTTGTATGCTGTGATGAGACATCGTAAGGTCTTGCTGAATGGCGTGGGCCAAATGATCTTCCTATTCTGTATCTATCGTGTGAGCTTGAGGTGTTCGAGCTTTAGATAAGTTCAGTTAGTGAAAATGATAGCACAGTGGTACACAAAACTTTCACCTCTGCTGACTGGAAGGATCCCATGTCAAATTAGCTTGGGCTGTCTCAATCCAGTTAGTATCTGGGTTTCTGCATGTGCTGCCCATGCGCGGAAACCCAGAATTTGCGATCTGTCGAGTTTCAGCTTGGACAGATCCACCGCATCTCCGAGAAATGGACATTTCCTGGCGGAGAGTCGGGCTATCTGAATATAAAATACCCGTGAAACTCTTATACCTGGTAAAAGCAGGCGTAGGGCCGCCTTTTACCAACGTAAGAATCACACAGAATCACAGAATCACAGAATCTACAGTGCAGATAGAGGCCATTTCGGCCCATCGAGCCTGCACCGACACATATCCCACCCTATCCCCGTAACCCCACGTATTTAATCCCCTAACACTAAGGGTCAATTTATCATAGCCAAATCAACCTAACCTGCACATCTTTGGACTGTGGGAGGAAACCGGAGCACCCGGAGGAAACCCACGCAGACACAGGGAGAATGTGCAAACTCCACACAGACAGTCGCCCGAGGCCAGATTTGAACCTGGGTCCCTGGCGCTGTGAGGCAACAGTGCTAACCACTATGCCACCGTGCCCCCCTTAGTTTAAATAAATATTTAAATAATTTTTTAAAAATTATTTAAACTTAATAAACATTAAAATTAGTTATAGGTTATTGTTGGCCCCTTTAAAATGTTTGCAATTATTTTTCAAAAAATTTAATTTTTATTTTAAATGTTTAATTAAATTGTATTTTAATTAATTTTGGACATGTAATGATTTATTTTTCTTTAACTGGTGTGTACTGTAATTGTGTTTTTTAGGGGATTCCTATTCATGCTCACGGGGATTCTGTACGTAAATAGAATCTCCATAAGCATAATAGACCCCCTTTTTTCATTGGTTGGCCTGGCTCACGTGATTCCAAGGGCACTTGCGAACCGCGTGCGCCCCTGGGATACGTGGACCTTTACACAGGCGTACGCCCAGAGGCCCAGGAGCGCGAGTCTCCGAACCTGCGGGACCATCGGGTAGGTTCGTACTTTCCTTGCGGCTCGGAGGCATTCGCCTGCGGGGAGCCTCCGACCGCAAATTCAGGCCCATTGTGCAACTAAATTGGCACTGTAACTTAGAGACTTCAATCTACAATTATGTAGCAGTGGGCAGTGCTTCCTTTATGCCGAGCGGCCGCGTAGCGCTCTGGACATCCCGCACAGGCCGCTTGCTGGCTTCACTGGTGAATACCGTGCAAGCGCGGAAATTTGAATGGGCCGCGCAGCCAAAAAAAATTAACGGGAACATTGGTAGTGGGTGCTCTTCTCAGGCTGAGGTTCATTCCCATAAGAGAGTATTTTTGTAAAATGTTCTACTTAGAATTCATTGGAAATTGTGCCCAAAGTTTTATACAGCATGGGCTACTTCATACATAGCTTCGTCTGTTCTACCATTAACCATATCTAAACAGATACTTTATATTCAGATTTATGACTGGTAGGCATGTAAGCATAAATTAAAGATGTCACTAAAACCACTTCAAGAAATGTGAATGAACAGCCCGTCTGTTTATAAAACTTCCAGTGGTTCTGCTGACGTTGATTAATTAACTGTGAGCCAGCTTGGAGAGGCATGCTTCCACCCACAAATCATTTGGGGTAGGTCTCCAACTGAACATGATTAAGATTCCAGATGTTCAGTACCAGCCGCAAGGCTCAGATGTCTTGTGTTGATCATTTTTAAAAAAAGAAAAGTCCTTGAGGGATGAAAAACAAAAAAAAAAATTACATTGGCACCCACACAGACCCTATAATTGTAAGTTTGAAATAAAATCTATACTTAATGCGTATTGGGTCTTCCTCGCCTCCAGCATTGGTGAATTGCTGCGCTGCAGCTGGTTGCACGCGATGCCCATGTCCGGAGACAGCACTGTTCATCCAATCTAAAAGTGAGTTATACACAAAAGCACAAAATGACAGAAGCTAACCAGTCGCTCGATCCTAGACTCTGCCCATTTTATCTTCTGAAACCTTGTATTGTTTGGTCATTTAATTTGCTGTTATAAACAGTGGGAAGTATTCAAAGAAGCATTTGGTACAATCAGTGCATTTCCCCTAAAAGGCAAAGGCCCCAATTATATAGTTAAGCAACCATGACCAAAACATGAGCCAGTATCAAGCTAAAAGAAAAGGCTTACACAAATGAAAGTAAAAGTGAAAATGCAATGGACTAGGAGAGCTATAAAATGTTCCCTACATTACAACAGTGATTATACTTCAAAAAGTACTTAATTCACTGTAAAGCGCTTTGGGATATAAGAACAAAAGAATTAGGAGCTGGAGTCAGCCACACGGCCCCTCGAGCCTGCTCTGCCATTCAATAAGATCATGGCTGATCTTCGACCTCAACTCCACTTTCTCGCCCGATCCCCATATCCCTCGATTCCCCCAGAGTCCAAAAATCTATCGATCTCAGCCTTGAATATACTCAACGAATCAGCATTCACATCTGGGGTAGAGAAATCCAAAGATTCACAACCCTCTGAGTGAAGAAATTCATGTCCTGAGGTGGGTGAAAGGCACTATATAAATGCAAGTCCTTCTTCTTTCTTTATTTAAAAATAAAATAACAAAGGGATACAAAGGAAGTAGGAAGAGGTGCAGAAAGGAATGTAAAAAAAATGTTGCAAGGCTATCAAAGCTAACAGCAAATGTTTTTGTAAATATATTAAGAGAAAGAAAGTGGTAAGTGAAAATGTGGGCCCATTAATGACAGTTCCAGACAAGACTATAATGGACAATAAAGAAATTGCAGGCTTGTTAAATTAGTACTTTGTATCCATTTTCACAGTGGAGCAAGAGGACAAAATACCAGCGGTACAAGGAAATCTAAAAAATCAATCAAGCAGACGAACATAGCAGGTTTAATATAAGCAAGGAAATAGTAATGGAGAAAATAATGGGACTTAAGATAGAAAAATGTACAGGATTTCCACCCCAAAGCTCTCTGGATTCAGGAATTGTGCCTTTGGATTGCAAATGTCACGCCATTATTTAAGAAGGGAGGTAAAAACCAGGAAACTACAGACCAATCAGTTGTGGGGGAATTACTGGAATCTATCATCAGAGATAGTGACTGAGCACTTGGACAAGTATTTGCTGTGCAAAGAGTGTCAACATGGATTTGTGAAGGCTAGGTCATGTCTGGCTAATCTAGTTGAACTTTTTGAGGAGGTCGCTGGCATGGTGAACAGAGGGCTGCCTGTGGATGCTGTCTATGTGGATGTCCGGAAGGCATTTGATAAGGTTCCACACAAGAGATCATGAGAAAAATGAAAGTGCACAGAATCTGAGGTAGCCTTGTGGCATGGGTTGGTAATTGGTTGGGAGATAGGAGACAGAGAGGAGGGATAAATGGAACGTTCTCTGATTGGCGGGATGTGACCAGGGATCTGTACTGGGGCCTCCGCTTTTAACCATATATATTAATTAATGACTTGGATGAAGGAATGGAGAGTTGTATATCCAAGTTTCCAGATGGCATTAAAATTACAAAATCGTTGCATTCCTACACTTTCTGTTTTCTTTCAGCTAAATTAACATGAAATTCCACCCTATATTCCTCTGTAGTTCCTGTGCTGTAATTTCTATGACTCTTTAAAACCGAAAGGCAATGTTCGGCTTACTGTGATCAAAATTTCAAGGATGTGTTTCAATAGCGAAAGTTGGAAAGCAGGCATTAGGAAAATCGAACAAGGCTGCACAACTATACGAAACATACTGTTGCAAGTATTCATTCCAATATATTGCCCTGGAATGTAACCTATTCTGCTCATGGTCCTTTCTTCACACTTCAGGCTGTCACTGTGTTAACTGAGCTGATACGAGAGAACTTCAGGAACACTAAGCTGAAACATTGCCTGCTGCCTGCACTTGGAGAACTCCTGTACCTTGTGGCCAACCAGGTAAGCGACACTGAGGATATGAAAACTTGTAGTGACGCATGGTACGTTCTTAATACTGCAACAGAATCCTGTGAGGGCATGGCTGTTGTAGATGATAATTGACTGGGGGGGAAATGAGGCAAGGAGGAGGTTGGCTGCTGTGAATGGTACCATAAATACTTCATTTTAATGGGATAATTCCTCAGTAAGGATGACATATAGTGACTCCAGGCACAGGGTCTGCATTTACTTGGACTTGCACCAGAAATGAACTTGGCATTCTGGTACTATCAGAGTCCCCGTTCATGGGCTGTATCTTCCACTGGCAGCGATCAAGAGCAGGACTGTAAATTTTGGACTGTGTAGGATCATACGGCCATGATCGTGCAGTTAAACTCCCACCATGGCAGCAGAGGATTTTAAATTCAGTTAATTAAATAAATCTGGAATTAAAAGCTAGTATCAGTAATGGTGACCATGAATTTACCGAATTGTCACAAAAACCCATCTGGTTCACTAATGTCCTTCAGGGAAGGAAATCTGCTGTCCTTACCCGGTCTGGCCTATATGTGACTTTAGACCCAGAGCAATGTGGTTGACTCGTAACTTCTTTACCTGCCTTTGTTCCATATCCCTTCATACCCTTACCTAACAAAAATCGATCAATCTCAGTTTTGAAATGTTCAATTGACCTTGCCTCAGCTTTTTGGGGAGAGAGTTCCAGATTTCCACTGCAACTGATCGGGGAGCATTAAATGGACCCAAGGCATATTGATTCAGCCACAAACCTCTTGGTATTTCACAAATCTATGGTTCGAGCAGTTCGTTCAGGCTCGTTCTAAAAGGAGCAGAGATGAGTAATAATCTGAACAGGCGTGACTGTAATGAGGTCTATCAACAAACAAGGTGGGATTGATTGCTAGTTATGTCACGACTCGAAGCAGATATGCACTAGAGTTGGTAAAATCTACCAATCCTTTCTTCTGAATACCTCACGTGGGTGCAAAACTTCACAATAGATGTGCTCATAGATTTTGCTTAGGTCCAGGCTGGCTTTCTCATAGAGTTCCCCATTTCCAATATTTTGTAAGACTTTGGTAAGATTTTATTTGCACTTGGAGGTTGTGTGAATGAGTAAAGAGTATTAGATTGCTTGTCACAGTTCAGCTCTTCCTCATCTTTGAATATAGTCCAGGCTCCAAAATACAAATTCCCTCACAGCCTGACTCCGTTTCCGTTCTGACCTGGTGCGTCTTCAAACTTGTTATTTTTTGGTGTGATGGTTTTTGATCCTAGCCCAATTGCTGGACGGACTGTCCAAATCGCCCCCGCCTTATGAAAGTTCTATACCCGGGAATTATTATTCCGAGTGTAAATGAAAGAAGTCACGGACAGGAATGCTTCGGTGAAAAATCAAACTTGTATTTATTTGGTCTAAAATACACTGGCTAAAACATGCACTACTAAACGAAATCACTGTCTCTGTGGAGAATAAAATCCAGGTTACAAACAACATACATACAGTACAAAACTGGGACTATAACAAGCAGTAATTCCCTTGTTGCTATGGTGGATTCTAATTCCACCCCTACCAACGAATTACCCAGTCGCATAAACCCCTTCGCCTGGCTGAACCAAACGAAGCTCCCCCGCTCGGAATAGCCCAAAAACTTCACTTCTGAGAAAACCCTGAGCCCCTTACAGCTCACGGGTTACTGGCTTGGGACACTCGAAACTGTGCTTACCCCCACACGCGGTCGGTTTCGATCGCTCCGCTCGGCGGCTTCTCTGGTACTTTTGTTAGTTCGATCTTGTTGGAGTGGGAGCGAGAGAGAGAATGGTGGAAAATAATCTATTTTTTATAGGAGTCTGGCTACCCCTATCTTTCCCGCCAATCTTTAAAATCCTTTTGTTTCTAAGCACTCCGGTGCTTAATCAGTGATGGGTCGTCCTCGGACCCATGAGTATTGGATTAATGGCCCTAAGTCTGGGACATATCTTTCGGTCTTTGTGTTGGGAAAAAAACTGGCTCCTTTTCGGCTGGCTGAGGCCAGTGGGTTCATTGTTCTGCTTCTCTTCTGAGATGGAGGTGAGAAGTGCTTTGCATACTAGAGTGGCCTTTTCAAGTTCAATGGCCCCCTTCCTTTTTCCAGGACTGTCGGACGAACCCATACATTTTGGATGACGGACAGTTCTTTTGTCACAGCCAACTGCCATGCGTTCTCTGGAGTTTTAACAAACCAGTCCCCCACGCATTTGCACAGGGCGATCCCACCACAGGGAAAACACCCTCAGCCCATAAAGTTCACAAAAATATTCTCGACTGAGTCCATTCTTCAAACAGAGACTTTGCGATCTCTTCAGTGATCAAACTCTGTTTTTTGTGTTGTATTTTCCGCTGAATAACAACTGTGCAGTTTGGGACAAGGACTTTATATACATTGGGGACGGGCAAGAAACCTGACAAAAATAGATATTGCACTGTGCCAAACTCTTACCATGACTTCAAGGAACGATGTCCCAAGTGGCTTTCCTGCATTTGATGGGGTAATGGTCATTGGTACATGGCGGTTTAACCACATTGAAAGAATGAAGAACATTATTCCTATATAGTTGGTAATCCACACTCAAAATTCCCCCCCCCCACCTCCCAGTTTTAAAATGAAAGTAACTCGATCATCTCCACTCTTAACATCATATAACATAAGTTCAAATTGCTTCCAAATGCTTTTTTCTTCCATTCACTTAAAAATGCTCAAACTTCATAGAATTGTAGAATAGGACAGCACAGAGGGAGCCCATTCGGCCCATCGAGTCTGCGCCGGCTCTTTCGAAGAGCAATCCAGTCAGTCCCACTCCCCCGCTCTTTCCCCATTTCCCTGCAATTTTTTCTCCTTCAAGTATTTCTCCAATTCCCTTTTGAAGGCTCCTATTGAATCTGTGTCCACCGCCCTATCAGGCAGCGCATTCCAAATCCTAACCACTCGCTGCGTAAAAATGTTTTTGCTCATGTCGCCTCTGGTTCTTTTGCCAATCCCCCAAGTCCAAATCCTTAATGCCTGTCAAAAACAGCAGTGGTCCAAGTACTGAACCTTGGAGAACGTCACTGTATACCTCCCTCCAGTCCAAAAAACAGCCATCATAGAATCATAGAATGGCTACAGCACAGAAGAAGGCCATTCAGCCCATCGAGCCCCTGCCGGCTCTCTGCAGGAGCACTTCAGCTAGTCCCACTCCCCCGCCCTTTCCCCGTAGCCCTTCAAATTTATTTCCTTCAGATACTTAGCCAACTCCCTTTTGAAAGCCGTGATTGAGTCTGCCTCCACCACCCTTTCAGGCCGTGCATTCCAGATCCTAACCACTCGCTGCGTAAAAAAGATTCTTCTTACACCGCCTTTGGTTCTTTTGCCAATCACCTTAAATCTGTGTCCTCTGTTTCTCGACCCTTCTGCCAATGGGAACAGTTTCTCTCTATCTACTCTGTCCAGACCCCTCATGATTTTGAACACCTCTATCAAATCTCCTCTCAATCTTCTCTGCTCCAAGGAGAACAGAGTGAGAGAGGACAACAGAGAACTGTGATTCTGTGAACAACCCCAGCTTCTCCAGTCTATCAACGTAACAAGTCCCTGATTCCTGGAATCATTCTCGTAAATCTTTTCTGCACCCTCTCTAAAGCCTTCTCATCCTTCCTGAAGTGCGGTGCCCAGAATTGGACACAATACTCCAGTTGGGGCCGAACCAGTGTTTTATACAGGTTCATCATAATTTCCACATTTTTGTACTCTATACCTCTATTTATGAAGCCCAGGATCCCGTAAGCCTTTTTAACCGCATTCTCAACCTGCCCTGCCACCTTCAATGATTTGTGCACACATACCCCCAGGTCTCTCTGTTCGTGCACCCTCTTCAGGATTGTACCATTTTGTTTATATGTCCTCTTCTCATTCTTTCTACCAAAATGTATCACGTCACACTTTTCTACGTTAAATTTCATCTGCCACGTGTCCGCCCATTTCACCAACCCTGTTTTTGTCTTCCTGAAGTCTATCACTTTCCTCCTCACTGTTCACTATACTTCCAAGTTTTATGTCATCTGTAAATTTTGAAATTGTGCCCTGTACACCCACATCCAAGTCATTAATGTATATCAAGAAGCAGTGGTCCTAGAACCGACCCCTGGGGAACACCACTGTATACCTTCCTCCAGTCCGAAAAACAACCGTTCACCACTACTCTCTGTTTCCTGTCACTTAGCCAATTTCGTATAGATGCTGCCACTGTCCCTTTTATTCCATGGGCTTCAACTTTGCTGGAGAGCCTAGTGTGTGGCACTTTGTCGAACGCCTTTGGAAATCCATGTACACCACGTCAACTGCATTACCCTCATCAACCCTCTCTGTTACCTCATCAAAGAACTCAATCAAGTTAGTTAAACACGATTTGCCATAAACAAATTTGTGCTTAATTCCTTAATTAATCCACACTTGTCCAAGTGCCTTAATTTTGCCCCTGATTACTGTTTCTAAAAGCTCCCCCACTACCGAGGTCAAACTGACTGGCCTGTAGTTGCTGGGTTTATCTTTACACCCTTTTTTGAATAAGGGTGTAACATTTGCATTTCTCCAGTCCTCTGGCACCACCCCTGTATCTAAGGAGGATTGGAATATTATGGCCAGTACCTCTGCGATTTCCTCCCTTAATTCCCTCAGCATCCTAGGATGCATCCCATCCGATCCTGGTGACTTATCTACTTTAAGTACAGCCAGCCTTTCTAATACCTCTTTATCAATTTTTATCCTATCAAGTGTCTCCACTACCTCCTCCTTTACTATGTCTATGGCAGCATCCTCTTCCTTGGTGAAGACAGATGCAAAGTACTCGTTTGGTATCTCAGCCGTACCCTCTGCCTCCATGCGTAGGTCTCCTCTTTGGTCCCTAATCGGCCCCACCCCTCCTCTTACTACCCTTTTACTATTTATATGCCTGTAGAAGACAGCTCTCTGTTTTCTATCTCTTAGCCAATTCTGTACCCATGCTTTAACTGACCCTTTTATCCCATGTGCTTTAATTTTGCTAACAAGCCTCGTACATGGTACTTTATCAAACGCCCTTTGAAAGTCCATATACACCACATCAACTGCATTGCCCTCATCAAAAAACTCGATCAAACATGATTTGCCATTTGTTTGCATGGTGATCTGTTGCTAAAACTTGGTTGAATCTTCTGACCTCGGGCAACAAAACATCTAAACATATTTTTCAATCATCACCTTTTAATCAAGAGAGTTTGTTTCTTGAAAATACCTGAAATCCTTTGGCAGATTTTGAGCTGCTGTTGACCTGTTTCTCTAATATGGATACCTAGTATAGGACCAAAAGCAGAATTCAATTCTTGATCAAGAGACAGTACAAAAACAGCACAGCCTAGGAATGACTATCGCCAGAAAGGCAAACACTGGCAGTAATTCAGGGAAACAAGTCCATTAAACTGGGAGTGCAGCTTGGCGCACATTTCCTGATCAGCTGTGCTGCATCCTATATAGCCAGCAATGCAGAGTGTTCTATAACCTATTTGCACAATGTAGGTTTAATTGCAATTAAGGCTATTAATACCAGCATAATTGTCAGTTAATACAGGGAATGAACCAACGTTATGAGCTTCCACAGATAATTTGGGAGTTGGACTGGAACCAAAATCTCTTGTGGTTCAGTCCAGGAAATGACAATGTTGTTCTGTCTACACAGCATGATGGGAGTTGAATTCAGTGCTCCCCAGAACTCAGGTTGACTAAGGAACATAAGAACATACGAATTAGGAGCAGGAGTCGGCCCCACGAGCCTGCTCCGCCATTCAATAAGATCATGGCTGATCATCAACCTCAACTCCACTTTCCCGCCCGATCCCCATATCCCTTGATTCCCCTAGAGTCCAAAAATCTATCAATCTCAGCCTTGAATATACTCAACGATTCAGCATCCACAGCCCTCTGGGGTAGAGAATTCCAAAGATTCACAACCCTCTGAGTGAAGAAATTCCTCCTCATCTCAGTCCTAAATGGCCGACCCCTTATCCTGAGACTGTGACCTCTGGTTCCAGACTCTCCAGCCAGGGGAAACAACCTCTCAGCATCTACCCTGTCAATCCCCCTCAGAATCTTCTATGTTTCAATGAGATCACCTCTCATTCTTCTAAACTCCAGAGAGTATCGGCCCAATCTACTCAAGGAAGATGAAAAACTGTCAGAATAGGTTGCCAGATATGGAGAATGGCACCAAGGGCGTGCAATCCATCTCTGACATTACACTATCTAGTGGATGTACTGCTAACAGAGACTTACTGAAGAGCCATGGTTTAGCGGTGATTTGTGACCAAACTATACCACTTCCTTCATAAAATGCTCCCAAAAAGCATATGCAATCCAGATAGCACTGCCAGTGACCTTCAAGGTCACCCCAGTCCTGCTGCGAGCACCAAAACAGAATGATGAATGCCAATGCTCAGTTCCTGGCGGGTCCCACAATACATTTATTTTGCAGCAACAATCTGTGCCAGGTTTATTTGGCGGGAAGGTAGAGGGGACGGTGACGGCAACCTTCTTCAATCCTGCCATAGTCATATCAGAAGCAATGCATAGTTCTCTGGAAGGTACAGATGGCATTTCCCCTTGCAGCCATCCCTGCTGTACTGTTGTCCTGAGAGGAGAATGGCTTGGAGTGGAAAATCGAGTAACGTTCCTTTCACTGAGGAACAGGATTGTGAATGATCTATTTGTGTTCGAAAAAAATCAATGAAGATTTTTTTTTTAAAAGCCAGCTTCTATAATCATCGACAGGCTAATTTCATTGACACTGATATTTCTGTGGTTGCTTCATTCACTTCATTACAGGAGGAGAAAAGACCAGACTCCAGAGACCACTGGGCCATCCCCTCCACTGCCTACACTGTGCTAATGAGATGTGTTCGGGAAGGGGTAAGGCTGTTAGTTGCCTCCTGAGAAATGAATAGATGTAACAGCGTCCTTCATCGTGCTTCAGACGTTGCATGCATGTTGCAGTTTTTATATTTACGCACGTGTACTTTTGTGTATATCATTCCCTAAATTAAAATTGCCCAGGGAAAGTCTCAGTTGCCGTGTCCCCATAGTATTTTTGCTCTTTGTTTCCATGATTTTTGTCTGGAAACATCAAGCTTCGAGAAAATAAATACGCAGATGTTGTTTTGAAAATCCCTCATTACGAGTACAGTGATTCCCACGGGTTGTGAATTTATCAAAGTAATGGGACGTTATCCTGAAAGCAGAAACGCTTATCTGGTACGTTTGCTAAAACAAATGACCAGCAATGCATATAAATATTTAGAACCGTTCTGTTTTTATGTGCTAAATTGCTTGTGCACCCAGTCACGACTTGATTGCAGTTGTCAACTTTTATTTAAATCCAAACTTTTGCTTCGTTTATTGCAACAAGCTGCCAATCAGTCACTGACCAGCGATTCTGTGTCTCAGTGATTCAGCAGCTGCAGCCCACATATAAATTGTGGAGAAATGGTTCCGCCCATTTTTATTGCGTTTTAAAGAAACAAAATATATATTCACGGTTCAGTCTTAGTTAAGCTGCTCAGTGATGGCACTTTCATTTAGCTCGGCTACTTGGCAATTCATTATCTTTGCAAATTGACTTTAGTTTCTGGTTTTTTTTTAACCGAGCTTTTTCTGGGAAGGGGGCGGTGGGGGGCAGAGGTGGGAAGAAACATTCTCTGTAAGTTTCATTGAAGCTTCTTTCCCAGAGTTAATTAAGCAGAAAATGGTCTGGGTCCTGGTGCTTCTACAGGCCGAGGAAGCGTTGATTCCAGAGGGACTGTGGTAGCAAATCTCTGGTGGCAACAAATTGAATTAGCGTGACAGTCTTATTGAGCTTGTAGAGCACTGGAACAAACTTTGATCTTTTTTCTCCCAACAGTAATAAGTAGCTGTGGTTATCAGCCATTGAGATCCCTCATCTCAGGGTATTCTGATTAAAAAATCAAGAGGTACAGCACACTCTAAGGTAGAAGAAAAAACAATGTGCAGGGGAATTGTAATTGTAGCCAAACATCATAAGTGTATATATTTCAATATTAATGAACACCGTTCCACGAAGTATCCTAATTTTAATTAAATATTACTGCATAAATTAATCATTTACTATTTTTTGTTTCCATCCTGGCAGCTGATTTCTGATGGGTAGATTTGTTTGATTTGCTCTCTCCAATTATAGGTTCTCTTCTCAGTTCAGTCTTATTTCGGTTACATTTAATGATGCTCAAACACTCCTTTACTTTATGATGGTGACATTCTCATTTTATTTAGTGATCAGAATACTAATCTGACATACCCACAAACAGCGCTATTAATGGGATGCTGGTCAGATTTAAAAGAAAAGAAAGGCATTTGACAAGGTACCACACAAACGATTACTGCACAAGATAAAAAAATCACAGGACTGGGGGTAATATACTGGCATGGGTGGAAGATTGGCTATCTAACAGAAAACAGAGAGTTGGGATAAATGGTTCATTCTCGGGTTGGCAATCAGTGACTAGTGGTGTTCCGCAGGGGTCAGTGCTGGGACCCCAACTCTTTACAATCTATATTAACAATTTGGAGGAAGGGACTGAGTGCAATGTATCCAAGTTTGCCGACGATACAAAGATGGGAGGGAAAGCAGTAAGTGAGGAGGACATAAAAAACCTGCAAAAGGACATAGACAGGCTAAGTGAGTGGGCAGAAATTTGGCAGATGGAATATAATGTTGGAAAGTGTGAGGTTATGCACTTTGGCAGAAAAAATCAAAGAGCAAGTTATTATCTAAATGGAAAGAAACTGCAAAGTGCTACAGTACAAAGGGATCTGGGGGTCTTGGTGCATGAAACACAGAAGGTTAGTATGCAGGTACAGCAGGTGATCAGGAAGGCCAATGGAATCTTGGCTTTTATTGCAAGGGGGATGGAGTACAAAAGCAGGGAAGTCTTGCTGCAGTTATACAGGGTACTGGTGAGGCCACACCTGGAATACTGCGTGCAGTTTTGGTTTCCATATTTAAGAAAAGACATACTTGCTCTCGAGGCAGTTCAGAGAAGGTTCACTCGGTTGATTCCGGAGATGAGGGGGTTGACTTATGAGGAAAGGTTGAGTAGGTTGGGCCTCTACTCATTGGAATTCAGAAGAATGAGAGGCGATCTTATCGAAACATAAGATTGTGAGGGGGCTTGATTGGGTGGATGCGGTGAGGATGTTTCCACTGATGGGTGAGAGTAGAACTAGGGGGCATAATCTTAGAATAAGGGGCTGCCCTTTCAAAACTGAGATGAGGAGAAACTTCTTCACTCAGGGTAGTGAATCTATGGAATTTGCTACCTCAGAGAGCTGTGGAAGCTGCGACATTAAATAAATTTAAAACAGAGATAGACAGTTTCCTAGCTGATAAGGGAATTAGGGGTTACGGGGAGAGGGCAGGGAAGTGGACGTTGTTAAGTCTGTGTGTTCTAGTTGTAATTACTAACACAGACTACAAGATTAAAGTTCAACAGGTCTTTACTGGTTGGAGGTCAGGACTATACTAAATACAATGTTACTACACAGTGCTTATATACCGGTGGTCACCACCGGTATTACATATACAGCAGCCAGAGAAGGTAGTACATCTCTTAAGGTGGAACAGGCTTAAGTTCTCTTAAGGTGGAACAGGTTACATACACCACAGACGTGAGTCTAGGTTCGGATCAGCCACGATCCTATTGAATGGCGGAGCAGGCCCGAGGGGCCGTATGGCCTTCTCCTGCTCCTACTTCTTATGTTCTTATGAAGTGATGCTGCCATAGACATAGTGAAGGAGGAGGAAGTAGAGACACTTGATAGGATAAAAATTGATAAAGAAGAGATATTAGAAAGGCTGGCTGTACTTAAAGTAGATAATTCACCAGGAGCGGATGGGATGCATCCTCAGATGCTGAGGGAATTGGGGGTGGAAATCGCGGAGGTACTGGCCATAATATTCCAATCCTCCTTAGATACGGGGGCGGGGGGTGCTGCCAGAGGACTGGAGAATTGCAAATGTTACACCATTGTTCAAAAAAGGGTGTAAAGATAAACCCAGCAACTATAGGCCAGTCAGTTTAACCTCGGTAGTGGGGAAGCTTTTAGAAACAATAATCAGCAACAAAATCAACAGTCACTTGGACAAGTGTGGATCAATTAAGGAAAGCCAGCATGGATTTGTTAAAGGCAAATTGTGTTTAACTAACTTGATTGTGTTCTTTGATGAGGTAACTGTTGTGTATGTGCCTTGAGAAGAACTGATTCTATACTGCAGTACCGGCAGTGACCACCCCTGTATATAAAGCCATAGCAGGCTTCTGTATTTCAGTCTTGAATTACTCTCTGTTCAGTAAATACCTGTTTTATTGTTCTCCTGCAGTCTGAGTATTATTGATCCTCGGACACTACACTGGCGATGGGCAGGTTCGAACTCACCTGCAGTACTGCATCACCTCACGGGGATCTTTTCCCTGAAGAGAAGCTTCTTGGAGGTCGAAGTCAGAACGGCGGGCGTCGACCGCGGGCAACCGCCCAGGGATCCATCGGAGAGTTGCAGGGGAGGCTGTGGAGAGCTGGGCCTGGCTCCCCAGTCGAGGTGTTGCAGCAAGTCGTGCTGGTAGCAGGTAGTGCGCTGACCCTTCCGGACTGCAGCGGGCTCGGGCTCAATCGAGCGGCTCTGCAAAGGGGCCATGCAGCGTCGTCGGGAGGAAGAGAGAGAGAGAGGGTGGAGCGCACAGGGCGCGGTCGGTGCTCAAGAACAGGGCAGCGTGGAGAGGATAGAACGCGGGGAAGGAAAAGTGAGACGCGCCAAAGCCGCGGGTCGCCGCCATTACCCTGTAGAACGCGAGGAGCAGCGTGGCAGCAAGGGGAAGAAGGAAAAGCGCGGGAGGCGCCATTTTATTCCATTGGGGAAGAAGGAAAAGCGCGGGAGGCGCCATTTTAAATCACCCAAGATGCCGAAGAGTGGCAGTATCACTGCTTTCGACAACGAGGTAGAAGACTGGACCACGTATGTGGAAAGAATTGAAGTGTACTGCAATGCCAATGAGGTGGCCAATGGAAAGAAGGCGTCGGTATTATTAAATTTGATGGGCGTGAGAACGTACGGCCTATTGCGGAATTTAATTACCCCAGCTAAACCAATGGAGAAAAGTTTTGAAGAGATTGTTAATATCTTACAGGAACACCTAAATCCTACACCGCTGCTGATAGCAGAAAGATTCAAGTTCCATAAAAGAAACCAGCACAAAGATGAGAGCAATGCTGACTATCTTACGGAACTACGCAAGTTATCGAAGCACTGCCAGTTCGGAGCAGGGCTGGCAGACACCTTAAGGGATAAGTTTGTCTGCGGGCTCCAGAGTGAAGGAACCCAGAAACGACTACTTTCGGAAAAGGACCTGACGCTAGAACAGGCTTTCAGCCTGGCAGTATCCTACAAAGCAGCAGCACGGGAAGCTGCGGAAATACAACAGAAACCACAGGAATACAGCGCTAACGAAATGGCGTATGGAGCAGAAAAGTGCTATCGCTACGGCAGAACAACCCATGATCAGAAGGACTGCTGGGTTAAGGACAAAATATGCAGGCAATGTGGGGAAAATGGGACACATAGCAAGAGTCTGCAGGTCAGGAAAGAAAACCAACACTACAAGAACTACTAAGGAAAAGTACAAGAAAGTAAAGAAATTGACAGACAGTAGTTCGGAAGATCAGGAGAGTGATGAGGACTCCGGGAGCAGGAGACTAAGTTGTCTAAAGTTACACAACGTGATCGCAAAGGAGGATCACCGAACCATTTGGGTCACCCTCATGATAGCAGGGTCCCCAGTAAAGATGGAATTGGACACAGGATCAACCCTAACTGTCATGAATCGACGAGACTATGAGCGGCTATTCTCACACATACCCTTGAAGGACACGTTCATTGTATTGAAGACATACACGGGGCAAAAAGTCTCCCCCAGAGGAAAAATAAGGGTGCCAGTTGAATACAACGGCAAGGAAACACAGAAACTGTATCTATATATACTACCAGATGGAGGACCACCATTATTGGGACGCGAATGGATCCGAAAAATACAATTGGATTGGCATTCCATTCAGGCGCTAACTGTGACTGATAAAAAGGATGATGACGTCACACCTGGACGACTGTCAAAAATTCTAACTGACGCGAAAGAGGTGTTCCAACAAGGACTTGGGACTCTAAAAGGAGTAACGGCAACCATAAAAATCGAAGATAACGCAAACCCAACATTTTTTAAGGCCAGACCGGTACCTTACGCGATCCGCCCAGCCGTTGAAGCAGAGCTGGAGAGTCTGGAGCGTTCGGGTGTGCTGTCCAAGGTGGACTGGAGCGAGTGGGCCACACCCATCGTTCCTGTAATGAAGAAATCATTGAGCAGCACGCCTGGGGAACCGAAGAAGGTTCGCATCTGTGGGGACTTCAAGGTAACTGTGAACCCAGTCCTGCACACAGTACAATATCCACTTCCACGGATAGAAGATATTTTCGCCTCACTATCTGGAGGGAAACGCTTTACAAAGATTGATCTGGCCCAAGCGTATCTACAAATGGAGGTGGAAGTAGCGTCTGGGAAATACCTCACGATAAACACTCACAAAGGCCTTTACCAGTACAATCGACTGGTATTCGGGGTAGCATCAGCCCCGGCTATTTGGCAGAGGGCGATGGAACAAGTCCTGCAAGGGATCCCGGGGACCCAGTGTTATTTGGACGACATCCTGGTTACGGGCGAAAATGACAGTGAACACCTTGCCAACCTGGAGCAGGTGCTCACGAGATTACAGGAATATGGGCTACGAGCCAACCGCCCCAAATGCGAGTTCTTCAGGAGACAAATCTCGTATTGTGGCCACATGATTGATGAGGAAGGGTTGCATAAGTCGCCGGATAAGATTGAGGCTGTAGTCAAGGCTCCAGCACCGGAAAATGTGTCGCAACTGAGTTCGTTCCTCGGGTTGGTGAACTACTATCATAAGTTCTTGCTGAATTTATCTACAATTCTGCACCCACTGAACGCCCTACTGCAAACTGGAGTAACATGGAAATGGAGTGATGAGTGTAAGCGTGCCTTTCAGAAATGTAAATGCCTAATCACTTCAAAAGAAGTATTGGCCCACTACAATCCAACACTACCGATTCGGTTAGCATGTGATGCGTCTCCCTACGGCATCAGAGCGGTGCTGTCACACAAATTCCCTGACGGTTCAGAGAGGCCAATAGCCTTTGCGTCGCGCTCGTTAACCTCAGCCGAGTGTAACTACGCCCAGATTGACAGGGAGGCCCTCAGCCTGGTGTGGGGGGTGAAGAAGTTCAATCACTATCTGCACGGGCAGAAATTCACCCTACTGACTGATCATCAGCCCCTGGTCTCCATTTTTAACCCAAAGAAGGGCGTTCCGGTGATGACGGCGCAACAGCTGCAAAGATGGCCACTTTTTCTAGGGGCACATCAGTACGACATAGAGTACAAGGGTACAAAACAGCATGGAAACGCTGATGGGCTGTCGCGCCTACCGTTGCCTACGGTAGAGGAAGCACCTGCAGTGGACCCTGTTGAGATATTCCACGCGACCATAGTCGAATGTCTACCTGTTACAAACTCAAGTATAGAGAAGGAAACCCGAAATGACCCGACACACTCTCGGGTCTATGATTTGACGGTGAAGGGATGGCCAGCACATGGCGACTCACTGTTGCCAGCATTCTCGCCAAGGAGAGAACAGCTGTCAGTGTGCCGGGGGACCTTGATGTGTGGATCCCGAGTGGTAATTCCACCCAAGTTGAGAGATAGAGTGCTCAATGAGCTTCATGAGGGTCATCTGGGAGGGGTAAAAATGAAGAGCCTAGCCAGGGCGTTTGTGTGGTGGCCGGGAATCGATAAAGAAATCGAGGATATGACCAAGAGATGCACAGGATGCCAGAAGGTCCAAAACACTCCACCACAGGCCCCGCTACATCCATGGGAGTGGCCCTCATCTCCATGGCAACGGGTACACATTGATTCTGCTGGTCCATTTATGGACTCAGTGTTCCTAATCGCTGTGGACGCCCATTCGAAATGGCCAGAGGTCATCAAAATGTCCTCCACCACCATGGAGAAAACTATTGCAGTCCTATGGACCATCTTCGTCAGGAATGGCTTGCCAGAACCGATTTGCTCCGACAATGGGCCACAGTTTGTGTCAGAGGATTTCCGGAGGTTTCTGAGGAATAATGGGGTGAAGCATTACACATCTGCCCCATATCATCCAGCCACAAATGGATTGGCTGAGAGGTTTGTTCAGACCTTTAAAAAGGCCATAAAGGCAATGCATAATGACGACATACCACTACAACACAAGGTGGATAATTTCTTGTTTGCTTACCGGAATGCGACACATGCAGTCACCAACCAAGCTCCAGCCATAATGTTCTTCAACCGAAGGCTAAGATGTCGCCTGGATTTGCTCAAACCAAACATAAGACGAGATGTTGAGGATAAGCAATTCCAGCACATAAATGAGAAGCCAACCAGGAGCTTCAAGATAGGGCAACCAGTCTTGGCCCATGACTACCGAACAGAAAAATGGCAGCCAGGAACGATATGCACACAGCAGGGACCACTAATGTACACAGTGGACGTTGGAGAGAGCATCGTGAGACGCCATGCTGACCAGATTCTAGAGTCACAGGAACAAGCCAAACCCATACCACGAGCAGGTACACCTGGTAATCAACCCGAAGTACAGATTGCGTCTACCTCAGAAGCTGTGGTATTGGAAGCTGACGAACCAACCAATGACAATGAGCCAGAATCAACTCCGCCGCCAGAACAGGATACTCGAGAAAGGCGCTATCCAGTCAGGATCAGGAAGCCTCCTCAAAGACTGAACTTATAAATGATTATTTCAGTTGATGTATATAGTACAGAGAAAATTGTAATTGTAATTAGTTATTATTTAGTTGTTAAATGAATGTTATGTACTGTTTATCTAAAAGGGGAGAAATTGTTGTGTATGTGCCTTTAAGAGAAGAACTGATTCTATACTGCAGTACCGGCAGTGACCACCCCTGTATATAAAGCCATAGCAGGCTTCTGTATTTCAGTCTTGAATTACTCTCTGTTCAGTAAATACCTGTTTTATTGTTCTCCTGCAATCTGAGTATTATTGATCCTCGGACACTACAGTAACAGAGAGGGTTGATGAGGGTAATGTGGTTGACGTAGTGTACATGGATTTCCAAAAGGCGTTCGACAAAGTGCCACATAATAGGCTTGTCAGCAAAGTTGAAGCCCATGGAATAAAAGGGACAGTGGCAGCATGGATACGAAATTGGTGAAGTAGCAGGAAACAGAGAGTAGTGGTGAACGGTTGTTTTTCGGACTGGAGGAAGGTATACAGTGGTGTTCCCCAGGGCTCGGTTCTAGGACCACTGCTATTCTTGATATATATTAATGACTTGGACTTGGGTGTACAGGGCACAATTTCAAAATTTGCAGATGACACAAAAATTGGAAGTATAGTGAGCAGTGAGGAGGAGAGTGATAGAATTCAGGAAGACGTAAACAGGCTGGTGAAATGGGTAGACACGTGGCAGATGAAATTTAACGCAGAAAAGTGTGAAGTGATACATTTTGGCAGAAAGAATGAGGAGAGGAAATATAAACTAAATGGTACAATCCTGAAGAGGGTGCACGAACAGAGACACCTAGAGGTATGTGTGCATAAATCGTTGAAGGTGGCAGGGCAGGATGAGAAAGCGGTTAAAAAGGCTGACGGGATCCTGGGCTTCGTGTGGAAATTATGATGAACCTGTATAAAACACTGGTTCGGCCCCAACTGGAGTACTGTGTCCAATTTTGGGCACCACACTTTAGGAAGGATGTGAAGGCCTTAGACAGAGTGCAGAAAAGATTTACGAGAATGATTCCAGGGATGAGGGACTTCAGTTACGTTGATAGACTGGAGAAGCTGGGGTTGTTCTCCTTGGAGCAGAGAAGATTGAGAGGAGATTTGATAGAGGTGTTCAAAATCATGAGGGGTCTGGACAGAGTAGATAGAGAGAGACTGTTCCCATTAGCGGAAGGGTCGAGAACTAGAGGACACAGATTTAAGGTGATTGGCAAAAGAACCAAAGGCGACGGAAGAAAAAAACTTTTTACGCAGCGAGTGGGTAGGATCTGGAATTCACTGCCTGAAAGGGTGGTGGAGGCAGATTCAATTTTCTCTTTCAAAAGGGAATCAGATAAGTATCTGAAGGAAAAAAAATTGCATGGCTGCGGGGAAAGTGCAGGGGAGTGGGACTAGCTGAGAGTCGGGATGGGCCGAATGGCCGCCTTCTGCGCTGTAACCATTCTATGGTTCTATGATTTTGACTGGTGCCCATTAAACATGACCAAAAATAGAGGTATTTGATTCTTTTAGAGAAAATTGGGGAAATATCCCCAATACTTGACACAAAACAGTATTTCTAAACTTTCTTGCCCTGCTTGTTGGGTGGTAATGTACTTTTTAATTCCTTTTTTGAAACACCGTTGGGAGCTAACATTTTAGCTGTGCTATTTACTGGGTCAGTTCTGAATTTGAAGATCTCTGATCTCTCCCAGACAACATGCACAACCAAAACCGATGTCAATTAGTGCTGGTTTAATGAGAGCTGCTGTTTGATGGGCCACCACTAAAATCAGCTGAGTGGCTGTTTTCAGAAAGAAATTTAATGATCACTCTATGCAACCTTCAATCATGTCCTAAAATTGGAATATATAAAGAGAATGGGCAATGAATCTGTAACTGTGGACTGAAATGTCATGGAAAACTGCCTCCGTACTAAGCAAATGGTATGTTAGCTTTTGTTACAAAGGGATTAGAGTATAAGAGTAAAGAAGTCTTACTACAGGAAACTCTTTGGTATCCGGCACCGACAGGACCGGGATGGTGCTGGTTGATTAAAAATTCCGGATGACGGAGAGGGTTATCTACCGAGGCTATTTTTAACAAACAAAAATAAAAAAATCAAGAAATGTGCAGTATACAGTAATTGGGTACTCACCTACAGCGCAGGAGAGTCAGACTCCTGTTATTGAGGTGTTCCGACTTCCGACAGCGCCAGGAAGCCGAGTAGTGGCAGTTTGGAGAACTACCCCCACTGACTAACTCGGCCACCGCGGGAGACTCGGACTCGGCAACATTTCCGGTTATTGAGGTGTTGTTTTCGGAGCGAGAATTTTGCCGGTTAATAGAGAATTCCGGATATTTAGGTGCCGTTTAAACAAGAGTTTCCTGTACAATTATACAGGGCATTGGTAAGGCCACACCTGGAGTACTAATTGAAACATATAAAATTCTTAAGGGGCTTGACAGGGTTAATGCTGAGAAAATGTTTCCCCCTGGCTGGAGAGTCTAGAACCAGGGGCCACAGTCTCAGAATAAGGGGTCGGCCATTTAGGACTGAGATGAGGAGAAATTTCTTCACTCAAAGGGTTGTGAATCTTTGGAATTTTCTACCCCAGAAAGCTGTGGATTCTCAGTTTTTGAGTATATTCAAGACAGAGGTCGATAGATTTTTGGGAATTAAGAGATATGGGGATAGTGCGGGAAGGTGGAATTGAGGTAGAAGATCAGCTATGATCTTGTTGAATGTCGGAGCAGGCTCGAGGGGCCGTATGGCCGACTCCTGCTCCTATTTCTTATGTTCTTATGTTCTAAGGGTACTCGTATACTATACTAGCAGGGGGTGCCCGGCGTTGCCAGGGCAATTTTGGGGTGCGCGGTCTCCCTGCCCCTGTCCCCCCTCTCTCTCCCTCTTCCCCGTTCCCTGTGCTGTCCTCTCCCTCCCTCCCCTCCCCCTCCCTCCCCTCTCCCTGCCTAGCGCCTGAGGCACAGTGCCGTTGTGATAGCGGCCGTGCGGGGCCGAGCGCTTGAGGCGCGGCCGGGCTGTCGGGCCGAGACGGACCTGAGCTGAGCGATCGCGCGGCTGACGGCCAGCCGCTGCCGCTCCCCCGACCGCTGTGTGTGTCGGACCGAGCGGTTGCGAGGCACGGCCCGAATGAGCCCAACTTACCTGCCGCTCCGGCGGGGCGGGATCGGGAGCCGCAATGTGGGGGTTTCTTTTGCTGCTGCTGTCCCTGTGGGGATGGAAAAAATGGCGGCGAAGTTTAGGGAGACTGGAGGATTAGGATCCGCCCGTGACGCACTGATTGGTCAACCATCAGGTGAGTGAACTGTAGGATTGGTCAAGCAGCACATCACTCAACGCTAATGAGAGGTAGGATTGGTCAACCGCTAATGAGTGGATTTTTGAGGATTTTTGAACGTTTTTTATATACTGTCCAAACAATTTTTGTCTGACGAAAAAGTAAATACGCCTACGAGAGTCCCCTAACGATAAGCTTTCTTTCGATATAACATACGTGTAGGTACGCTCTATAACTTTTGATTGTAAAGACAGACAGAGAGACGTACCGGTTTATATATATAGATAACTGAAAAAAGCTAGAAAGGTGAACATAACTTAAGGGGATTAATATGAGATTGACCCGCCCACACCTATGGAGACAGTGGGGGTGGGGGTGATTTTGAAAAAAGAAATAACTTGCATTTCTCCAGCGCCTCTCACGACCACCGGACGTCCCAAAGTGCTTTACAGCCAATGAAGTACTTTTTGAAGTGTAGTCACTCTTGTAATGTGGGAAACGCGGCAGCCAATTTGTGCACAGCAAGCTCCCACAAACAGCAATGTGATAATGACCAGATAATCTGGTTTTAGTGACGGGGCCTCGGTTTAGCATCTCATCCGAAAGACGGCACCTCTGACGCTCCCTCAGCACTGCCCCCCCCCCGACAGTGTGACGCTCCCTCAGTACTGCCCCTCCGACAGTGTGGCGCTCCCTCAGTACTGCCCCCCCCCCCCGACAGTGTGGCGCTCCCTCAGTACTGCCCCTCCGACAGTGCAGCGCTCCCTCAGTACTGCCCCTCTGACAGTGTGGCGCTCCCTCAGTACTGCCCCCCCGACAATGTGGCGCTCCCTCAGTACTGCCCCTCTGACAGTGCAGCGCTCCCTCAGTACTGCCCCTCTGACAGTGCAGCGCTCCCTCAGTACTGCCCCTCTGACAGTGCAGCGCTCCCTCAGTACTGCCCCTCTGACAGTGCAGCGCTCCCTCAGTACTGCCCCTCTGACAGTGCAGCGCTCCCTCAGTACTGCCCCTCCGACAGTGCAGCGCTCCCTTAGTACTGCCCCTCCGACAGTGCAGCGCTCCCTCAGCACTGCCCCTCCGACAGTGCAGCGCTCCCTCAGTACTGCCCCTCCGACAGTGCAGCGCTCCCTCAGTACTGCACTGGAGTGTCAGCCTAGATTTTTGTGCTCAAGGGATTATTGATTAAGTAGTTGGTAGATGGAGCAATTCCAACATCCACCTGATGTAACCAGCGAGAAGCCGGAAGTATTTTGTTGGCCTGTTCCTTACTAGCATGGATGTGGTGAGCTGCCAGCACAAACCAGGCACTGATGGGCAACCCAGCATTCTGAGGGGTGTTAAAATCTGGCAGCTCATCTATAAAACTGAGCTGGCAGAATCTCCCGACAAAGGGATGGGCTAGGCTGACCCCGGGGAGGATGGGCGGGGCTGACCCCGGGGAGAGTGGGCGGGGCTGACCCCGGGGAGTGTGGGCGGGGCTGACCCCGGGGAGAGTGGGCGTGGCTGACCCCGGGGAGAGTGGGCGTGACTGACCCCCGGGGGGAATGGGCGGGGCTGACCTCGGGGGGGGGGCATGGGCGGGGCTGACCCTGGGGGGAGTGGGCGGGGCTGACCCCGGGGAGAGTGGGCGGGGCTGACCCCGGGGAGGATGTGCGGCGGGCACGAGTTCGAGTTCCAACGTTCGGGAGGATTTTAAGCAAAGCATCTGAAGAGACAATTATGCTCATCCTGTTGCTAAAAAATGCTCATCCATCCATTATTTTCACTTTATCCAGCGGCCCCTTTAAGGTGCACTGCTCATGGCTGCTTTCCTCTCAGGGCAGTGGGTGGGTAACTACGCCGCGCCATCCTGGAGCAGAATGGCATTGGAGCCCTATAAACATCATCGGGTTGCTTTGCCTAGTGAGGTCCCTGAGCGCTGGCCACCTGTATCCAGTCCCACTCAAAAATGGCAGCAGGCGGACCTCGGGCAGGAGGATAGCGGTAAGCAAAGCTCCCCGTAAATTTCTTTCGGGCCGTGCGGCCCGTTTAACGGGCCCATTCAAAAGTCAGCACAAGCGCGGTTTTTTCAACTTAAAAGCCAGTTCACCGGCTGCGCGGGAGCCCTGGAGCGCTGCGTGGCCGCGCAGCTTAAAGGGAGCATCGGCGGTAAGTGTTTTAAAAAAAATGTATGTCTCGCTACATTCCTGTTGGAAAACAGGGCAGTCGAGAGAGACCATAATCGTCTCCAAAATGCGATGGGTCTGGTTCAGATTACAGTCAATGCTTTTAAAAAAATTAAAAAAAATTAAAAAAAATTGAATGCATGAAGACTAATTAGCTCTAAATGCAGCAGATGTAGGTAGAGTTAGTCAGCCTATGAAAGAAATGTAAATCATACCGATGATAAAATACATGCAGATATACTGAGTGTTTGAACAGCCAGTATGCCTTTTCCTCACGCATTTAATGGAACAGGATTCCACAGAAACAAATAAGAAAAAAAAATCGGATTTTAAAATACATGCATGCTTAATGTGCTCTTAACAGGTACACACTTGAATGGAGTCGGCAGTATAATGAAGCAAACTGTTCTTTATTAATACCGCATTGGTAGTCAGTGCAGTGTTCCCCTGTGTGCTAATTACGGCACTATCCTGTTACATTACTGCCGACGCTTTAAGGTGATAGGATTTTTTTTTAAAGCTCCTGCTGTGCTGTCTACATAAAAGTTTTATCCAATCGCATTTCAGTTTACAATTAACTAAGCTGACAGCATCTGTTAGTAGTGTTAAAGGTTGTGCCTTTCACTTTTCTACTTCATGGTTAATCGTCCTATTTCCCCCAATAGGCGCAATGAACAGACATTACAGATGGCAGATTAAAAATGCATATGAGTCGCCGGTCACTGTTGCATATGAACGGAGCTGCTTTATCCTCCATTTCCTCCCCTTTAACATAGGAACAGGAGGAGGCCATTCAGCCCCTCGAGGCTGTTCCGCCATTCAATGAGATCATGGCTGATCTGCGACCTAACTCTATATACCCGCCTTTGCCCCATATCCCTTAATACCTTGGGTTAACAGAAATCTATCAATATCAAATTTATAATTAACAATTGATCCAGCAACAATTGCCAATTGCGGAAGAGAGTTCCAAACTTCTGCCACCCTTTGTGTGTAGAAGTGTTTCCTAATTTCAAATTCAAATTCAAATTCAAATCGCTTTATTGGCATGATAAGGTACATCTTATGTTGCCAAAGCATCAAAATACATTTATGGTTGAACACATAAACGCAGTTCTATTCATACAGTGTATAAACAGGTATATCCCTGAGTGTATAAATATACATTCGCATTGTTTATATATACTCTTTTCTTAGTTTACTGGTTGTCCCTCTGTTCATGGCAAGCTGTAACATAGTGTGCCGCCAGTGTTACACAGCTTCTCTCCTCCCCCAGTAGGAATGGGAGTTTTTGGTTGTCATTCAGATTTCTGAATTCAGGGCATATTTGTGAGAATTTTTGGTAGAAATTCTCCCTGATGCCCTGATATTTTCCACAGGCTGTGAGGAAGTGCATCTCTGTCTCCACTACTCCCTGACTGCAGTGAGAGCATATCCTGTCTTCTCTTGGCAGCCTGGTCTGCCTGTGTCTGCCTTTTTCGATCGCTAGGCTATGTTCGCTATGTCTGTACCTTGTCAAGGTTCTTCTCAGTTTTCACTCCTGAAAATTTCACTCCTGAAAGGTCTGACTCTAATTTTTAGACTATGCCTCCTAGTCCTAGAATCCCCAACCAGCGAAAATAGTTTCTCTCTCTCTACCCTATCTCTTCCCCTTAATATCTTAAACTTCGATCAGATCACTCCTTAACTTTCTAAATTCCAGGGAATACAACCCTAGTTTGTGTAATCTCTCCTCGTAACTTAACGTAACCTGATACATGATGAGTTTTAAAATCAATTTCACGGGAGTGGACAAAAAGTATAATACTGCAGATGCTGGAAATCAGAAACAATAGCAGGAAACACTCGGCAGATCAGGCAGCACCTGTGGAGAGAACGGAGAGGATGTTTCAGGTAAAGAACTTCCTTTATAACCCAGCTGCCTGACCTGCTCAGTGTTCACTGGAGTGAACTTCACAGTGACGGTAGATCTCTTAGATCAGTCGTTATTCTTGATAAATATTTTTTCTCAAAGCTACGTTCCACTAAAAACTAACTGTGCTTATAAAATCATGGGGTCTCTAACTAGAGCAAACGCCACGACTGAAATCCACTGTTTTCTCAAATTTTAATGATTATTTATAAAGCTGTGTGTGCCAGTTGGCAAGCTGTCGATTCAAGATGACCACACACAAAGATAATATCATCAGTTGACGCTTCTCTGTTATATTTTAATCCAGTTTTCTCCACTGTGTTTCCCGCCCCCCCTCCCCGAAGCCATTGAATCTTACTGAGTTCTGGTTCTGCAGGTGCAGGGAGCCTTTCTGTACTTCATCCAAATGTCTCTATCCATAAAGTGAGCATCACATAACCATTAAAAGCACCACAGCTGAGCCTAGGGTTGCTAAGATCAAGTGCGACATTCAACTGGCACCCTGGGTGAGATCAGCGAATTCACCGCAGGCCAGCGATCAAACTTGGTGCTTTTTGATCTGTTTGGCTTCGAACCGTACCACTTTATGTATATAATTACAGTTATATCTCAATAGTCTTAAGTTTCATAGCAACGTCTAATTCACCGCTATCTACTCAGTATTATTTGATGTGCCTCACAGTGCTTGACATTGTCCTGATTGACTCTCGTATGCACTGAAGAAATTTAGAACTGGAATGATGAAATTGAAAAGCTTCCTTTTCAACATCAGTACCAGGGAGCAAAAACCAACAATGTCTACCATATATATCTTTTTTTTCTTTATTCGTTCATGGGATGTGGGCGTCACTGGCAAGGCCAGCATTTACTGCCCATCCCATAATCTTGCTTGTTTGGTTGAAAACGAATATAGGATAAACTTCTTTATGCAAAAGATTGTGTGAATGTGGAACACTTTGCCCCAGAAGGCCAAAGATACAAAATCAGTTGGTGTCAAAAATGAACTAGACACTTATTGGGAAGCAAGGGTTATGGAGAAACGGCACAGAATTGAGATTAAATGGCAGAGCAGCTTCGACTGCCCTGCTACTGTTCCAATGCGCGATAAAGAAACTGGGCCTGGAAGTGACAAAGGCATTGATTAGTATTTTGTGATCAGCCGTGGCTCAGTGGGCGGCACCCTCGCCTCTGAGTCAGAAGGTTGTGGGTTCAAGTCCCACTCCAGAGACTTGAGGACAAAAATCTAGGCTGACACTCCCAGTGCAGTACTGAGGGAGCACTGCACTGTGGGAGGGACAGTACTGAGGGAGCACTGCACTGTGGGAGGGACAGTACTGAGGGAGCACTGCACTGTCGGAGGGGCAGTACTGAGGGAGCGCCGCACTGTGGGAGGGACAGTACTGAGGGAGCACTGCACTGTGGGAGGGACAGTACTGAGGGAGCACTGCACTGTCGGAGGGGCAGTACTGAGGGAGCACTGCACTGTCGGGAGGGGCAGTACTGAGGGAGCACTGCACTGTGGGAGGGACAGTACTGAGGGAGCACTGCACTGTCGGAGGGGCAGTACTGAGGCAGCACTGCACTGTGGGAGGGACAGTACTGAGGGAGTGCTGCACTGTCGGAGGGGCAGTACTGAGGGAGCACTGCACTGTGGGAGGGACAGTACTGAGGGAGCACTGCACTGTGGGAGGGGCAATACTGAGGGAGCACTGCACTGTGGGAGGGACAGTACTGAGGGAGCACTGCACTGTGGGAGGGACAGTACTGAGGGAGCACTGCACTGTCGAAGGGGCAGTACTGAGGGAGCACTGCACTGTGGGAGAGACAGTACTGAGGGAGCGCTGCACTGTCGGAGGGGCAGTACTGAGGGAGCACTGCACTGTGGGAGGGACAGTACTGAGGGAGCACTGCACTGTGGGAGGGACAGTACTGAGGGAGCACTGCACTGTCGGAGGGGCAGTACTGAGGGAGCACTGCACTGTCGGAGGGGCAGTACTGAGGGAGCACCGCACTGTCGGAGGGGCAGTACTGAGGGAGCGCCGCACTGCCGGAGGGGCAGTACTGAGGGAGCGCCGCACTGTCGGAGGGGCAGTACTGAGGGAGTGCTGCACTGTCGGAGGGGCAGTACTGAGGGAGCACTGCACTGTCGGAGGGGCAGTGTTGTCGGAGGGGCAGTACTGAGGGAGCGCCGCACTGTCGGAGGGGCAGTACTGAGGGAGCGCCGCACTGTCGGAGGGGCAGTACTGAGGGAGCGCCGCACTGTCAGAGGGGCAGTACTGAGGGAGCACTGCACTGTCGGAGGGGCAGTACTGAGGGAGCGCCGCACTGTCGGAGAGGCAGTACTGAGGGAGCTCTGCACTGTCAGAGGTGCCGTCTTTTGGATGAGACGCTGAACCGAGGCCCTGTCTGCTCTCTCAGGTGGACGCAAAAGACCCCACGGCACTATTTCGAAGAAGAGCAGGGGAGTTCTCCCCGGTGTCCTGGGGCCAATATTTATCCCTCAAATCAGCATCACTAAAAAAAAAACATATTATCTGGCCATTATCACATTACTGTTTGTGGGAGCTTGCTGTGCGCAAATTGGCTGCTGCGTTTCCGACATTACAACAGTGACTACACTTCAAATAGTATGTGGCGGAGACCACATCGGGACAGAAACACAATTCACTATGTATAGCCAATGTTGTTATCGCTCCACGTTATATACGGAACTTGGTTGGGTTATTGGGGCAGGGTCCCTTTAAGAGTCGTCGATTGTGTGATGACGTTATAGCCCTGCGACGAGGCCGAGTCCCTCAGTCCATGCGGAGAGTTAATAAAGCTAACACGCGTTTTTCTTTGCTGCTATGAAAGTCTCGCAGTCTGTTTATTTCCAGCGACTCCTACAAGTACTTCATTGGCTGTAAAGCACTTTGGGACGTCCGGTGGTCGTGAAAGACGCTGGAGAAATGCAAGTCTCTTTTTTGAGGGTGAGGTCTGGGCAAAGGCAGGCAAAATTGCTGCTGTAGATGTAGGTGGTATCTTGATAGATAGGATGTGGGAATTACAGCCAAAGATCAAATACAACACTGAGGTTGCGCACTGTCTCGTTCAGTCTGAGCAAACAGTCGTGGACGGAAGTGAGGTCATAGACTAGTATGCAGAATTTTTGGCAGATGCCAGACAGGATAGCTTTGCTCCTGCCAATATTAAGTGCTCCTCATCCAATGCAGCTTGTTATAAAACCCAATACAGAGGTTGACATAAGAAAACTACTAGGCACTTGGTCCAAGGTTTAATCAACTGTTTTTCAACATGGAGATCCAGTTGTGTCCTTCACTAGTTCCTGTTAAAGAATGTCCTGAGCAAGCTGGGCCCGTGCCCGAGTATTTATACTCTCCCTGGACAGCGCCACCAGCAGGCCGCCCAGTATCATTTCATAAGTCATTTCCACATGAATGGCAAGATTCATGTCAGAGGTGCTATAAGCAGGACTAGTGCTTGGGGCTGTATTACAATGCTGCAAGACTCACAGCCTCGAGTGGCATTTAGCCAATGAGCTATGGTCAGAAATAGCAAGCATTTGTAGCAAAAGACAAAAAAAATCTCTTTCTTTAACTAAGATTTTCCCAATATTTTCTGATTAAGTATTACATCATTGGGCCTGAATTTGCGATTGGAGGCTTCCCGCGGGCGGATGCCTCCGATCATCAAATTTTCTACGCATTTACCTGATGGTCCGGGAGATACGGAGGCTTGCGATCCTGGGCCACTCCTGGTTGAAATGCGTAGAGACCCACGTATCCCAGGGGCGCATTCGGTCTGTAGCGCCCCCTGGTATCACGTGGGCCAGCCCAACCAATGAAAGAAGGGAGTCCCCATTCATACCTTTGACAGTTCTGTACGTACGGAACGGTCAAAAGTATGAATGGAGATGACTTTAAAAATACACGAACACGTGAAATAATTTTTTTTAAATTACATATATAAAATTAATTAAAATGGCATATTTTAAACAAAAATTAAATTTTTTGGAATTTTTAAAAATATGTTTAAAGGGGCTAAAATAAACTTACTTTATTGGACAGGGTTTTTAATGTGTAAGTGAGTGATAAAATTTTATTTTTCTATTTTTTAAAGCTCTTATGCTGGTGAAAGCAGGCAGTATGCCTGCTTTTACCAGGTGTAACAATTCCATGGCCTTTCAGCGGGCAAATAACGCAACTCTCCGCCCGCAGAGGCCCTTTTCCCCAGGGAGGCAGAGGATCTGTCAAGAGGATTCTTGACAGATCGCAAGTGCCAGGTTTCAGCGCATGTGAATCGCATACCTAAACCCGGCACTTGTGTGGTCCCTGCGGGTGCGTGCGCACCTCGTACACCTGTAGGGGTCGCAAAATACGGCCCATTATGATTTAAGGAGCTACCAGTGCTTCTTTAAGCAGCATTCGACTAAAATTATGGTGTATTTTCCTGAGGAAAAAAATGCGATTTGATCCTTTCAGAATTGCTGGCACCGTAAGGAACTCCTGTATCTGTGTTCCCAATGCAGCAACATTTATGTTCAAATTACATTGATGAGCTAAAATCCAGAGTGAATGCTGAACACCTTGCTGTTACTTGTATTCAGGGACTGCTCGCTAAACGACCACACTGATAAATAAAGAAAGAAAGACTTGCATTTCTAGAGAGCCTTTCACGATTTCAGGATGTCCCAAAGGGCTTTACAGCCAATGAAGTACTTTTTGAAGTGTGGTCACTGTTGTAATGTAGGAAACACGGCAGCCAGTTTGCGCACAGCAAGATCCCACAAACAGCAATGTGATAATGACCAGATAATCTGTTTTAGTGATGTTGATTGAGGGATAAATATTGGCCCAGGGACACCGGGGATAACTCCCCTGCTCCTCTTCGAAATAGTGCCATGGGATCTTCGACGTCCACCTGAGAGGGCAGACCGGGCCTCGGTTTAACATCTCATCTGAAAGACGGCACCTCCGACAGTGCAGCGCTCCCTCAGCACTGCACTGGGAGTGTCAGGCTAGATTTTTGTGCTGAAGTCTCTGGAGTGGGACTTGAACCCACAGCCTTCTGACTCAGAGGCGAGGGTGCTGCCCACTGAGCCACGGCTAGCACTAAAGCATGACACAGCCGCTGATTGAACACGTTGTTTAAATTTCTGGTCATCAATAAACAATGAAGTTGCAGCAAAATACCTGGGTATGTGTACCAGAGTCATACCATGCAACAGAGCCAACCACCCCAAGCCACCCTGAACAGCATCTTTACTGTGAAAGTAATGCGTGGTAACACACTGTAGCTTTCACTTGAAATGAGTATACAACATGTCTTCTGCATATCGCCACCCCCGCTCTCTTAACTTTACCACAAATTTTAAATGGCTCCAAAAGGGTCACTGTATTCTCTTCTGATGTGGTTTTTCTTTGCAGGGAGATCCTGTTACTAATCATTTGGCTGCAAAGATTGTGGAGAATGTCTGTACCACTAATTCATCCCCTGCTCAAGGATTCATTACTGGAGAGATCGGTCTGTTGCTTTGGTACCTGTTTACACATTCAACCGTGGACTCTCTGCGGGTGACAGCCATTTCGGTAAGCTTTGAATACGCAACTTGAATAATCTATTACGACACAGCTGTAAATGTAGATTACTTTTTAATAAATTTAAGCTGTTCCAAATCAAAATTCACTGACTTGAAGGCACGAATCCTCCAGTAAGGGCACGGATGTTGATTTCTTCTTATCCCTTTTCTTCCTTGGCTGGTCCAGATGTCTCTCGCATCTGAGAGAGAGAGAGAAAGAAAGACTTGCATTTCTGCAGAGCCTTTCACGACCCAAAGCGCTTTACAGCCAATTAAATACTTTTTTTGAAGTGTAGTCACTGTTGTAATGTAGGAAATGCAGCAGCCAATTTGTGCACAGCAAGCTCCCACAAACAGCAATGAGATAATGACCAGATACTCTGTTTTAGTGATGTTGATTGAGGGATAATTACTGGCTAAGAGAGAGAGGAGCAAGTACCCCACTCCTGCAACATTGCCAATGCCACTTGTCCATCTGACAGGAGGTTTGTGGGAGAAGCCAGCTCGAGTCTCCTCGTCCTATTTATTTTTCCCCTGCCCATACTGCAGGAAGGCCACTAGTTCCGGCACCAGCAAAGTTAAGATCAGTGATATCTCAGTGGTGTGAAGGATCTCGCCTATATCCCACCAGTCCCTTGTGCTGCACGTCAGTGCTCCAAAACACAGTACAGCCATGCCACTCTTTCAAGTCAAAATCCACTTTGAAACTGCTTCAAGCTTAACTACTGGGATCAAAATATGGCAACACATACATCTGGTTGTTGATTTAAAAGCAGCTAAGTGAGCTTCTGCCAGCACCGATGCAAGTTTAGTTAACAGGAGTTTCAAATCCCATTCTCAGTTGATGTACTCAAGTGGTTCTGTGAGGTTCCAGAGCCTTGCTAGCATGCATCAGAAAATTGGGGTGATGGTGTTGTTGCCTTAACTCCAGCCACCACTTGCATCTAACAAGCCTTTGTGTCAACAACCAAGCCTCGTGAAATGCCCCCATACCCTCATTGTGTAGTGCCGGCCCAAAAAGATCTCTCCAGCCTAATCCCACTTTCCAGCTCTTGGTCCGTAGCCCTGGAGGTTCCGGCACTTCAAGTGCATATCCAAGTACTTTTTAAATGTGATGAGGGTTTCTGCCTCTACCACCCTTTCAGGCAGTGAGTTCCAGACCCCCACCACCCTCTGGGTGAAAAAAGTTCTCCTCAACTCCCCTCTAATCCTTCTACCAATTACTTTAAATCTCTGCCCCCTGGTTATTGACCTCTCTGCTAAGGGAAATAGGTCCTTCCTATCCACTCTATCCAGGCCCCTCATTATTTTATACACCTCAATTAAATCTCCCCTCAGCCTCCTCTGTTCCAAAGAAAACAACCCCAGCCGATCCAATCTTTCCTCATAGCTAAAATTCTCCAGTCCCAGCAACATCCTCGTAAATCTCCTCTGCACCCTCTCTGGTGCAATCACATCCTTCCTGTAATGTGGTGACCAGAACTGTGCACAGTATTCTAGCTGTGGCCTAACTAGTGCTTTATACAGTTCAAGTATACTTTCACCAAACAAATGTTTTCTCTCTCTTTAAGTTTATACTTCATGAGTCTTTATTGTGATCATTAAGCTGAAAGATGCAGTATTAAGGAAAGGAATCATTCCCCTCCCCACCATTCTTGGTTACCCAGTGTCTGCGTTAAGCTTTCCAAGTGATGTGTAGCAGGGAGCCCTATCTTTCCTGTGGCCCCACAGTGTACCTTAACCCAAACCTCAGAGGAGCACCACCACAGTAATATTCACATTTACACACCAATCCCCTGCAACCCAGGGAGATTGCCACATTACAGGCAATTTTTGAACTACATCTTCTGACCATGCACCGTCAACAGGTATTGCAAGCTCATGCACACTGGGAACTAGGTTGGAATGATACAAACAAATTCCACATAGCACCCTTCTAGTTCAAACAGAGACAGATCGTGCACTCAATCAATGTGGGCTGGATTTGAAGCCAGGGGTGTAAGGACAGTGAGTTTCCCAGAAGGCAAACTTTGCCAGTCTTGACGAAACCGTTGGAGAGTGACTGTGCCCACCTCCCCCCTTCCCCTCCCCCTTCCCTCTCCCCTTCCCCCCTTCCCCCTTTCTCCTTCCCCCTCTCCCCCTTCCCCCCTCCCCCTCCCCCTTCCCCCTCACCATATCCTCCCCATCCCCCCTCGCCCCTTCCCCCCCACCCCTCGCCCTCTTCCCCCCCACCCCTCGCCCTCTTCCCCTCACCTCCCCCGCCCCTTCTCCTTCGCCCCTTCCCCCTCGTCCCTTCCCCCCTCGTCCCTTTCCCCCTCGTCCCTTCCCCCCTCGTCCCTTCCCCCCTCCTCCTCTCCCCCTCGCCCTCCCCCACCTCCTGCCTCCCCTCTCCCTTGCCCCTCCTCCTCCCCCTTCTCCTCCCCCTCCCCCCTCCGCCTCCCCTCCTCCCCCTCCGCTTCCGCCTTCCCCCTCCCCCTTCCCCCTCCCCCTCACCATATCCTCCCCTCGCCCCTTCTCCCCCGCCCCTCGCCCTCTTCCCTCCCCCCGCCCCTTCCCCCCTCACCCCTTCTCCTCTCCCCCATCGCCCTCCCCCCACCTCCTGCCCTCCCCTCTCCCTTGCCCTCTCTCCTCCCCCTCCTCCCTCCGCCTCCCCTCCTCCCCCTCCCTCCCCCCTTTCTCCCCCCTCCTCTTCCTCCCCTCCTCCTCCCTCCTCCCCCTCTGCCTCCCCCCTCCTCCCTCCCTCCCTCCTCCCTCCCTCTCCTCCCCCTTCTCCCCCTCCTCTTCCTCCCCTCCCTCCCCCCTCCCTCCCCCTCCCTCCTCCTCCCCTTCTCCCCTCCTCCTCCTCCTCCCCCTTCTCCCCTCCCTCCTCCTCCCCCTTCTCCCCCCTCCTCTTCCTCCCCTCCTCCCCCTCCCTCCCCCTCCCTCCTCCCCCTCCCTCCCCCTTCTCCCTCCTCCTCTTCCTCCCCTCGTCCTCCCCCCTCCTCCTCCTCCCCTCCCCCAACTAATGAACAGCATTGATTGTGCCTGTGGGCTGTTCTTTCCTGGCTGATGTTGGCACGGGTTATAAGAAGGAAAAGATAAAAGGAAAACGTACCAACAGAAAAACCTAGCTCACAAGAAAATGGATTTAAATAAAGCTGCAGTAAACATATTGAAATCCCAGCTGATCCTCCCGGTCTGCTTGTTGAATTAATTTCTTATTATGAAGTAGTGCTTGTTTTTAAAAGGACTGTTCCATATCGATCAGCTGGTGTAAAATTGAAGTGAACCACCTGGGAATTCAAAAAAAAACTCTGAAAAC